>NW_012150563.1:920929-971200 GCF_000956105.1 Propithecus coquereli | reverse complement strand
CAGCCTGGTCTCGAACTCCTGAGCTCAAACAATCCGCCCGCCTCGGCCTCCCAGAGAGCTAGGATTACAGGCGTGAGCCACCGGGCCCGGCCCCTGTATTTTTAATTTTGTTTCATTTTTCTAGTAATTCCTTTGCATTGCATTTATAAAAGCACCAGATGATGACAGATTGAAAATAAGAAAACCCAGCTGGGCCTTCATGGCAGAGCGTGTGGAGAAGGCCGTCTTGAGCGACACAGGCAGCCCAGGGACACCAGCAGGAAGACGGTCACGGAAACCGATACCCTGTCCTCACTCTCCTCTCTTCCTGCAATCTCGCGTTGCGGTTCCCCATCTGGTATTCCCACTGATGTCCATGCATGCCGGGCAGCCTTTTGGGGCAAAAAGCAGGATACAGAAGGGTGGAAAGCAGATCTCCATTCTGTACGGTTGAAAAGTTTATGTCCTCACCGTAGCAGATGCACAAAATCCCATCAGCATAGCGTGATGTCATTTTGATCACACTTCCTGTGCCACTTACTAATTCACTGCCTCCGGGCTCCAGACTCCCCCTTCGATGCGTGCTCTGAGGCAGGGACAGAATTCCTGCAAGCTCTCGTCCCTTGCCGTGCACCGCGCGTGGGGCCTGCCGCAGAGGGCTGGGAGCCAGGCTGCGGGAGGAAGTGGCTCTCCCGCTGTCGCGTGTGGGTGACAGGTTTTGGTCGCGCTCTGCCCCGGCCCGCGCAGTCCCCCTGCGACTTCTCAGCTCCATCCTGGCCTGGTAATAAAAACAGAGCCCGTTTCACAGGGTTGTCGTATGCACTAATTTTTAAAGTGCATACGTTATCAGTACACTAACGTGCGGCTTGCACAGGGTGAACTGAAAAACAACTTTGATGTTATTCCTCCCTGTCCTTTTAAACTTGCTTGGGGAAGGGGGACTGGATACCCCCTCTCTTGCCCCTGGATGAAACCTGGTGGCACCCTGAGTGTTCTGACACGTGATTCTAGGGGAATATGAAATCCTATAGTCACTTTAAGTCACAGCCATAGTCTCAAGTCAATTACCCAAAGTGCCCAATCCCATCCCTCAGTCAGTACTTTAATCTGCATTCAGAGGTAAGACTTCAGAAAAGGAATCCTCTTTTACCTCCAATCCCCGTTTGCTGACTGGCTTTTGGCCCTTCCAGACTTACATGCTTAGACAGAGGAGAGAAAAGAAGGGATAAAAAAGTTCCCACTTCACAGATACTGTAAAAATATGGGCTCACATTCTCTGACGGGTACTTAACGCTGAACGCTCTCTTGTTGGCACTTTTGGGATTCTTCAGAGGGGCTCCCGGCGGTGACGCATTCTACTTCTCCAATGGCCCCACCTGACTTACAGGGGAAAATGGGTGTCTGAGAATTAACGGGACAAGTGTTCGGAGTTCTCAGCTTCCCTGGCTGCCTTAGCTTGCTGACACCTTTCCAGGAAGGTCACTGGCTGTGGAACCACGTAGAAGTGGGTGGCCTCCACTATGGGACGCTAAATGGCCACAAGCGAAGGCTTCGTGCATGGCTAGCACAGAAAAGCAGCCAAGGGAAAAACAAGCCCCACAGGCGTGTGGAGGGCAAAGTGTCATCGAGAAAGCAGCTATAGGACCATCACTGTTAGAGAACTTGTTTAGTATAGGGTTAAGAACCTCTTGTACTGTAATGGACCTTAAATAAACACAGAAGGAGTCTGGAAATCATGGTGGCCTCTGGATAAAAACCAAAGTGAGACCTAATGCCAACCAGAGCACGGGTGACAGCCTGGAGTTAACGTTCCCGGCGTGGGCCACCAGGGATCAGCTCTGCCGATACCCTACACTAACATCTGGTGAACCCATGGCGCCATTTTGGTTCTTCTCAACTAGTTCACTTTTTTAAAAAATTTAAGCTCCTAAAGAAACTCCTTTAGATGTGGTAACTCAGGAATACCCAATTCAGTAGGGCCTTATTAAGCATCTACAGACGATCATAATAACACCGCGCAGGGACTGTCACGACAGCAGATAGACTCTCACGTCGGCTGTGCTGAGCAGCGACTATGGACACACACCATGGCGGAGTCTGGTTCACAGTCTGCGCACGTCGCCGGGTTCCTGTTTGTGGCTCTCCCCCATGATACCAGGCACGTGGCAGTCACTCAAAAAAGAAACTTCTAAAATGAATAACGAATGACACGATACGTGGTTTCAAAGGTGTTTACTATTTGGTCAAACAATAATTTTTTAATTGTCAGTCATAAAGTGAAATATACATTAACATACGTGTTAAATATTCATCAAATCCGTACTACTGCTATGTGAAAACATTCTTCCATCTGTGGGAAAATGTAATTCCTGAGATCACGGTTGGCTTTTGTCAATCATTTTCCTCACTGTCAAATCATCTTTCCTTAAGAGACTGGGGAGTGTGAAGTGGGGTTAGGATGTTCAATTTTAGACCAAATTTCTGTATGTGCTAAATGAGTAAACAGGTTCTATCTTTTATAAAAGGTAGAAAAATAACCATGGTGTCCTAATTTTTGCCAAGATATACCATATGGAAAAATGTAGACTGAATACAAAAGAAGTCTTTTCTGAATGA
The DNA here is from genome assembly GCF_000956105.1 of Propithecus coquereli. Taxonomy (NCBI): domain Eukaryota; kingdom Metazoa; phylum Chordata; class Mammalia; order Primates; family Indriidae; genus Propithecus; species Propithecus coquereli. The sequence continues at coordinate 968,605 of NW_012150563.1, read as the reverse complement.
CTCTCAATCACACATAAGGAACATATGTTTTCTAGTTAATCAGTCCTTGACATACAGCAGTCCAGCTGTTGTTTCTCATTTATTAAAATATTCTCTGCTAAATAATTATGTTCATCTTCAAAAGTAAATTGCTTAAAATTACATTCAATTTCTTTCTCCAAACCAACATATTCTTCACCTTCACAAAGCAAACACATGGTGCACTGAAACCGAGTTGTCACCAGCTTTACATACTGTTCTTTTCACGGAGTCTGGTGGAGTTTACATGTAGAAAGAAGCCTCTAAGCCTGAAATTAGTAAGGCTCACAAAATTCTCTTAATTTCCCAATTCATATCACTTTAGAGTGGCGTTCAAAACAATCCTGCAAGTTCCTTAATTGAAATATAAAACAGAACAAAAAGATGTGAGAAATCTTCCTCTCCTGAGCTCCTTAAAGCCTTGGAATCCTTTATATTAGTGTTGTATATGTTTTGATTTTCTTCCGTGTTTTGATATACTTGTTCTAGAAAGCTCTGAAACAAATTATTTGAAAGAAAACCACTCTGGAACCACTTGAACCTTTGATCCTACCCTAGAGTTTTAACGGCTTTCACAATGTATCTTGTATGTTCTTCTGGGCCTAGGTGTCTAAGTGATTACGGAAAGCATGTCTTTTCTATCATGATATTAAATACGGGTGAAACACTGAAAAATGGGTATTTACCAAAGACTCCTAGGAATTTCAGACTGACACCAAAAACCTTCTGAAGCATTTTAACAACAAATAATGGCCTATTTCGCAGACTTAAACCAATAATTAGTTTTCTTGACCTATGGTTGAGAACGAAATTATCTTTTAACTAAACAAGATCAGCTTGAAATCTCTGGAGATGTTTTTATTGCGTGCCTTTATTAACACCATCTTCCGTTTCCTTCTACTCCAGGTCGATTTCTCCTGCGTATAAGGTAATGAGAAGAATGGCCGTGAACCCAGTCAACATTCCAGCATTCTGAATCATGAAGAATGTGAAATCAGTTTTCCTTCCGGTTATCTTTGCTCTCAGCATATCGTTCATCTCTGGAAACTAGAAGACAGATCATATTGTTAGATACCTGTTGCCATCTTGTGGTAAAACACAAAACAGTCATTGGCAGGATACATCAGAGATACTGCAGGTTTGGTTCCAGACCGCTGCAATAAAGTGGATATTGCAATAAAGCGAATCACACCAGTATTTCTGGTTTCCCAACATACATAAAAGATATGTTTATACTATACTGTAGTCTATTGATACATAGAATTATGCCTAAAAAAGTAACGTACGTACATTGATTTAAAAAGGCTTTATTGCTAAAAAAAGGCTAACAATCATCTGAGACTTCAGCGAGTCATAATCTTGCTGGTGGAGGCTCTTGCCTGGATGTCGATGGCGCTGACCGATGGAGGTGTAGGTGCTGGAGATTAAAGAGGCTGTGGCAATTTCCTAAAATAAGACAGCAACAAAGTTTGCCACACCAATTGACTCTTCTTTTCATGAAATATTTCTCTATAGCTGTTTGATAGTGTTTTAACTTCTCTCCAAATTGCAGTCAATCCTCTCAAACCCTGCGGCTGCTTTATCGACTAAGTTTATGAAATATTCTAAACCCTTTACTGTCATTTCAACAATGTTCGCAGCATCTTCGCCAGGACTAGATTCCATCTCGAGAAATCACTTTCTTTCCTCAGCCGTAAGAAGCGACTCCGCATCATTGAAGTTTGATCGTGAGATCGCAGCAGTTCAGTCCCATCTTCGGGCTCCACTCCTCATTCTAGTTCTCTTGCTGTTTCCACCACAGCTGCCGTTACTTCCTCCACTGACGTCTCGAACCCCGCAGAGTCAAACGTGGAGGTTGGAATCAACTTATTCCAAACTCCTGCTAATGTGGATACTTTGACCTCCTCAAATGGCATCTAGAAGGTGAATCCTTTCCGGAAGGTTTTCCACTTACTGTGCTCAGATTCTTCAGAGGAATCACTCTCCATGGCAGCTACAGCGTTGTGTAATGTATTTCTTAAAGAATAATTCCTGAAAGTCAAAATACTTCTTGATCCACGGGCTGCAGGATGGATGCAGTGTTAGCAGGCACAAAAACAACACTGATCTCTTCGTACATCTCCATCAGGCTACTGGGTCACCAGGCGCATTGTCAATAGCAGTAATATTTTGAAAGGCATCCTTGTGTTCTGAGCGGTAAGTCTCAATAGTGGGCTTAAAGTACTCAGTAAACCGTGCTGTGAACAGATGTGCTGTCATCCAGGCTTTGTTCTTCCATTTCTAGAGCACAGGCAGAGTAGATTCAGCCTTAAGGATCCTAAGATTTTTGGAACAGTAAGTGAGCACTGGCTTCAACTTAAACTCACCAGCTGCATTTGCCCTTCACAAGAGAGGCAGCCTGTCTTTTGAAGATTTAAAGCCAGGCATTGACTTCTCCTCTTTAGCTATTAAAGGCATCTTCTTCTAACTGAAGTCTGTTTCACCTACACTGAAAATCTGTTGTTCGGTGTAGCCACCTTCATCAGTGATCTCAGCTAGATGTTCTGAATAGCTTGCTGCAGCTTCTCCATCAGCACTTGCCGCTTCATCTTGCACTTTCTGTTATGGAGACGGCTTCTCTCCTTAAACTTTATAAACCGACCTCTGCCAGCTCCCAAGTTTTCTTCCGCAGCGTCCTTGCCTATCTCGGCCTTCAGAGAATTGAAGAGAGTTGGTCTGACTTAGCCTTGGCTTAACGGAATGCTGTGGCTGGTTTCACCTTCTGTCCAGACCACTGAGACTTTCTCCACATCAGCAGTAAGGCTGGTTCACTTTCTTATCATTTGTGTGTTCCCTGGAATGGCGCTTTTAATTCCCTTCGAGAATTTTTCCTTTGCATTCACCACTTGGCTAACTATTTGGCACAAGAGGCCTAGCTTTCGGCCTGTTTTGGCTTTTAAGGTACCTTCCTCAATAAGTTTAGTCATTTCTGGCTTTTGATTTAAAGTGAGAGATGTGTGACTCTCCCTTTCACTTGAACAGCTGGAGGCCACTGGAGGGTTATTAATTTGCCTAATTTCAACACTATTGTGTCTCAGAGAACAGGGAGGGAGACAAGGGAACAGCTGGCCGGTGGAGCGGTCAGAACACACAACATTCACTGGTTTAAGTCTGTCGTACTACGTGGGTGCAGTTCATGGTGCCCCAGAACACTTACCAATAGTAACATCGAAATCACTGATCGCAGAGCACCATAGCAGATATAATAACAATAATGAAAAGATTTGAAATATTGCAAGAATTACCAAAACGTGACACGGAGACAGGAAGGGAGCACAGGCTGTGGGACAGACGTGCTTGTCACAGAGTAGCCACAAACCTTCAGTTTGTAAAAAACACACTGTCCACAAAGCATGATAAAGCCAAGTGCAACAAAACAAGGTCTTATCTTCATAATACCTCGTGATGATGTGTGATAGATTTCCGGGAGGGGAGGTATGACCATTTATTTTGGGTGTTTAAGGGTTTCAGTATAGGCAGCTTAATAGGAATATCTAGTCCTTTCAGCCGCCCACAAGAGTAAAAAGTACTGAAATAGTGCTCGTCTCCAGCTGAACCAGTGGGATGAGATTTACCTCATTTTATGTATTCTCTCTCTCTCTCTCTCTCTCTCAATTCCTTGCTGTCTGTCCTCTGTCCACACCATTCTTTCAGGACCTTAAATGCATCCAGCCCCTTTCCTTCCCCACCTGTTCACACCTGCCACAACCTCTGCCTGAAGTCCTCTCACTCCAATTTTTCAGTGGACTAAATCCTTCAGGTTTCACCTTAAATCAGACCTTCCTAAAATACTTCCCTTAGCTTAGCCCCTCCTATTTATCTAGACTCCTCATCATCTCATATCATATATACCGCTTTTCCTTTTATTTCACAGCATTTTTTATTATTTGTCATTGTTTAGTCATCCGTGTGGTTTCTTGTTTTTTCAATTTCCGGTCCCCTTTCTAGACGGAAAGCTCCATGAATGCAAGAACTGTGCCTAGTTTCTTCACGCCGGGGGCCCCAGACCACACAGATTTCTAGGCCTGGTACAGCAAATGTATCAGTAGTAGCTGGCTAAAGAAATTTTTAGAAATAAGTATTTAGTTCCTGATTTCTTCAATTTGTTTCCTTCTGCTTGCTCTACCCTCATGAAATCAGAAGGTTCTTAAATTATACACTATTCTGGGATTGGAGAGTACAGGAGGCTCATTACAGTGAAAGCAATTAAAACCCTAAGTATTCTACTTCAAATCTACCCTTTTTCAGCAGATGATTTCACCTGAAAAGGTGACATAGAGAGAGCAGTAAATGCCAGATTTTCAGAACATTCCAGAATGATGACATATGTGTGTATATATGCACGCTGGGGCACCCTGCCCCAAAGCCTCCGAGAGGCGTCCAGAATCCACAGTCACCTGTGTGTCTAACGTCAGAGAACTGTTGCAGGATAAAATGGGCAAAAACTGTAAACCATTCTGAAAACAGCAAAACTGCTTAAGTATATACAGCTTCACTTATTAGTATTATTTCTTTAAACTAAACAACTCTAATAGACTCTGTTCCTACATCAGACAAAGGAGAAGTGACCACCTAAAGATTGTGTGAGACATTAATTCTGTGAAGAAAAACATAAATGTGGTGGTTCTAGGAGATGAAACCCTCACTCTTGTACGAGTCTACACAGAACAGTAAACAGAGCTAGGCAATTATAATTTGGAGCTAAGAAGACAGATGAAGGAAATCAAATTATTTAATTATGTATGTAATATTCAGTTCCAAATGCAAAATAAATATTCCTTGATTTCCATACACCATCACATTCTCATTTTCTAGAACACTGTCTATGATTCATTTGAAAAAGCACAGTACGTTCTCTCACACACGCGCATACATGCACACGCACGAGTGCACACATATGTACACGTATAGATATAAATAAAGACATAGACACCACATAGACATACATATAGATATAAGTACATACCGACCCAAACAAATATTGTCAAATTATAATTTTGTCAGTTTTAGTGTACCAGCTTTAGTTTAACCCAAAAGGCTGTTGCTGTTTAGGGTTCTGAAATTACAAAACGCTATTTACCCTAACAAGCCTAACAAGTTATTCCTCTTCCAAATGTGACATCTCCACAAAAGCGGGGGAAAGGTCCTACAGCAACATATTATAATAAAAGGCAAGGTTTACCGACCACAAGGCAAAAGGAAACCTAGGGACTGGGTGTGGTGGCTCACGCCTGTAATCCCAGCACTTTGGGAGGCTGAGGCAGGAGGATGGCTTGAGCCCAGGAATTCAGACCAGCCTAGGCAACATAGCAAGACCTCATGTCTACAAAAAATTTAAATATTTTTTTAAGTTAAAAAAAAATAAACAAGTAGAAAAATATCTCTACTTTAGCGAAAACAAATCGTCCCACCCTCTGTCAATAAGGTCATAGATTAAAGAATCAATGAGAATCACATTCAGATTATTATTGGTGTATACTACTCGAGAAAAATGATCTCTTGAAACAAGAATGTTTTAAATTACAACAGAAAGGCCTTCCACATTGGAAAGCAGAAGGCCGCCCTTATTCAACTCAGAACACAGATGCTCATTTCTAAATTTTAAATAAAAACAAAATAAAATTTTAAAATTTCTTACCATATCTGCCAGAGAAATATAAAGGAACATGCCTCCAGCAAGTGCAAATATAATATTTGGAGCAAAATTGTTGCCCACCAAAATGCCAAAAGCCAGCCCGACATAGCAGGAACACGCAGAAAGGAAGTTGAATAACAAGGCTTGCCGGGTGCTCATCCCTGCACTGAGTAGAATCACAAAGTCCCCTAGAAGAAGAAAATATCAGGTGAATAGATGTTCATTTTAATTTTTGGATGAGACCAAAGATAATCATCAATGTCCAACAGGGGCTCTTCATTTGGGTGTACCAGCAGGATTTCAAGGGCATGTCCCCTGAAATGTGTCATTCTGCTGAGACCGAGCGGTAACCTGACTTTACAAGAGAAGCAAAGCCCCTCACCTAGCTCGTGAGGAAACTCCTCACACAGGATTGCTATGGAAGTGCTGAGTCCCTGGAGGAGAGACAAGGTGCAGGAAGCCCCAATGGCCAGGCCGTCGATGAAATTGTGGAGGGCATCACTGAGCGTTATCATCCAGGCAATTGTCCCTATATCTGACAGTTTGGGCCCCTTCAAACAGGTACATGAGCTTGACTCACTTTTCCCATCCTGTAAAATAGCAGAAAAATCAATCAGCAGGATTATCGACATTTCTTGAAAGTCTAAGAAATGCAGAAGAGCAGGAGATGGGTCATGTCTTGGGAGAGACAAATTATTCCAACAGGAAGCGTTTCATAGGAGATAGGAACCCCTAATAATACAATAGAGCAAAGAAAACTTATGGTAGACAGAAAGGGAATTAAGCCATTGGCACACCTTGAATAAGCCACTTACAAACATTTCACTTTAGTTTCCCCTTAAAACAATCCTTTTGATTTGTATGAACAGCTTCTTACTACAGCCTTCCTAAAAGGTAATTGATAGTAGTCTAAAAATTTGACTTATATATATACTTTAAAAAAAAGAAAGTCATCCAAAGACTAAATGCATAGTCTTTTCCATGTTACAATTTAAGTATGAAGTCCACAATGAAAGCGCGATGGCATCGGGAACATTTATCCTAACCCCTCCCTCCTGTGCCACTGCATGAGTGGAGGCAAGTTATCACATTGGCTTCTTCAACTGCGAAATGAGGAGAATGCACCAAATGATCCATTTATTCTCAACAGCTTATTGATTTCCATTCTGCTTCAGGTACCGTGGTGGGTGTTTATGCTGTTACAGCATGGTCTCTACCAGCTCTCAATTTGAATTATTTTAACAAATCTCATGAAATGGAACTGGAGCAGGCTTGCCTTGACACTAACACTTCTTTCCATTTTGAAACTACAATAAAAATGGAAAATCCTATGATAGACCCTTTGAAGGAATGTAGATTTCCACAAAATTCACAAACTTGTATAACATCAAATGACAAATGCAAACTAAAGCACTTTCCAGAAGTTGTAGAACAAGATAATGAAATGAAAATTCATTTTCAAGTAGGAAAGCAATTTGCAATTAACTGGAGAACATTTTATTCCTAATTTTCCTCCTCTCACCTCAACCTAAGCAGCTAATCGACGTATTTATTGAACATCTGTAATTTTTAAAACACTGTGCTGAATATTATGGAAAATACATGGAAGTGGAAAACAGCTTGTATCTTCAAGAGGTGTATTTTGGAGAACCAAGATGTAAAGTATATGGGTGACTTTTTACAAAAGACATGTAATATACATTCAATGAAGAGGGGCTTCTTTCGGAGCAATCGTCTAACAGTTTTTTACATTTACTCCAATATCACTTCATTTCTCAAAACACTGTGGGGACCAACAAAGTTTTAGAACTGACTTTAGATCTTCCAATACATCTTTTCACTGTTCCCATTAGTGGCAAATCTGCATCTTTGGGACATGTTTCCTGTTTGTAGGCACAGCGAAAAGTCATTTGTTAGTAGCAGTCACTGTCACCACCATTGTTGATGTAGTTATAGCAGAAATAGTAATAGCAAAGGCATATGGTATTTATAATGTTCTAGGCACTGCTCTATTTCAGATATTTAATTCATTCATAATAATTCTATGAGAGAAGTACCATTATCATCATCATTTTATAGTTGAGGATATTAAAGCACAAAATGTTGGTGAACTTCCCAGAGATGGAAAGGAAATAAGTGGGCTTTTTTCAGTAAGAGTGTTTGATTACTCTAAACTTAGAGGGGAGGGGGATTCTTATTTGCAATAGGATCTGAAGGCAATTCACAAGGAAGACTCCCCTTCTCAAAAAAACGCTTTTAAATATTTTAAGCAAAGTTGCAATTAAGTATATAATCTCCTTTTTTTAAGAACCAAATCTCATCTGCATAAAAAAAATTCCATTTTATCTTAAAATGTGGTCTTTTTACTTTATAGACGTATCTTAAATGTACAACATAATAAAAGTCATAATTTAGTACATGTCAAATGGGTGGCTTGGGTAAAAAATGTCCCAGAACACTGACAATATGATCTTACATCTAGAAAACCCCTAAGACTCCACCAAGAGATTCCTGGAATTGAGAAATAAAGTCTCAGGTTACAAAAAACCAGTAGCATTCCTATACACCAGTAACAGTCAAGCTGAGAGTCAAATCAAAGACTCAATACCATTCACAATAGCTACAAGAAAAATAAAATACCTAGGAATTACTTAACCAAGTAAGTGAAAGACCTCTACAAAGAGAACTATGACACACTGAGAAAAGAAATCACAGATGACACAAATGAAAAAACATATCACGCTCATGGATTGGTAGAATCAACATTGTTAAAAGGTCCATACTACCCAAAGTGATTGACAGATTCAATGCAATCCCCATCAAAATACCAACATCATATTTCACAGATCTAGAAAAATTAATTCTACGCTTCATTTGGAACCAGAAATGAGCCTGAATAGACAAACAATCTTAAGCAAAAACAACAAAGCTGGAGGCATCACATTACCAGATTTCAAACTATACTACAAGGCTATAGTAACGAAAACAGTACGGTATTGGCACAAAAATAAAGACATAGACCAATGGAGCAGAACAGAGAACCCAGATATAAAACCATCCACATACAGCCAATTGATCTTTGACAAAGCAGACAACAATATACACTAGGGAACAGAATTCCTATTCAATAAATGGTGCTGGGAGAACTGGATAGCCACATGCTGAAAAATGAAACAGGACCTCTCTTTCTGACCATTCACAAAAATATACTGGTGATGGATGGATAAAAGACTGAAATGTAAGGCATGAAACCATAAGAATTCTAGAAGAAAATGTAGGGAAAAACTCTTCTAGATATCAGTCTAGCAAAGAATTTATGAAAAAGACCCCAGTGGCAATCACGGCAACAAAAATAAATAAATGGGACTTGATTAAATTAAAAAGCTTCTGCACAGCCAAGGAAACAATGAACAGAGAGAACAGACAGGAGCAAATGAGAGAAAATATTCACAAGCTATATATCCAATAAAGGGCTAATAACCAGAATCTACAAAGAACTCAAGCAAATCAACAAGAAAAAAACAAACAACCCCATTAAAAAGTGGGCAAAAAACACAAACAAAAGCTTTTCAAAAGAAGACAGACAAATGGCCAATAAACACATGAAAAAATGTTCAATGTCACTCATTATCAGGGAAATGCAAATTAAAACCACAATGAGATATAGCCTTATTAGAATGGCTTTTATTAAAAAGTCCAAAAACAATAGATGCTGGCATGGATGCAGGGAGAAAGGACTTATACACTGTTGGTGAGACTGCAAATTAGTACAACGTCTATGGAAAACAGTATGGAGATTCCTCGAAGAACTGAAAGTAGACCCACCATTCGATCCAGCAACTCCACTACTGGGTATTTACCCAAAGGAAAAGAAGTCATTTTATAAAAAAGACACCTGCACTCGAATATTTATTATAGCACAATTCACAATTGCAAAGATGTGAAATGAACCCAAGTGCCCATCAATTCATGAGTAGATTAAGAAAATGTGGTATATGTATACCATGGAATACTACTCAGCCATAAAAATGATAAATTAATACCTTTTGCAACAATTTGGATGGAACGGGAGACCATTATCTTAAGTGAAGTATCTAAAGCATAAAAAAACGAACACCGTATGCACTCACTATTAAATTGGAACTAACCAATGAACACATGTGCAGAGAGGGAAGTAGAACTCAATGGAAACTAAGTAGGAAGGAGGGGTGCAGGGGATGAGTGAAAACCTACCTTATGGGTACAGTGAACACTATCTGGGTGATGGGCACACTTATAGCCCTGACTCATGCATTACAAAAAAATCCATGTAACCAAAACATGTGTACCCCTGTAATACTTTGAAATCAAATCAAATCAAATCAAATGCCTCAGAGCAGGAAGCAAGTACTGAAGCTGAAGGAGGAATAATGGTGGTCATGGAAAAACGCATAGAGGAAATGACCTGGGCTTTGTAAAACTCACTGCTAAGGTACACTTGATGAGACTGTTTTGAATTAAAGCAGTTGTTTTTATCTTCCAATTTGATTTACCTAATCACATATTGATAGTTTCCTTATTTACTTGTGATGGTTTAGGGAAAAAGACTACAAAACGAAGGCTTGACTAGCTGATATCATATACAGAATCTGTACACAAACACCCTTAATTCTGCAAAAGAAATTAAATTAATATATCGAGTGCGATTCTCCTACTTCTCAGTACAGATACTACTGACTCTATGTATTATGCCTCATATTAGGTCTAGGAGCTTAGGTCCCAAATGATACTGTTGGGCAGGTTAAGAGTTATACATTTTTAACAGTTTTGGAACAAACCAAAGTAGGCAAACATTCACAAAGCCTTCTTTTGTAATTCACCTGGAACTAAATTACCGAGCAGAGAGAACACTATATTCAGGTTTCTCTAGTTCAGTGAGTGAGTATTCCTGTCTCTCCCTCTTTTGAAAGTTTCGTTTGCTGTTGTAATTGTTTGCTTGCTTGCTTCCCTGCTCGACTTTTACTCAAATATGAGGCTATTTCTACCCTCAGCCATCATGAGGCAACTCAATCTAGTGAAAAGTCTGAAATCCAAAACTTAGCTCTAGCTTGGCTCTGACGACAACTACCGCACAGTGTTCAGCAAGGCTCTTAACACCTCTTGCCTCAGTTATTTATGGAAACGAAAGTCAAGGCCAAGTGTAGAGTAATCAGAATGGGGAGGGAAAGAACGTCACGCACCAAGGTTATAAAAGTAGGGGGGAGACTAAGTAGAATCCCAATATAAATGGAGGGGAGGAGACAAAAAGCAAAAGAAAACAAGTACTACAAAATTAAAAGGGAAGAAGCAAGTGAGCTCGCTGCAGAATGGTTTAACTTCAAGCAAGAAGGAGGAAGTTGGAAAGGAGGAAGAGACACAGGGGAAGAGGAGGACAGGCAGAGGGGGAGTAACCTGAGGAGAGAGGAGGAGGAGGAAGAGAGCAGGGATGAGTAAGAGGAGGAGCAGGGAGAGGAATAAAAGGTGAAGGAAGACAGGAAGGACAAAGACATGGAGGACGAAAGGAGGAGATGGAGACGCATATGCAGATGAGCCTCCTTTAATACGCACAGTGAATCTAACCCTATTCCACTAAATCTCTGAAGGGCTGTCACAGAAGACAGCCTCAGCAATGAAGCGGACGAGAAGAGCTGATGGTCAACATCCCTCGGTGTCTTCCATCAGCCATCCCGATCTTTGCTTCATGGGCCCGCGCATAAAGCGCCAGAGTGGAGAGGAGGGAGGCTCCTAGGAGTTCAGCACTCTTTTCCTCTGGCCGGGGAGATGCAGCTTTCCAGCACTAACGTCGTCCCAGCCTGGCAAAAGCCGAGGCTGAGGCTGAGCCCCCAAAAGGGCGTCACTGCCTAACAGGGCAAGAGGGCCCGGGTGGCTATGTGTGACATCAGGATTACTCCACTGGACCCCTCCCATCGAAGGGAGGGGTCTTCAGACTCACAGAGGTAGACATATTTAACACAGGCCTTCCCTGCCTGCAGGTCTTCCGCAGACACTGTCATTCATGGACTTAAAGTAGGCCTAAGACAGAGCCAAGGGTTTCCTGGAAAAATTACCTCCTAATCCTTTTTTTAGCAAACGAAGTGAGACAATGGGCTCAATCCTATCATTTGCCTCCTCACCGAAGCAACCAGCTTGACAGAACTGTGAAATGCCCTGACGAAGGCAAGAGATAACACTCTGAGAGGCTGGAGTTCTGTCTGTAGGTTGCAGATATGTGCTTATACCAGCAGCCAAACATATGACGCCATCTGTGCGGCAGAGAATGCATGGAGGTAAAAGTGGCCCCTTTTTTTTTTTTTTTTTTTTTTTTTGCGACAGAGTCTTGCTCTGTCACCCACGCTGGAGTGCAGTTGCAGGCAGTGATCATAGCTCACTGCAGCCCCAAACTCCTGAGCTCAAGCAATCCTCTTGCCTCAGCCTCTTAAGTAGCTAGAACACATGCACACCACCACACCCAGCTATTTTTTTAATTTTTTTGTAGAGACAGGGTCTCACTATATTGCCTAAGCAGGTCTTGAAGTCCTGGCCTCAAGCAATCCTCCCACCTCAGCCTCCCAAAGTGCTGGGATTATAGGTACAAGTCACCACACCTAGTCACCATCTTATTTTTATACTTAATAGTCCACTTAATAATTCTTACTTCCTGTCCCCAAAACCTTGGGCTTTGTGGGTTAGAAGGTCCTAACATCCAAGGAAGTAATGCCTCCACCAGGAAATATGCTCGTTTTCTGATTCATTGGAAATAGGAGCTAACCCCTGGCAATTCGAGGCTCTTTATGCCCCTAAACCAACAGGTAGATAAGGCAGGCACTATACTGGCCAGGATAATGGCACCAATGTTCAGGGGAAACTGATTTTCTGCTACAGAATGAGGACGAGAACAATGCTTAGAACTCAGGGAGTTCGGTGGGACACCTCTTAGTACTCCCTTCTCAAGAGTCCTGGTCAAGGAAGAACAGCAACAACCAATAAAAACAAGACCAGCAAGGACTCGGCTCTTACATAAATGAAGATTTGGGTTGCTCTAAGGGAAAAAAGACCCATCCAGTTAAGGTGATGCCAGACAGTGAGGTAAACAGGAAGGCATAGTGAGTACGGGCCCCTTTCATGACTAGCTTAGGCCTCATGACCAGCTAGAAGTAAGGAGCAGCTGTAATTATTAACAGTGTGCCTTAATTGCATCTTTTCTCCCTCTCCCCTTCTCCCAGTATTTTATAGGAAGAATACTGGTGGTAGCCAATATTTTAGTTTCAGGTTGCAATGTTACTGAAAAGACATCACACATGATATAGTAATTGGTGGGATTCTGCTCATCCCATATGGTGGGAACACACATTTGTCACCCACATGAAGGACAAGAGTGGAGGCAGATAGGAAAAAAAGGAGTAGAATATTTCAGATATCTTTCATTTCCCCCTCCAGATCCACTTTCTGCATGCCTTTTCCCAGTTCTCCGCCACATAAGACCTTTATCAAATGGGCCTTATGCCCCTGTCTGTCTTCAAGATGGTTCCAGAGAATGAGCTCTAACAAACAGGAGGTAAGGAGGAGAGGGAGAGAAGCATATTTATTCCCTTGGCTTCCTCCTTGAGGAGTAACTTAGACTGGCTATGTCCCCAATTAAAGATCACTGTGCAAAACTTACACTGGGAAAAGGATACCCTATTCCATCAGTGGTGCTGGGAAAATTGGATAGCCATATGCAGAAGAATGAAACTGGACTCCTATTTCTCACCACATGCCAAAATTAACTCAAGATGGATTAAGGCCTTAAATGTAAGACCTGAAACCGTAAAAATTCCAGAAGAAAACTTAAGTAAAACTCTTTTGGACATTGGCCTAGCTGAAGAATTTATGACTAAGACCCCAAAAGCAAATGCACCAAAAACGGAAGTAAACAAATGGAACTTAATTAAACTAAAAAACTTCTGCACAACAAAAGAAATAATCAGTGAAGTAAACAGACAACCTACAGAATGGGAGAAAATACTTGCAAACTATACATCTGACAAAGGACTAATATCCAGAATCTACAAGGAACACAAACAACTCAGCATGAAAAAAACAAATAATCCCATTACAAAGTGGGCAAATGACATGTACAGGCAGTTTTCAAAAGAAGATATACAAATGGCCAAGAAACATATGAAAAATCAACATCAGTAATCATCAGGGAAATGCAAATTAAAACCACAATGAGGCCGGGTGCGGTGGCTCACGCCTGTAATCCTAGCTCTCTGGGAGGCCAAGGCGGGCAATTGTTTGAGCTCAGGAGTTCAAGACCAGCCTGAGCAAGAGCGAGACCCCGTCTCTACTAAAAAAACTAGAATGAAATTATCTGAACAACTAAAAATATACAGAAAAAATTAGCCGGGCATGGTGGCGCATGCCTGTAGTCCCAGCTACTTGGGAGGCTGAGGCAGAAGGATCGCTTGAGCCCAGGAGTTTGAGGTTGCTGTGAGCTAGGCTGACGCCACTGCACTCAAGTCTGGGTAACAAAGTAAGACCCTTTTTCAAAAAAAAAAAAAAAAAAACCACAATGAGACACAACCTTACTCCAGTCATAAAAGCCGTAATTAAAAAGTCAAAAAACAAGATGTTGGTGCAGATGTGGTGAAAAGGGAATGCTTATACACTATTGATGGGAATGTAAATTAGCACAACCTCTATGGAAAACAGTATGGAGATTTCTCAAAGAACTCAATGTAGATCTACCGTCTGATCTAACAATCCCACTAGTGGGGAGCTACCCAACGGAAAATAAGTCATTATATCAAAAAGATGCCTGTACTCATATTTTTATCACAGCACAATTCACAATGGCAAAGATATGGAATCAACCTAAGTGTCCATCAACTGATGATAAAGAAAACGTGGGGTGTATACACCACTGACTACTACTCAGCCATAAAAAAGGATGAAATAATGTCTTTTGCAGAAACTTGGAGGCCATTATCCTAAGTAACTCAGGAACAAAAAATCAAACACCACATGTTCTCACTTATAAGTAGGAGCTAAGCTATGGGTACGCATGGTCATACAGAGTGAAATAATAATTATTGGAAATTCCAAAGGTGGGAGGATGGGAGGGGGTAAGGGATGAAAACGTACCTAATGGGTCCAGTGTACACTATTCAGGTGGTGGGTACAGTAAAAGCCCAGACTTTACCACTATACAATATACACATGCAAAGAAACTGCGCTTACACCCCTTGACTCTCTTGAAATTTTTTAAAAAGACGCTGCTCCATTTACAGTGGCTTTCTGTATAAGACGAGCTCCTTTGAGGTTCTAGTAACTTCTCCCTTCCCTTTCTCTTTGGATATAGGTTGTTAACAGCTCCACTATTACTTGCCTCAGGTACCACACTCCCCCCAGTGGTTCACCTATAACCCACCCAGAGTTTTGTGACTTGTTCCTCCTCTATTTATTATTTATCCTTATTTGAATGTGCCTTCTCTCTCTGGAAAGGACTAGTTCAAATTCTAAACATGACATTCACAGACTATACACTATTAAATCTGTTTTAATGGAAAAAGTAACAAAAGGATTAATAAATATAAATGTACTATAAAGAGTTAAAAGTACTCTACAAATGTAGAGTTTTGATAGGCTTTGCTTTTATGAGTAGATTTTGTGATGATTTCAATGTTTGTGTGTTACAGCCAGTGACTCCTCAGTCTTTCCCCTGGTCCTGAAAAGTTGTTCTCGGCTCAATATAACAAAAATAAATCTTCATATGAGAAAGGAGAAATGAATCTTATCTCTAATGCACATAACCAAATATAATTCAAATGCACTTAGTTTCCAGTTATTTGGTCTTAGGAAAGTCTCAAAACTATTTCCAAGACTCTCTTTGCTAATGAAAATAACTATTAACAAGAAAATAACAATTTCTAAAACCATTGAAAATTATTTCCTTTCTCTCCAACCCTTCCGTGGAATGTGAGTAAAGTTGTTTTTGTCCTTAGGAGTTTATTTGTCAACCGTTTTCAGTTTGGGACCGTGGCATTTTTACTGTCTTGAAAAAAATAATTTAGAAGAAACCTGAAGGGTTTTCAAGAAATCTGCTACCACTTTGCCAATGGAATTTAAAGTATATACTAATCAAATATTCACAGTTATCCTATGGACTATTTACACCACTCTAAAAGGCTGCCCACTGTTGCTACAGATGAGGATGTCATTAACGCTCTGGGACATGCAGGACATAGGATGCCCAGCCCACACAACTCTCACTGTTACTGTCAAATCTTAAAGGGACTCGGGAGGCACCATAAAATTGATTAAACTTTAACATAAGTTGGAAAAGTCAGTTCCTAGGACCCTGAAAAGCAGTGTTCCCCAAATACAGGAATATCTACATTGCTCGGCATCAAGACTTTCGGAGCAATTCCGAGGAGGAGAGGGGTGGGGTGGGTGCCATGCAGAAACCAGTCCTGTGCAGCGGCTGCCTGCTGTGTGCTCACCATTTGACACGAATTAAGTCAAGAAGAACTGAAATATGTAAGATCCCACCCAACGCACTCCGTATGATTGATGACTGGCCCTGCGAAACAAGGAGCACTTTCTGATGGCAAAGAAAATCTAGAAACACAAGCCTCTGAGGGCAAGGAGCTCGGGGAAAGTAACGAGAGGCAAAGAATGACAGATGTGAAGAGGGACGACAGCCAGCGGTAACTGCAACCACCGCGACAGAACAGGCGCTCGGGACACAGTGGGTGGCCACACGCAGCGGGTGTGTGAAGGACAGGCAAGCTGCCAGCACAGAGACAGAACTGACAGCCACTCACGGCGAGGGGCAACCAGCACCCTGGTCTACATTTCAACAGTTCAGAAAACAGAGACCATCTCTCCTCTGCTTGCGGGGACTGAGGGGTGGGGGCCGCACAGAAGATGAGGGCACCAGGACTGTAACCCCTCTTACTGCTGTCCCCGTGCCACCCTGAAGATTTGACAACCAGTTCAAGAAAAGAAGAACTGAGCATGAAAGACACAGGATACGCTGCTAGAAAACAGAACAGCAATAATGAGATTATTAATAGTGATAATAACAGAGCTGCCAGCAGCATTCTTGCTGTGTTCCCGGTACTGTTCCATGCATTTGACATCTACCAAGTCATCCGACCTTCACAACAAGTCTTTGTGGTTATTATCCCCATTTTACAGGAAACTGGGGTAGAAAGAGGTTAAGTAACTTGACCAAAGTCACATCTCCAGAAAGAAGCAGAGATGGGATTTGAACCCTTACTCCAAACAAGCTAAGCCCGTGTTCTCTAAGAGATGTGGGTTTTATTTCCTGTGTTGTTCATTCTTGTCCACCCACAATCTAGCACTGCAGGCACTCAGTGAGTGTTTGTTGACCGAACAAATAAAGATGCAGTAACAGCAAACGTGCATTTTCTCGCATGACATGTTCGCACATCACTGCCCCACGAAGCATCTATCCCAGTGTTTCCAAAGAACGAACACATGGACATTTGCGCACGATGTGGAAAGGGTACGCACACAAAACGTTCACTAATCAATTCCCAGTTGATTCATCCATACAATATAAAATTCAGTGCAGAGGTTGTTCTGTTGTTGTTTGTTTGTTTGCCAATTCTTAGTGACTGGAAGTTCACGAGCTGGGTCCAGATCTCCTGGCAGGACAAGGGTAATTTTTTCTTCTCAGCAAAGAGTTCAGCATGTGGTGGGTGCCTATACACGTTTCCTTTACATGAATGAGTGGGGGGTGTGTTTCACTGCACTAAACGGAGACGTGGAAAAGCAAGATCACGCTGCAGCCACCAGATCTCAGAGGCTCCCCGCGATCCCAGCCACCAGGCAGAAGCTTTCCATTCGTGGCCGTCTTGTATCTAACTCTGTAAGACTGGCACGTTTTTCAGAAGATTGTTTGGAGGAGCATAGAATTTTCCCCTATGTCATTTTATACCAGCATCCCCTGAACTCTACCTACTCTGACCATCTTTCTGTTCCTAAAACCCACCAAACTCTTTTCTACCCTGGAGACTTTTCACTGGTTGTTTCCTCAGCCGTAACATTCTTCTCCCCAATACTTAAATGGATAGTTCCCTCTTATAATTCGGATTTTAGTTTAAATGTGTTCTCCTTAAAGAGGTCATCCCTGACCACCTAAACAAACACAGGGACCGAAACGTCACCACATCGCCACATTGTAATTCCCTGCAAAGCATCTGCAGCCCTGCAGGGTTGGGCTGCGTGTCCCCCTGGAATGAACGAGAGTGCCGAAGAGCAGGAGCGTTTGCTGTCCGGTTTGCCACGGGATCTCCGGGTTAGAGAACAGAGTCTGGCTCTTGGCAGGCGATCACTAGATACACAATAAAAGAATGAAAAATGGAATGGATGAGTCATTACCAGCTCTTCCTGCCCTTCGATAGAGCTTCACTGATGTATGTTATGGACCAGGATGTCATTCAGAATGCGAAACATTATCACGAAAGTAGCCTGATACATCATGGAGGCCCAATTTAGGATTGCTATTATTGTTTTAATATAAAAGTTGTTTGACTCTGGAGTTTTGGTTAAAGTCACCAACACTATAAAAAAATACCAAGAAAATATAGACTATTTCTGCAAAAATGATGTCTGCCCAATAAAGGATTTTTGCAATTCTACTTTGCAAATATAGGACAATCTCTAGAACTGGGTGTTCTGTTTGAAGTCTAAGAAACTATTAATGATGATTGATCCTTCACTTAGTTTTTCCAATAAGTAGTTTATAACCTACTAATAAAGGAGGAGGAACTGGAAAGCATAACCCCAGAGGCCGAATGGTTTCCTGAACCTTCGCAGACGACCTTTACTGTGCTTTCTCCACTGCCAAATGTTTCTAACTCTATCTGCCTTCACTGAGTTGCTGTGAGGTTCAATAAAGTCATATTCATTAAGCTCTTTGATATTCCGAAACAGGAGATTCAATAAAATAAGTATGCGCTTTTATAATATTCTGATACAGGATAACAAAAATAAAAGGCAATAATATCCCAACCACTTCAAAAATGAATGGGGCTCACACATTGGTCTCTCCTTTCTACTGATCAAAACTGAAAACTCACAATACTTCTGAATAAATTGTGCCACTAATTAGCCTCTGAGCAAAGTGAAAGGCAGGAGAAGGTCACCACTTAATTAAAATAAATGAAGGGTTATTAACTTAATCAGATTGAGATTCTCAGAAAGGGACTGAAATTTTCTATCTGAAAAGCAAACATCTAGAACACACAGTGAAATCAAATTTCACCACCCAATGAATGACCTGACTCTAACCTGAAGATACAATTCTTAGACTGAGCACTTAAATTGGTCTGCAAATACCTGCAATTCTTTTTAATTCACGAAGATGATCAGTGAAGTACTAGCAGTTATAAAAGTGAGATCTGTGATCTGGACATTTGCCTCAGACACAAAACTGAATGGATATGATTATAGGGACAAATGAATCTCCACAGGGGTGTGGGGGAGATGATCTGCTAACACTCTACTATGTGATGTAGCAATGTCAAACTCAAAGAGCGCTTTGGCGAGACCACACTTCCTTTGCAAGATGCTTCAGCTGTGCAATGTCTCAAATTTAGAATCCTTATTTTGAATCTATAGAATAAATATGACATGGAGAATAAAATAAATAATAAATAATATAATAAATAATAAAAATAATAATAAAATAATAAAAATAAATTCTGCCTCCCCAAATGCTTCTTTAAGGGAGACGGATTTCATTTATTCCAACAAAAAAACAACTCATGCTCTGGAAAATTCTTCACACTGCAATCCACTGAGCAAAACTTACTCACCAGGTCCGGATTCGGTATTCCCAAACTGCAGGATGTAGCATGTAAAGAATAGAGCACAATGTAAGTATTTTTAAATGAGCAAATAGGAGAAGGCAAAGAAATAAAAGAGGCCTATTTTAGCAATCCAATAATTATGAAATGGACATCCTTTATAACGCAGGCTTTTAAAAAAAATCTTGTAAAAGCTGATGTTAAAGACCAACCAGCAATCGAGTATGTATGTACATATTTCCCTGCGTATGCTGGTTTGCAGCTGGGCTTTTTACACAGCAGAATTAAGAAACTCTTTCTGATGCCTAGAATAATTTACTTGAACAGCTTATATCTTTTTCCTTATTTTTCAAAACAAAAATGTACTGGCACTTATTATCAACTTTTTTTTTTTTATCAATCAGCATGCATGACAGAACAACACAGTAATTCTTCATTATACTAATGGGGGAAAAATTAACTTGACATCGAGCCTAATTGAGTAAAACCTCACTAATTCTTCTAAATAGGGATAAGTCCTGCTTGATTAGTGAAAGCAATTTAGTATAGAACATGCTTAGATAAATGCCCTTTTATTGCTTTCCAGAGCTGACACTAACAAACTGGGCTCTCGTAGCAAGCGCAAGGTGTGTGGTTCGGGCCTTTAAGAAAACCCGCCACGGTGTATGGATAAGATTAATACAGCATATCAAATCCATGACAACAATTTAGTGTTTCTCTAGATCATTTAAAAATTTTATGTGCAATTTTGCCAAAAAATTGTTTTGAAAGCAACTTTTATAGATGCTACCAAGATACCCTACAGCCCAGCCTATAAGCAAAACAGAACAAGTCATAATTTACCGGCTATTACTAACTGGTAATCAAAATTTAAGCGGACAATCCTCAACTCGCTACAGGTTGTGTTACAGAAGTTCGACTGTAAGTTAATTGTTAGAAATCAGAACTGATTAGAGCAATATTCTCATTAGGAAGTTAGTGTCATGTCTATGGAATGAACGTGGGCTGGGGACGCAAGACCGCAGGACGAGATCTCAGAGCATCTTTGCCATTTATTATCAGCGTGAACTTGAGTGAGTTACGTGACTTCACTGAGTCTTAATTTACTCACCTGTAATTTACTCACAGGGCTGTTGTAGGAATTAAACATAATAATGACCATAAAGTTACCACACTGCCCTCTACTCTTACCCTAGGCATTTATATTCTTTTTTAAGTATTTCTCTACATCAGACAGTATTAACTGGCAGGTCATAGAGGAGCTTCAGTGTGTTCATGAACCCCTTTAAATTGTATGCAAAATTTGGCGGGTCTGTATATTCTTCTGTTGCAAAAGCTAGCGGGCTTCAGCAAACAGCTTTCCAGGGGAATGATGTGATTAAAAACCATTTTTCCATAAAGACACTTTCTTAACTTTTTCAAAATTAGAAAAGGCCACATGTTTAAACATATTAATTGGAAGTATCCTTTGCATCTAAGTTAGAGTTTTGCCCAATCGTATTAACCTAGTAACCTCCTACGCAGCCTTCAGGATGGACGCAAGCACCACCTTCTCAGCAAAGCTCCCAGCACCACTTCACTGGCATCACCCCCACCCCAGTGCGTGCCACGCCTCGCTCGGCACAGGACCTTGGGCGCAGCACTTATCACACTGCACGATAACAATTTCTACTTGTCCTTAAGTACCTTTAAGGAATGCCAAGTACATGGCAGAAGCTCAAAAAGCTCTTGTTAAGTAAATGAGCATTTTTTTCACAAAAATGAAATTTATACTCAGTAGTCATTTTAACTGATGAGAAGCATGCAAATCAGAAAGCAATTTAGCTTTGTTGTAAGACCTTTGAGTGTGACAGATGTAAGTTCAAACCCTGACTCTAATGTTAAGCCTCTCTGCAACTCGGCTTTCTCGTCTGTAAAATGGAGATAATCTCACCTACGAAGTTGTAGATGAATAATATTTGTAAAGTCTGAGTACATTCCCCACATATGATAGTCACCACCTCCACCATGCCACCAACTGCCGCCAATATTACCACTGCTACTAGTCATTCAGGGGTGACAGGTACAGGCATACTTCCTTTTCTTGTACTTCGGTTTGTTGTGCCTTACAGATACTGTGATTTTTACAAATTGAAGGTTCGTGGCAACCCTGGAGGGAGCAAGTCTATTGGCACCATTTTTCCAACAGCACGTGTTCCCTTTGTGTCTCTGTGTCACGTTTTGGTAACTCTCACAATATTTCAAATTTTTCATTATTATTATATGTATTACGGTGATCTATGGTCAGTGATCCTCATACTCCTACTGCAATGTTTGGGGGCACCATGACGGCACCCATACAAGATGGCGAACTCAATCGATAAATGCTGTGTATGCTCTCACCGCTACACCGACCTCTGGATGAGCCAGAGGATGTTAAGCCAGGCACGGAAACAAATCCTGCACGATCTTACTCATATGTGGAAACTAAAAACATCAAGCTCATAGAAACAGAGAGTAGAACGGTTGTTACTCTAGGCTTGGCCGTGGGGAAGGAGAGATGTTGGTCAAAGGGTAAAAAGTTCTAGTTAGAAAGGAAAAATAAGTTTTAGAGCTCTATGACACAGCATGGTGATTATAGTTAATGATAATATATTGTATACTTCAAAATTGCTAAAAGACTACATTTTAAATGTTCTCACCACAAAAAAAAAAGATAAGTAGGGTGAGGGGTAGTTAATTAGCTTGATTTAATCTTTCTACAATATATAAAAATATCAAAACATTACAGTGAACCCCATAAATACATATAATTATTTGTCAATTAGTTAATTACTTTTTAAAAATTTAATCCAATTGCCTTCATATCCTTTGTTTTCTTTGCTATTTGGTTTTTCTGTTCTCTACAAATTGCCACGGAAGCCCTGTTCTCCTAGTCCATCCTGGAAGCCTTCGTCAATATAACTCTTGGCTATGAATTGCTCCTGCGCTGACGTAATCCATCTGTTTTTGAATCTTCAAAATGTTCCCCACCGTGCCTTCACAAAAACCCGCTGCACAAAATTCTTTCTTTCTTCCAACTGACATGTTATAAACCTGCCATGTGATCTCACAACTTTGTACCAAGTCTCCGGCTCTTTCAAGAACTGCTCAATATTCTGCCATCGAAACAGAGGACTTTGTGGCTCTGAGTCCGCACATAATGTTCAATGTTGTTGTTTTCACTTAACCCCCATCACTTCTCAGGAATATGACGGTGATGTGTGGTCGTATGTATAGTCGCAGTAATAATAAGATTTAATATTCACTACATACCTACTCTTATTCAGCACTAAAGTCTCGCCTTTAATCTTCGTAATAATCCTGCCTGGTAGATATTTTGCCAATTTACAAATGAAGAAAATGAGTTCTGGAAAAGTAAAATGACTTGCCTAGCTGTCAGAGTCAGATTTAAGCTCACATCTATCTAACTCAAGTTCTTTTGACGAAGCTAAGTTACTCCGATTTTCACGTTACTAATCAATTAACACCTAATGAATAATGCTGTAATTCAGAAATCACACAGATTTTGTGAGAAGATGCACTTATTTCTTCATTTAGTTTTTCACCCTGCTTTAAGCCTCCTGAATTCAAAAAGTAGAAAAATTAGCCAAGTATAGATTACCTATACTTAGCTATGGTATAGAAAAAGAAAAAAAATAGCAATAAGATTCAACGCTGAGAAAAATGCTTAGCAAATTCTAAATATAAGGGAAGCTTCTTAATCGGATTAAGGCTATTTGTTAAAAAAGAAAACTAAAGAAAGTAACCTACTGAACTTAAAAACATCCTCATCAAAGTCAGAAACAAGACAATACACCAGCTATCACTGCTTCTGTGTGTCCTTGCCAATGTAATGAGACAAGAAAAATAAGAGTCACAACAATTAGAAAGAATGAAAAATTGTGTTATTTGCTCTTTGATGTCTACATAAAAAAATCCAAAAAGTAAACAGATAAAACATAATACTAGGAGAATTCAGCAATACTGCAAAATACCAGATCAATACACTAAATCAATATACTAATCACTATGCTCTTAAGTAACAGTAATAATCAATTAGAAAATATAGTAGGAGGAAAAAAACTTATGATACCCAAAACGCTACAAAGTAATCAGGAAGAAATCTAACAGGATTTTTTAAAGACATTTATGTAGTAAATTACAAAACAAAGAAAATCTGAAATGTCATAAAGATGTCAGCCATCCCTCAATTAATCTCTAAGTTCAATGAAATGTCAATAAAAATCACCAAA
The DNA here is from genome assembly GCF_000956105.1 of Propithecus coquereli. Taxonomy (NCBI): domain Eukaryota; kingdom Metazoa; phylum Chordata; class Mammalia; order Primates; family Indriidae; genus Propithecus; species Propithecus coquereli. Next base: position 944,798 of record NW_012150563.1, on the reverse strand, counting down.
ATGATATTGAAATGGAAGGACAAAGATAATGTTTAGTGAAAAAAACAAGGTGAAGAGCCTTGTCTTAAGAGACTAAATACTTACTAAAAACTGTATGATTAAGGCAGTTTGGTCTTAGCACAAGGATTTTCTTAAAAATAGACAAGTGAAAGAGAATAAAAAGTCCAGATACAGACACACTAGTATACAGAAAGTTGATACGCGACAGGGATAAAATGGTGTGTTCAATGTAAGAGCTAGAATAACTGCTTAACTATACAGAAAAAAACTGGATCCTTACACAAAAATAAATTACACATGAAAAATTAAACTTAAAACTTTCAGAAGAAAATATGGAAGAAAATCTTGCTTTATTTTTTTTAAGAAAGATTTCTTAAGTAAGTCTGAGAGCAGACACCTTGCAGAAAAGTATTGATATAGTTGACCACATTAAAATTAAAAATTTCATAAAATAATATAAACGAAGTTAAAATAGAAATCACAGAGCTGGAAGATCGATTTGTAACCCCTCTAATCAATGAATATTAGCATCAGAATACATGTAAAACTCCTACAAAATGACAAAGACTCTCTCCTTGACCAAACTTCAGTTCAGTCCTCTGAGCCTCGTCTCAACTAGACCTACACATTGGGCTCCATGCCCATCCTTGCAGAGTCCAGCTGTAGCAAGAATCTTGCTAAGTCAGTTTGGCAAGAATTGCCCCACCCTTGATATCTGATCGCTCTCAGTATCCAATCAAATTCCTCATTCCCCACCATCCCCCAGGTGATATATGATCACCCTGGCCTGCTTTCACCAAGAATCCTGTCAAGGTGGTATAGGAAGAATCCCCCTACCTTTGATGTCTCATCGTAGTAATTTTCCATCCGCAGATCCCCTCATCTGCTCATTGGCTATAAGAGCCCAAAGGTCTTTGCTATATCTGCAGTTGAGCCCAATCTCCCTCCTCTGCTGCCATAGAGTCAAACCCTATTGCAATCTGGAATAAGGTCTTCCTCACTGTTTTAAAAAGTGTGAGAATAAGTTTTTCTCTAACATAAATCATTAAGAAAAAAGACAACTCAACTAAAAATGTGTGAAGCAGATGAACAGGAAACATTAAGATGCTCGACTGCACTAGTAATCAGAAATATACAAAGACAAATCACAAAAGGATTTCAATCTCACTGAAGTGGCAATAATTTTTAAGTCGGAAATTTCCAAGTATTGCTAAAGATATGGAGAAAAAGCATAATAGTCTGGAGATCAATTTGTTGTTATTCAAGTAAAATTAAATACATGCATACTCTATAGCCCATTTCTCTCACATCTATTAATGGCTATATAAGCCTAAACTTTTTCACAGAGGTTCAGCAAGACAATTAAGCCCTAAGACCCAAAGGTATCCATTATGTATAATAAATTAATTTCTCTTCTGTGCCTGTAGAATGGTACTGTGTGCTAAGCTTAAGAGAAAAGAAAAAAACATGATGTTTAATATCCCACAATGCACAGGACACCTGCACACTAAGAATTGTTCTGCCTGACACACGATTAGCGCCCCCGCGGCCATCCTAGACAAACTCTCATCCATGGGCACAATGAGACACGTAGCAGAATGTACATGGCAGCCTTTTTATAGCAAAACCTGGAAAAAAATAATTATCGTCAGGAAAATGGATGAATATGTAGTAAGATCACACAGTTAGAACAAATGAATTAGAACCATAAGTACTAACATGTGGGCAAAAGAAAAATGAGTTGCACAATAAAATGTTCAGTATTACATCTTTTTTACATGGTTTCAAAACATAATAATGCAATATATCATTTATGTATCTACAGATGCATAATAAAAATATAAAAGCATGAATAGATATGGCAAGATCAAATTCATGATAATGATACTGATGGGGTACGTGCATATGAAGGAACACCCTAAAACAATGAAAATGCATGAATCACTATCACAGGCAACAGCAAAAATGAATTTCTCAAATAAAAAACTAGGCAAAAGGCGGCAGATACAAAAGATTACATGCTCTATGAAAAATATGTATAATGTTAGAAGCCATAGTACCAGTTGCCTTTGGAAGGGCACCAAGGTGGCTTCTGAATTGCTGGTGACAATCTGTTTCGTGGGCTGACTGGGGGTGATATGGGCGGGTTCACTTTGTAAACATTGACAGAGCTCTGCAATGATGGCTGTGCACTTCTCTGTATGCATGCTTTGCCTCAATAAAAACATTCATCTGGGGAAAATTCAATCATCTTTCCATCTCTCCCCACCCTTCCAGGGCTTTCTTCCTGGCTGCCGCATTTCTGCCGATGCCACCATGATTTCTTCCTGTAACCCAGGCTCATCCACTCATTTTGGGGCTTTCAACCCCAGCAGACCAACTCCTGCCAAGACCGATCAACACCAACAGGAACTTCTGTCAAATTTGTCTTTCCTTCTTTCCCACCATCAAATATTAATAGATCCACTGTTTTCTTTCTTTCTTTGCATTTTGTAAATCAAGTTGGAAACCAAGAAGTCTCTGCAGTCTTATCCTGATAACTCTCTCCAAAGCTTTCTGCCCATTTGAGTAATATTCTCTGGATGAAATTTTAGAGATTGTTAGGTAAACAATACGTGAGATAGAAATTAGTCAGAACTTGTCCCACAATTTCTAGGGACATAGAGATGAGCTCTCTTGGAATATCTTGTCTTTGAACAATTTTCCTTTCTTTTCTTTTTTACTTCAATGTATTTATTTATTCAACAAAAATATGTGTGTATATATACATATATCATATACATGTATATATATGGCTATACACAAAGGGAAAAGAAAAACCTAAAAGTCTATAGGTTATACCCAGAACTCAAAACTCCGTAGCATTTTAATTATGCCTACAGGGACCTGAAAGCACATATCAATAGATTAATATTATAAACTCCACAAAAGCATTAACCATTTAAGTGTTTATCAGAGGATTAACTGAAATGTTACTTTTTCATATGGACAGCAAAGCCGTCCCTGGCTGAGACCCATAAGCAAGTGTCTGTCCTTCAAATTGACTGAATAATACAGATTTGGGTATCTTTCAAAGCGCTTCTGTATACATAATCTTATTTGATTATAAGAGCAGACCTACGAGTAGGCAGTGCCAACATTTTCTTCATGAACTTTCTGTTTCAGTGGTGACGCTCCCTGTATGAGAACAACAATGGGATGTGCTAGCTGGCCAGATGATTAGCTAATATAAGAAGTCACAACAGACAACCCTAAATCCCTCCTGACATTAGGTATCAAATAAAATGCTTTTGCCAAATTTACGTGTCTAGGACATGCTTCTATCTGGAAAGCAAAAGTAATTCTTAACGGAGGTTTCCCTTTCTCGGCAGGTTGCTCTCGCTGATATTTCAAGGCTCTGACAGAGACTCTGCGGTGCAAAGCCGATAAATCATCATCCAAATGGCAAATTAAATTGACTTTAAAGTTCTGTTCCATTAAGTGAGAGTCAGTGTTCCAGATTCTCCTAATCTGCCTGACAGGTCAATGGCAGGCTTGCGGGCATTTGCACTCAGAAGGTTGACTTCATTAGTAAATGACCTACATGTTTTAAAAATCCAGCATTACTTTCTAGGAAAAGTATTCAAAATTGTAATAAAGGTAAATAATAGAGATGAGAAAGCATGGGATTTTTGTATATTTTATCTTTTCATTGTGTTATTCTATTCTAGAAGGAATATACACAAATAGATTCGCACACCTAAGAAGCCGTCGTATAACAATGATCTGTACGCAGTGAAGCACAGATATCTGGAAGTTATTCCCAGAGGAGCGAGAGATGCAGTGACAGGACTTGACGATATGATTATGATAAAAACTAAGAGAAGGAAAAATCTGGTGACTAGAAGAGGAAGATGTGTATTTATCGCATGTGCACAATGTGTCAGACACAACGCGACAGTTGATCCATAACAAATTATCTAATTTTCACAAACATTCAGTAAGTTATGCACGTTTGCTCCTCATTTAACAGATATGCAAATGAAGATTCAGAAACGCTGATTCATTTCCTTCCAATCGCACAGCGTATTTTATTGCTAAGATGAGAGCACTGGCCCGTCTAACTCCAAAGCCCTTGCTCCTCCTCCACGCCGGCCGCCCTGCAAGAAAAAGGAGATCCAGAGACAGCACGAGGAATGTCGCAGCCACGTGGCGACGGAACAAGGACAGCACTGTGTCGCCAAAACCACCTAGTGAGGAATTTCTACAGGGGTAATGAGTTACAGTGAAAGACACCTGCCTTTATGTGTCTGCATTTAGACGAGGACGGGCACTCACATACGTGCTACCCTGTAGGACTGGTCGGAAAGAAAGAGAGCATTAGGTTTAAGAATGCAGCATGCTGCCTGGAAAAATCACTTGTACCATCCAAAAAGAAAGTTCACAGAACAGGCAGCGAGTTTAAAAATTACGCATGATTGAGCATTTGAGGAGATAACGAAGAAGAGAAGGGAGCACGTGAGACCAGCTAACAAACAGAAAGAACAGCCACACGGTGCGAGAGAGACGTGAGCCACACAGACGGCTCTGGGTTAAATCCTCACTTTGCGCCTGTGTGACCTCGGGTAAGTTACCTGACTTCTCTGTGCATCAGTCTCCACATCTGTAAAATGGAAATAATGACTGCACTTCCCCCAGAGGGCTGTTACCGTGAGGATTCGATGAATGTGTGTAAAGCACTTAAGAAAATGTCTGACCCACGGTGTTAGCTCGGAATTGGCCCGTCTTTCAGGAAGTTGGCCAGGGCAGGGAAAAGGGCTTGAGAAAGCTCGGGGAACAGCAGATGGGAGCAGAGAACTCCTTGCGGTGGAAGAGATGGAGAATGTGTGTATGCACAGGGAGAAAGAGGGACCAGGAAAGAGAACTGAAAATCAAAGACGCTGCGGAAAAGACGAGAACATCGACGGCAGCGGCCCCAGCATTTCTGGCGCCCAGGACCGTTTCAGGGAAGCCAATTTCCACAAAGCGGGGAAGCGGGGACAGGGTGTGTGGCCCGGGTCCTAACAGGCCACCGACAGGTCCCAGCCGCAGTGCGGGGACTGAGGACCACAGACTTCGAGCGACTGGACTTAAAAAAAGAAAGGAACCAAATTCTGCCACAAAAGAGACAGCGGAGAGGAGATGGGGACCTGGGGCCGTTTCCAGGACATCACAGATGAGGGGAGACAGCACAGTTCACAGAGATCCCAAACAGCGACCCACCTCCCTGACTGCATCAAGAAGAGTCAGGAGTGAGGATTTTGTGCAGTAATAAAAAAAATTTTAGAGCAGTTTCTCTTGGAAATGTGAAAAGGTGTTAACTAGAGATGAATACAAGCGTAGTTGGTATCAGCAAAGCATGGGCTGAATTCGGAGTGGATTCAGACACCAACCTTCAGGATTTGAGCAGCATCTAGAGCAAATCCAGACAAAACGGCTGGTCCAGGGCAGGGGAACGTCGTCGAGATGGATCCAGTGAGAGCAAACGCCACCGCCAATAAAGACGGGCCCCGGTGGCTGCCTCGCTGCTCTCCTCACACACGGTGGCCTCTGGCTGTGGCTTTTCTGAAAGTACCAGTCCACCAAGACCAACGAAAACCACTTGTTATGTAATTCTATTATCTGTGTTATTTTCCATCTTAATTAATTTTAGTATAACCACATATAGGAAATCAACTGATTTCTGTTTTTCAATCTTGTGATGTTCAAAAACAATATGGTTTAAAATAGCAAACAGGCTTTTGGTGAAATAAGGCAGCCTAGACATACATATTTATCTCTAGTCGCTCTTGAAACTATTTCTTTATAGAAAAAACTATTTCTTTATAGAGAAAACTATTTCTTTATAAAAGTCATAGAGCCCCAAGGACAGAAAGAATGGAAGACAATAAGACAGCACTGGGATATTTATTTTTGACAATGAAAAGAGGAAGATGAGTTCTGACTGACTTCACACAGGAAACAAGTCAACAAGAAGCAAAGTGACATGGGCCCCAGAAGCTCAGAAAGCTCAGGGACCGGAGGCACCGAGCACTCCTGAAGGCCACAGGTAAAGAGTGGAACTAAAAACAAGAGAAGTGGGTGCGAGGCCACATAGGAAACAATCAAAACCTCAAATCCTTCCTCTCAGGCCAAGGCAGCAAGACAGCCACCCAAAATGATGACCGCAGAGTCACCCCGGGCCAAAGTGAACCAGGGAGACCCTCAATTCAAGGCTGCAGAGCACGCCGCAGGCTGCCGTGAAGTGCAGTACTCAAGACGGGTATTCAAAGAAAAGAAGTCCTTGTACCAAAAAGACGCCTGTACTCACGTGTTTACCGCAGCATCGTTCACAACAGCAAAGATACGGAAACAACCTAAGTGTCCATCAACAAATGACTGCATAAAGAAAATGCGGCGCACGCGCACACACACACACACACACACACACACACGATGGAATACCATTCAGCCATAAAAAGGATGAAATCATGTCTTTTGCAGCAACATGGATGGAACTGGAGGCCATTATCTTAACTGAAACAACTCAAAATGAGAAAGTCAAACACCGCATGTGCTCACTTATAAGTGGGCGCTAAATAATGTGCACCTGTAGACAGAGAGTGGAATGGTAGACACCGGAGACTCACGTGGGGAAGGTGGGAGAGGGGTAAGAGGTGAGAAATTACGTAACAGGTACAACGTACACTATTCAGATGACGGTTACACTTAAAACCCAGACTTCAGCACTGTGCAATATGTCCATGCAACAAAGCTGCACTTGTACCCCTTAAACTCGTCCATGTGAAAAAGAAAAATGCAAGGATGAAAAAAAGAAAAAGACAGCGGTATTGGGTCAAATATTCCCAGTGCTCCAGCCCCCTTCTGTTCCCACTCCGCCTCCCACTAGGCAGCCAGTGGTACACGCCACCCTTCTTTCCACCTCCACGCGAGAACGGAGAGAAACCAACCTCCGCGAAGACCCGCACACAAGCCCCACACACGTATACGCCCAGTGCTTCCAATCAGTTTTCTGTATCTCATCCTTGAAAAAAAGGAATGCTTTCCATTTTCCTATGCAAAATGTATATCACTGCAGTTATGTTACAGAAGGGCAGAGAGTTTGTCTATTCGGTCCCATTGATGTATATTCCCAGTACACACAAAAATGCCAAGTATATATGTTAGGTCCTCGATAAATATTTGTTGAATGAATTATGTGTATTTAAACTCTCATAAAGACCCAAACACCTCAAAACTGTCATCATTGTATTCGTACAGTATCGTTTCATATCATTGACAAAGTCAGTCTCCCTAACATCATCACGCTTTGCAGCTAAATTCTACTTCGTTACGCCTCAATTTTAAACTTAAAATTCACAATAGTCACCTTCTAAAAATTGCTGTCATTAATTTCTCTTTTATTATAAAAATAAGTGGATCATATCGCTTTATATTTACTAGCATCTACTTTTAAACGAAAGCACGAGAGATTATTTCATAAAGGAGAGACGGAGTCCTCCTGCCGGAGGAATGAGCTGGAGGGTCCCTCTAGCGGCCTTGAGGAGCTAACACAGTCCCCAAAGCACCCGACGCTCCCCAGCAATGGAAACCCAGCAAAGGACGTCCTCCCAAGGCTGTGGGCTGGAGAGAAAGCCCCGCCTGGCTGCGTAGATGCTGAAATGACTCCTGCACGTGGCCAGACAGGAAAGTCAGAGGGAAAAAGCAAAGCCACGTCACAGGTGCGGCGTGACCCATCAGCCAGCAGCGACAACCGAGTAACTGAAGAAACAGAATCTTGCACTCTCCTTGCCCATTTCCTCGTTTCCTCCCATTATCCTCACTGTCCCCAAAACATGCCTGTCCGGACAGGCACGCGGGTGCCACGGACCACTGTGCTTCACATTCACTGGGTCTGAAGCAAAGGTACTAAGGAAACCTTAAATCATTTTGTCTAAATATTTAAAAGTTACAGTCAAGCTAACTGCTAAATAAGATATCCTCCAACTGCAATTAAATATGCTTCTATGACGACAAAATCAAAATGTGGAAAGCTATGGTTTTTATATGACTGAATACAGACAGAACACCAAAGACTAGTAAATTTAAATATTAGTGCACATCTGAGTATTCTGTGATGAGCCAGAATTGTTTGGATGAATAATAAAGACATCCCTAAGTTATACGTTTTTTTTGTTTGTTTTGTTTTTTTGAGGCAGTCTCAGTCTGTTGCCTTGGCTAGAGTGAGTGCCGTGGCGTCAGCCTAGCTCACAGCAACCTCAAACTCCTGGGCTCAAGCGATCCTCCTGCCTCAGCCTCCCAAGTAGCTGGGACTACAGGCATGCACCACCATGCCCGGCTAATTTTTTCTATATATTTTTAGTTGTCCAATTAATTTCTTTCTATTTTTAGTAGAGACGGGGTCTCGCTCTTGCTCAGGCTGGTTTCGAACTCCTGAGCTCAAACAATCCACCCGCCTCGGCCTCCCAGAGAGCTAGGATTACAGGCGTGAGCCACCGCGCCCAGCCAGTTATACGTTTTAATTATTCTACAGTATTTCTTTATCTTCCTCTATTTCTGCAAAATCAAGAAGCATGCTGTTATAATCTATGTTTTCACATAACTTGCGTTCTATTGATAGTAATGCCAAATTAGACTCCCCCTTCCTTAACTCGCTGTAATTTTTAGATAGCTCCTTATTATTTTCGATTTGGAATAACTTTGTTGAAGCAGTAGCAAGCGGAACTGTCAACAAAAGCCTTAAAGCCACACTTGGACTCAAAAGAACCATGGATTTTACTATGAATCACTTTAATGGGATCACCTAGGTTAATCTTTATAATATAAAATATTAGAAGAAATTACGATCGCTTACATTGCAATACCTACTCTCTTAAAGCAATATCCAGGCCTTTACATTATTTCTTAAATTTCACTTCTTTCCATTTTTTGAGCAATATAAAGAAAACTGAAAATAGCAGTCTGTTGTTCCATTTGTTTAAGTCTCTATTTGAGACTATACTTCTAAGCAAAATGGCAAGAAAACAGTCCCCATAAGAAATCAGTGTCGGGACTATGTGTACGCCCCGTCTCGGGGCCTGATGCACGGCCGCCCCCCGGACACGCGCCTGCCCTGCTCTCTTCAGCTCACCTCCTGTGCCTGCGAGTGTGTCCCCAGAATCCCAGCTCCGCTCCACCCTCTCACCAGATGGGTAGCTTTCCCGGGTTTACAATTCCAGTTGTTCCCATTTGGAATACTGAAGGAACCGTGCCACTCTCCGTGCTGATGTGGGGAGTCCAGAACCGTCTAGAATCCGGTTCCCTCTGATGTGACCTGTTTGGTTATTCTCAAAGCCTTTATAGATTCTTTTCCCGGATAGCTGCAGGGTTGGTTCTTTCTCATTATGCAGTTGTCTGCTGACCTTTTGAGGGACTTTTCCTGACCAGACAATCAAAAGAAGAACCCACACATCACTCTGACATCACAGTGTTTTGTTTCCATCCAAGTATTATTGCTATCTGATATTTTCTAGCTTTGCTTGTTTCTATGTTGTTTCCACTGAATAAACTGTAAACTCTACTAGAATTTGTTTGGTTCTGAATCCCCAGCGCTTAGAATGAGCAGATACTCGACCAAGTTTTATTGAGTAAATGAGCGAAAGCCAGTATGCCAGCACTCCCTGTGAGCAGCGGAGTAAAAACAGCCTTCTGACTATATTTCTAAATTATGTAAAATAGGATCATATTGGGGACTCCATCTTTGTCCTGGTGCTTAGATCCACTGCAGACCTGTCTTCCGGCCATAGATAATGCTAACCCAGGAGCCTTAAAACTTTAAATAAAACTTTTGAGCAGTTCAGTTTATTTGTTAATTATGACAAAAGATATTTTAGCCTCTTACAAAAGCTAGAACCTTTCGCAAACATTCTCCTGTCTAAATGTAAATTTCCTATCAGCTCATTCTGATACTCAAGGTACCTTTAGAAGCTAGCTTTCCCTGGAAGTTTCGTAAGAAGGAGCCTTCCTGAAATCAGGAGAATTCACACTGAGGTTCTACTATGGTCAAGAAGGTCGTCAGCCCCTTAAATATTTCAAATCCCAAACTATATCTCTTCCATGCTTTGTGTGACAGGACTTGGGGTCCCAGTGGAGATCTCGGTCAAGGTTGGACCAGGTTCAAAGCTCCTCCATGGAAGTGTGGCCCTGCCTAAGGTTATCCTGTTAACTCTGGGAAATGTCGAAGGACCTTCCATAGGAGCAAGAATTCATGTTAGGTTCCAAATCTCATGACAGAGTATCCCTCTATCTTATAGTGTCTGAAGAATTATCAATCGATGTTTAAGTCAGCAACGCAGCTGATCGGCACCACTTGAATCACTTGTCAGAGTTCAGCCACCATTTCACTGTGATCGAGTATTTGCCAAAAGCTTGCATCAGGCAACTGGAACGTAGACACATAGTGTGAGGCAAGGTTTTAACGATCATTCTCTAGGTTCTCTCTGCTGTGCCCTGCATTAAAGTATATCCATAGAAAACAATATCCTTGGGCAAATTATCTTTCTCCTGCTACAAAAATTCATATTTACTAAGAGTTAATGTTGTCATCTTGTTTCTAGTAGAGCAATGACATGAGGGAGGCAGCACAGCAAAGTTTCTGAGAACACAGGCTTCAGCATCAGACGGCCTGGGTACTGGTCCAAGCTTTGCCATTTAGGAGCTGTGTGTCCTTGGGTTTGTTATTTAAACTCTCTAAGCTATTGTCTCCTAAATATAACAGAACTTGTCCCCTAGGTTATTATGAGGATCAAAGAGGTAATTCATCTAACATTCTAGGCGTGGTCCTTGAGCATTTAATAAATGTTAGGTATAATTATTATAAATAATTGTCTATTTGAACATCTCCATATCTTTGCAAAATCTTGGCTGAAATTCATTATATTACATAAACTAATTTCCTCTTAGTGCTAACACAAAACTGTCTTTTCAAATACACTTGAGATTTTCCTTAATCACATAGAGAGAAGCACATGACCAATCATGTTTTCTCGTTCCTCCTGTAGCTTGGCTGTTCCATGAGACATCCCAGTATCTCTCCAATAAACTCTTTGTACATATGTAATTTGAGTCTGATTCCCAACACTGGAAATCAAAATAGTTCTAATACATAGGAAATCATCCCTACAATGGGCAGTTATTATAATAAGAAAATGAGATCAAACAATTAAGTACCTAGCATAGTACCTGGCATATAATACTTGCTAAAGAAATGGTACTTATTAATAATATTATCTAGAATATGCAGATACGAGTTCTAAGTCATTTAATTAATAAACACAATTTTAATAGCTTACAAATCTTCTTTCTTCTTACAGTTCCAAAATTACTCCAAAGATTCTTTGATTTTGGACCTTGAAAGAATTATAAAATAAAATAAATGCTGTGAATTAATTTTGCTACATATTATTGTATAAATCTAAGTGAGAGACTCTTGTATGGTGACTATCACAGAGAATAATGAAGCCCCAGACCCCATGCTCCACAGTTTCTGACTTAATTCACTTGTTCAGAGGGAAAGAGGGAAAAGAACACACTTAGCCAACATCCACAGGAATGAGTCTGACATACTTAAATGTACGAAATGCTCACTTGGCTGCGTGCACAGCAGTTGTTACACGGTCCAAAGAGGGCAGTATGGTGAAGGGAGAAGGGGGTCAGCATATACCTGCAGAGACACCACACTGACACTGTCAAAGTGGGTGTGTCCGTTAGGCTCTGTGACAGCAGGATTTGCGTAGCACGTGACACCATTGAGACCAGGTAAGGTTTTAGGTTGACGGGCTTTTTCTTGAGGACCAAAGTCATCAGTATGGAAGTGGGTATGATCATTCTACATGGGAAAACAAAAAAAGGGTGAAGAGGTTGTAAGAAGAAAAAAAAAAACATCGCTCATACAGACAAGAAAATAGAGTTTACTGCTTTTCACTCAGAAAATTTTTATGTCTATTCTTTATGTAATGAAATCTTTTTAGATTTATAAATTTTCTCTCTCTTTAAATGTATTTTCATTTATTAGATTCTGTTGTTTCTGTTTTTTCATGTTAGGGTACATGTACTTTCTTATTCTGATGAATATAAATGGAATACAAATTATGCGCATTTGTTCTTCACCATTAAATTGTTAGTACTTGTTCCAAATTCTACAACACGAATCAAGTATTTCTCTAATGCTTGTCAAGATATTGACTCTTTTCTTTCTTCTCATATTCACAAGTCTAATAACTGGACTGTTCATATAATTCTAAGAATAAAATTCCTGCCTGTATTTGCCTATATAAAGTAGCTTTAGGGGTAAAACATCAAATGTTTAAATTACCTCACCATATGTCTTCAATAACATCTTAAGCATTCTTTCAAAAAAGAAAAGTAAGTAAAATCCACCAAACACAGCAGCTGCCTTCTCAACATAGTTGTCAATTTGGGGATTAAATCCAAATGCCTGAGGGAGGAAAGAAAAAGCAATTCAAGTAAAAACAAGTAGTATAACTTGATTTCTGGAAAATAATACCATAATTTCTCAGTATACAATTTTCGCCAAAATTCTAAGTCCATCTTCACATACAGGTAACATTAGAAATTTACCTGCCAAAATCACAAAACAAAAACTCTGAAATTTGAGTAAGCAAATTGTATGAGATGTCATAGAAATCTTATAACCAGAAGAAATCCCCTGAAATAAAGCCAGCATAGGATCTTACAATTGCCTAACTATTACAGCACACTTACAGCAATATTTGCCTTCAAAGAGTAAACTTTCAACACCAAAGACGCAGAACTGATTCCCATCTTTGGAAGACAATATTAGGTCTAGGCAATGAAGATCAACGAGACGATTACCTACGTTCTCTAAAAGTAATACATTTGCCCATGATATCCAGAGTCAAACTTTTAAAGCAAATATGGCAGGCCACTTGGGTTAGTGTTTTCCCAAGAGAGATCCTCTTGTACCTAGAGAATCCTGGTAAGTCCTAAAAAGGTAAATAAACCAAGAACTAGGCCCAAGAACAACAAAGAAAAGAGTGAAAATTGCCCCCAATCTCTCTCTCTCTCTCTCTCTCTCACACACACACACACACACACACACACACAAAGAATGAAATAATCCTTTGTTTAAAGGACAAAAAACAAGAGTTAGAGTTTGAAGTTACGAACAGTCAAGGTATCCCTAACAGACAAGAAAGAAAACTTAAAAAACAGATAAAATAGGAGGAGAGAGTAATATGTGAAAAACTGCAACTTTACACCATTCCACGCACTGAAAATCTCCCCTCTGAAGCAGCAAAGAGGACGTCTGGGTTCCTGCCCTACGTCTGCCTCAGAAGAGACCTCGTGGCCACTTCTTCATTTGAGCAACTTCCCCGTACCTGTTTATACAGTGCAAAAATGGTGTAAAAATACCTGCACCATTGACCTAACACCGAGGTTATAAAAATAAAACAACAAAAGGAAAAGAATTTTGCCAAAAAAAATAAATAACTCTCTATGGAAATTTGAGAGATTATCACAAAGACAGATTTTTTATATTGCTACATTTCCAATAAAATGGAAAACCTTAAAATCATAGATGTAGCATCTCCAACCCATATGTAATATCAGTTTGTTTAATTTAATTTGACCCACGAAGCAGATGAGATAATAACTACATATACATATAATATTGTATTATATTAAATATATCACACACATTTAATATACTATGGTTTTTTAACCAGAAAATCAGTATGGTCATTCTACCTTTGTTACTAGCCAATTGTATGGCTATCATCAAGTCATTTTCATTTTTTTTCATCTCTACAGTTGAGGGTTTGAAGTAGATATTCTCCCAGGCCCCTTCTAGACCAAATGATGATAATAATAACAAATCTACAGCTCTAAAAAATTGTACCCTCATTTTCATACATAGCTTGAAAACTGAAAGAAGCTTTAGTTATAATTTTATAAAAATTATGAGATAAGGGTGGAACTCCTGAGATACTATTTTCCCTCTGGGGCTCGTCTCTCCCTCTTTGTGTGTGCACTGTGGACAGACGGACAGCGTCTATGCGTGGACAGATTTCTCCAGTTCCCCTTTGTGGCTTCCTCCTGTTACTACCTCCTTCTCTTTTCCCTGCTCTTCAGCGTCCCCTCTCTTTTCCTCTCGCTTATTTTCCTTCCCCTGTTTCTCCTCCATATACGGCTACAATGTGTATTTGAACTCAAGCACACATATTATTTTAATTGAATAGGGCCTGTAGTCAATGTCAGATCAATGATGCATTTATCAAAAGAAAAAAAATAAGTTGCTATTTATTAACCTTCAATTGATTTTTTTTCCACAGTCAAAAAAAAATGAAAAGATTTGTCAACCACACTCTCGTTTACCCTCTAGTCTTCTCTAGCTGTAGTAGATATACGAGGGAATTTGGTGCTGTATCTTAAATAAATTATAAATTTGCATTAGACATTTGCAGTAAATTTAACACTGCATGCCCTTTAGAAAAAATAAATGAATAATGAAACAGTGTGTAGAAAGATTAAATTTGCCAACTGCAAGGCAGAATAAAGTTCTAAGGCCTTCACAGGTGCCCTCGAACTGTCTGAGCACGTCCTGGCAGCTGGCATCCTGGAATGCTAATTTTGTCTCTGACACTGAGATCCACTGCAGCTTGGGACGAGCCTCTACAGTAGCTGTGATTCAGCTCTCTCTTAGCCAGAACGCTAGAAACCAGACCATAAAATGCTGTGAGAATTATGGAGGCTATAAATGTACAAAGTGCTAAGACACTCAAAAGAAACAATTATTCACAGAAACAAACGGCCAACATCCTTACCTCTGGAATAAGTTGGAAAATTGCGTTTGAAAAAAGAGTCCCAATAGCCAGCCCCACAAAATAGGTCAAAATCTTTGGGAAATAAGATTTCTTTATCAACGGAGTCAAAACCAATCCGAGGAGAGACGCCAGATTAATAATTGTCACCGACAGGAATCCGTATCCCCAAACTGTGGGTGAGAGGGAGGGGAGAGAAGAAATCAATCCGAGCAAAAGGGCCAAACGAAGCTTGAAACACGCTTAAAAGCATCTTTAAAAGCTTCAAACGGATATCTTCTTTAGAACAACAAAATCTTCTCAGTGAAAATTACATAGAAAACCGAGACTATCAACGTAGTACAGTAAGCATTAATAATGCTGCGTAAATAGCAATACTGCCTATGCTTTCATCAGCCCTAAATCATCATCATGGGATTAAAGAGTTTTACAGTTTACAGGGAATTTGTCACCTAGAACAGTGACAAACAGTCTGAGGTCCAAGGCGCCAAGCCACCTAGTTTCCCCTGTGGCTCAAGGTCTAGTTTAAAACTCAGGCTTCGGGAGGGATCCAGAGGCCATGTGAGCTCCAGCGACAAGGAATGAGATGGTGGCAGAGCGCAGGCGTGGAGATGGGTCAGGGTGGGTTAGCTCCAAGGTGACCACGCAGCCGACGCAGAGCTTGTCGGATCACTTTCCTGAGGACAGCACCTCCTGGGATTAGGCGGCACCTCGGGCCCCCAGCTGGGGCCTCCTGGGCCCTACGGTCGCCTCAGGAAGTGAGCACACGGGCACGGAGGGAGTGGCTGCACCGCACGGCTGGCCCTGCCAAGCACGGACTGCGAAACGTCCTACGCGGAGGAGATGCTGGTGACAGAAAGGGGTCGTACATCTTTCATCTCTCTATACGCAGCGCCTGGTATCCAGCAGGTACTCAGTAAGTGTTGCTTAGAGTAAACGAATGAATGTCATCTTAAGCTCTAGAGCTAATGGCATGTGTGATCTATTGCCTTTGGGTCTCAACCTCCCCCTCTTGATCCTAGAGCAGTTGGTTTAGAGACAAAACGGTAATGCAGGTGTGACACACCCAGGACAGCCCCCTCCGGCAGGGCGGCTGAAACGCAGTATGGCCCTGGGCACCGCACAGCACATGGCTTTGCCTGTGGCCCCGCACGCTGGGCGCAAAGCACACTGTGGAAGACGGGAAAGCCGCCTCTGCGTTGTCAGACCTTTAAATATCCAGAGAACATCTTTAAATGCTGGGCCGCTTTCCTCATCGGCACCGTCGGTGGAGCTCACTAGTGACACCTCCCACCCAGCGAGCGGTCGCCACGTGCCAGGCACCGGCTGCGCAATCACCGCGGACCAGCACTTCGATCCTCACAAAACCCCGAGAGATGAGCACGACTCTTACTTCCTTCCTGTGGTTAAAGAAACCAAAGCATATGGTGTCCAAATACGCTGCCCAGGTCACGTGGATAGAAAGCCAGATTGCAAACCCTGCCAGGCTGGCCCACTTTTTTTTAGCAATATGCTTCATTACTCCTGTACAGGTAATCTAATTTTTATTTATTTATTTTTTACTTCAGTATATCATGGGGGTACAGATGTTTAGGTTACGTCTGTCGCCCTTGCCCCCCCCAAGTCCGAAGTAATCTAATTTTTAAAAAGCCCAAGTATTGTATTTTTACAACGCTGTAAAAATTTTATCCTGAATCATACTTCATTAATACAAGATTCGTCACTATTATTCTCAGCCCAAGCAATTCTGTCTACAAATAAACTAACTTTTCAAATGTTTATTAAGCCTAGGATTGGACCACATCACGGTTACCGCCAACAAAGAGCTTGCGACCTTCTGCTTTAGGAGCTGGGAACATGTGTATGCACACACACACACACACACACACACACACACACACATACAGTGGAACGAAGTAGCTTGCGCTAAGCACCAAATGAAAAGGACAGATAATAAATAGTGCTATGTCACCACGAGAATCATCACAGCATTGACCACGATGACTTTATCTTCTCCAGACGGTCTCCTGGAGTTTCAGATCCTGCCCATGCCCTACAAAGTCATCGGGCGGCCCACCTCGTCCCCATTTATCACCTTATCGTCTGAAACAATACGACCTACTCCCCTCGGACTTCCACTTGGAGAAAGTTCTCAATCCCACACCTTCGTGCGACATCCACATGGACATTCCCTTAACACACACAATCTTCTGTCCCATCCCCAGCCCACGCACACTCATTCAGGTGACAAACATGTACAAGCTGATCCCACACAACCTCTCCAGAGTTATTTGCCCCTTCTCGATATGGCCTCTACCCAGACCCAGTGTTTTCCCCGCTGAGCATCCTTTCACGCCTTTGGTTCCGTCTAGAAACACCCTTCTATCCTCACTGCCTGCGAGACTCATACGTGGCTCTCCAAGCCAACTCCGAGATTTCCTCTAGGAAGCTTCCTGGCTCCTCTAGATAGCAGTTACTCCCTCATCACGATTCCCACAGCTCTTTGTTTAAAGCTGATTGGTCCGCTTACCATTTCTTGTGTGCTGCAGTAATTTTATCACTTATGCGTTTGTCTGCATCATATCATGTAAGAGGGGCTATGTTTTACTCATGCCAAATGCCTAGAAAATTGCCCAGCAAGTAGCACACATTCCTTGCTGAATGAATTAATGAAGGTCCCGTTTCAAGGTGCAGCTCAGAACTCTGTCAAAAGAAAAAAGATACCAACCCATCTTCTCATTCCATCTTTCTAACCTTCCTTGCCCTGGTGCACAACTAGGGGACCGTGGGGGTGCAGATCATCACGTTCTAGGCAGAATGCACAGTCTCCCTTTCTTGTATTGCTACTAATGGAATATTATTCAAAAAAAATGATCCACTTTTCCACTCAACTGGGGCACCAAAGAATAAATTGGCATGAAAATATTCCTCGGACCTCTTCATCTACACATGGGACTTCCTCTGATGATCTGTTTCGGAGAGGGTCCCCTCTACTTCTATGTGAGCTCTGAAAGATCTTCAATAAATTTCTAAGGTGTTTAGTGACATAGCTAACATTTATTGAATGCCCACTCTGTGTTAAGATTGTTCTGAGAATTTCATCTCTATTCTATTTTAACTCATTTAATTTTCACAACAACCCTATGAAATAGGTACTATTATTATTCCCATTTTACAGATGGGAAAATATGGTTCTGTCATGATCCCCATTTTACAAATCTGCAAACCACCCTGAGTTGAATTTCTACCCGGCCCCACTCAAACGCAGAGCTGCAGAGAATGGCGGCTGATGGCGCGAACTCTGGAGCTGAAGGATTTGTATCTGAATCCCAGCTCTCCCCTTTACTGCCATCAGGGGTTGGTTCTTTGACTTCAATAAGCTTCAGTTTTCTCATATTTAAACTCCATTTCATAAAGTTTATACAAGAATAAAATAGAACCAATCAATGCTGCCCTCGAAATATAGCAAGTCTTCAATAAATGTTGTTTATTATTATTTCTTTAAAAGTTAGTAAGTAGATCATCATATAAATTTCAGCTCACTTAGTTCACCTACACAGTGAAAAGAACAACACACTAGGAAGCAGGAGCCCTGTGTTCCCGCCCCGCCTCAGGTGTTGTACCTACAGGCAGCCACTCAACCTCTCCGGAGCTTGTGCTTTAACCACTGCTTGTATTACAGAGCTGGACAATACGACCTTCAAGAATGCCTCGGACGAAATTCTATTATTCTTAACTGTTGTTTGAAATAAACACTATTCTGTGACCTCATCAAAAAAAATAAGGCAATTTTGAACCATCCAATTACTGCTAAAATGTAATTAATTTATCTCCTAGAGAATTTAATTTACCATCAGTTTACTGCACTTATCAATATGATTTTATAAAACACCTGAAAGGCAACTTCAAAAATAACAAAATACGAGGTCTCTGGGAAATTAGATTATTTTGTCTGCCCTCTGAAGTGTCTTCATAAAATTCTTATATCATGACCCCCTGGGATTGCTTTTTGTTTTTTTTTTATTACCTTGGATGAGTTAAGACTTGACTCTTTATGAAATGAACAGTTATATCAAGAATCAAGTGTATTTAATTATTTTAAGAGTCATTTCTTTGTGGGAAAAGAGTAGGATTACACAGGGGCCAGGGAATGGGGTGAACCTACGAACACATATATAAGAAGAACAGAGACATATTCTTTTCAATCTGGGCCGGGCACTATTCTAGGCATTTACACACATTAACTCGTCTGATATTCCTAGCAATTCCATAAGAAGGTACTACTCTCACTATATCCATTATACAGATGAGGTAACTGAGGCACAGAGATATTAAATAATCACGCAGCTGCACTAAAATAAAACAATTTAGATATCACATCAAAAAGGTAATATAGAATGAGACCCAGTCTCTACAAAAAACAGAAAAATTAGCCGGGCATGGTGGCACGTGCCTGTAGTCTCAACTACTCGGGAGGGTGAGGCAGGAGGATCACTTCAGCCCAGGAGTTTGAGGCTGCAATAAGCTACGACAATGCCATTGCACTCTAGCCAGGGTGACAAAGCAAAACCCTGTCTCAAAAAAAAAAGGCAGTATATGGCCAAATTAAACATCTTAGGTAATAACAAGTACTCCACTAGTTTCCCTAATTCCCCAGAAAATTTTTCATGTCTTCTCCCACCCTGTCCCATCCCACTCCAGCCCCATTTCAATTCCTAAGATAATATGCACCCTAAGAGGCATTTGTCTTTTTATTGGGTCCTCTGTCCAAACATTCAGTGCCTTTCTGATCCTTTAAAACTTAGAATTGTTGACTTTCCCATTTTATGACTTTGTAGTGTTGACCCTAGAATTCTTTCTCTTGCTTCCTGCTTTTGACCTCCTGGTAAGAGGCTACTCCTGAAATCGAGTATCCCAGGCAATTGGGGTTAAAACCACTTTTGAATATCAGTAATTAACCTGCAGGGAGTAGAGGATTTGCTTTTTCTGAAGCCTAATCTCCTGTACCCAAGAATTCTGCACAAGTCAGATACATTTTATTTATGTAACAGACCCAACTAATAGGCCTAATACAGCGCCTAACTCTGTGCCAGACAATGTTCCAAGCACTTTACAACTGTGAAGTCGTTTACTCCTCACAGCAACCCGATGAGAAAAGTACTATTTCAGATGAGGAAACTGAGGCAGAAAGAGGTTAAAGTCATGTGCCCAACACAAGCGGACAATTACAGAGCTGGGATTTGAGCTCCGGTAAGCTGACTTCAGCGTCACTGCTTTTACTGCACTATACTAGCAGTAAATGTTAGTATATTAAACAGGCTTGTAGAAATATAAATATAACTTCAGCAAAAATATTTGCTCTAACAACTAGCAATTGTTCAAAATGGCTGTTATTTCAAAATTCAAATTATCATTACTCACAAAATTGCTAATTATGGTATAAATTATGCTTGGTGATTTCTATTCTTTGTATCTATAAATATAGAATATAAATGAGAACATAGGTTCCGAAGCCAAGACAGCCTGGGTACAATCTGGCTCTACCATATACAAGTCGTGCAACTTAGAACAAATGACTCTAAACTCCCCATACCTTGGTTTTCTTCACTGTAAAATGGGAACAGTGGTGCCTGCATCATACAGTTGAATGAAGATCGAGTGAGTTAATATATGCAAAGTACTTGGAACAGTGCCTGTCACACAGCAAATACTATGAAAGAAGTGGCTATTATCATTGTTATTTTTGTCATTGTTGCTATTCCTGTTATTCATATAGAGAGAGATCAAAGTGTACGTACACAAAGGAATCCAAAAGTAAGGAAAACAGGCACTTTCTTTGCCGAATCTCCCTTTTCTTCCCTCCCTTTCCTCCCTTTATCTATATGTCCCTCCACTCTGGCGAATCTCCAGCCTCGACCTCTTTTCTGAAGCAATCTCCTCTCCAGACGCCTGCACGCCAGTACCTCATGGACACCCCCGCTTGTGGGTTTATGTCAACGGCTCAAAGTGACCATGTCAAAAATTACGGTCTTGATCTTCACCACTCCCCTCTTCCACAGCAAAAGGCTCCTCCCCAGGCTTCTCCCTCCCAGGAAATGGGACAACCGTCCCTCCCACCTGTCTGGCTCAAACCTTGACTCATCTTTCCCTTTCCCGCGTCCAACCCAGAGGCAAACTATTTCGGCATGATCTCCAGGTAGAACACTCTTTCACAGATTCGAATAAATCATGGCAGTCCCCTGCACAGAACCCTCCAGTGGCCTCTCACTACAGTCAGAATAAACCCCAATCCATTTACCCCCCCCCCCCCACACACACACAAGGCTCCCCCACCTGGCCTCCATCTCCCTCCAAGAATCACCTCCTCCCACCCTCCCCCCTGCTCAGGAGGCTCCAGACACCGGCCTCCTGCTGCTCCTTACTCCAGCTCTGCTGGCTGTTCCGTCCCCAAGAATGCTCTTCCCCCAGGAAGACCGAGCCTTGGGCCTCTCCTTCTCCTCACTCCGGGCTCTGCTCAGACGGAATTCCACCAGAGAGGGCTCCCTGACCTATCTAAAGTCACACTCACCCATCGTCACCTTCTGCGCCTTACCTACGGTATTTTCTTCATAGCACGTTTCACTCTGAAACTACATTATTTATTTGTTCGTTTGTTTAATGTTTATTATTTCTCTTCTTACTACATTATAAGCCCTAATAGATCAGGGTATTTTTCTTCTTGTTCATTACTGACTCCTCGATGCACACAACAGTGCTTGGGATATTGCTCAATAAATGTTTATTGAATAAATAAAGCAAAATTAACACACCCACCTGGGGTAAGTTAACAAATTTAAGATACCAAGAAATTGCACGTAATTGTCAAAGAGACCCCCTGAACAACTGGTTTATCTGATTAGTGAAAGTACTGTTCTGAGTGTTTAAGCAGGTGAACTGTGTATTAAACACATACTTTTTCTATTTTAAAATTTCCTTGCAGTAGATCATTTCTTTAAGATGCAGTACATACGGCAATACTACTATAGACATTTAAAATAGTTGCTGGCACTTTCTTTCACCTATGAAAATTAAAACAGTAAAAACTTGGTCCCTTAAGACTTAATCTAGAAGCATGCTCATTCCCTATCCCTTCACTGACAGTAGCAAATAAACTGACAAGTTTTAAAATAATATGATAAGCAAAAGGTAACAAAAATTAACTGATCAATTATAAGCCAAACAGTTCATGTGCGAGCCAATACGCACAACATAAAATATACATTGCTTACTTATAATTTTGACTCCACAAATAGAACATAACTTGCGAAGCTTAAATAAGTTATAATTCTTCTCATCCTCAATATTTTCAGAATGTAAGTATCTTACCAAGGGTTCTTTGCAGATTAATTAAAAGTAATAAAGCAGAAAAAGAGGCATGTTAACTTCATTTCGTGACTTTCCAAGTAAATGAGAGAAAGCGCTTCCAAAGTACCTTCTGAATGACTCGGTTTTGTTTTGTGCTTGGGCCGATTCTCGCAAGGGTGAAAGTTCAGTTGCTGTACGACTGCTGGACAGATGACAGAGAAGTTTGAGATGGTTACTTGGGTGGTATTTGAAAAGCCATGAAGGGAAAAAATGTCTTCGGCAGATAAACACTGAAATAGAATAAACAAGGAAAATGCATGTGTTAATATAGCAAAAGCGAGCAAGCAAAGATACTACGAAGAGACACACTACTTCGTCTAGACACCCAGCACTCAATCTTTACACAAAAACCCACTACAGAAATGTATGGGCCTCTAAAATTGTAAGACAGTACACATCCGTTTAAATCTAAAAATAAAAACAGTAAAACAGTCTTCCTTATCAACAGCCTACCTACAGTAGACAAAAAGATAAAAATTGGCTTGAGCATGTCCCAAGACATTTTCGTAAATAAAAAAAACACCGATATCATTCAAACAAAGGGTTTTAAGATGATTTTATATTTTCAGTCTTTAGTTTACTCTTTTTTAGATTGCATGAATGTGTTGTGTGGGCTACTGCAGTGGCTGTCTACAGCTTTTCTTATAGACCAACACCTGTTCCTTCCAGCTTCCTAGTTAAGAAATTAATCCTTCTATACGGCAATAATAATTCCAATATAGAAAAGTTGTATTAAAACACGTCTTTAGCACAAAGTGTTGTTTGCTGAAACATTTATTATTCTGAGTGATGGTGGGTAGCTTTTCTATATGATATAAAGTTGGGCTATTTAGAAATTCATTAACTATTAATGAGGAATTGACTCTGCATTAGAAAAAAACCTCTGTGAAAGTAAATTTTTAAAGGTATCATTTTATTCTCGGGCACATTTTAACTATAAATTATCTTCTACATACTATTTTCATTGTTAAGAAAATAAAATAATACTAACAAATGTCATAAGAATAATAGAGTGTGAAAAAGATCCACTCACTGAAATAGAAGAGTCTGTCTTTAATAAATGCAATTTAGAAACGTTCTTTGCACGCTTCAGCCAAGACCTAAACTCCACTGAGACCTTAGCTGTGTGCTGTGGGCTGAATTATGCCCCCCCCCAAATTCATATATCGAAGCCCTAATTCCCAACGCAATGGTATTTGGCGATGAGGCCTTTGGGAGGTAATTAGGGGTAGATAAGCTCATAAAGGCGGGGCCCTGGTCCACTGGGATTAGTGCCCTTATAAGAAGAGACACCAACAAGCTTGCTCACTTGCTCTCTCTCTACATATGAGGGTTCAACAAGAAGACGCCAACCCAATGAGAGAGCCCTCACCAGACAGCAGCCCTTCTGGTACCTTGGTCTTGGACTTCCAATCTTCAGAACTGTGGGGAATACATTTCTGTTGCTCAAGCCACTTAGGCTATGGTATTTTGTTATGGCAGCTTGAGCTGACTAATGCACAATGAATGGTATTGAAAACTCAAAAGTTGATGTTAATTGTTTGACCATAAGGTGCTACAATTCCCTCTGCAACAGAAACAATGAAATTAAAAGTGTCAGATTT
>NW_012150563.1:880875-920784 GCF_000956105.1 Propithecus coquereli | reverse complement strand
GGGAGGCTGAGGCAGGAGGATCGCTTGAGCCCAGGAGTTTGAGGTTGCTGTGAGCTAGGCTGACGCCACGGCACTCTAGCCCCAGCAACACAGTGAGACTCTGTCTCAAAAAAAAAAAAAAAAAAAAGTGTCAGATTTTGATACAAATTCACTACTATTTATAAAGGAAAAATAAAAAAACATCAAATACACCAAGATGTATGCAGTTGTCAAAAGCTAAAATTGCAATTACCTTACAGAAATTGCACATTTAGATTTTTTAATGTCCAAGTATGCACCTAAAGTTGTTCTTTATTCAATCTACTCTCTCCTTTGGGTTTGTCATAATGACAGCTGTGTGCCACCCCTGGAAGAGGAGACACTGCTCTTAATGCTCTGTTAACAGGCTTCCCATTGACTGAGAAGAGGGGAAAATAACCTAATAGAGGGAGAAAATAGCTCAAAATCCAATGGGGGAAGGGAAAGTGGGTATAGTTTATTCATCACCATGAAGACGTCCAGGAGCAGAATTCTAGATTCAAAAATTACAGAGCTCCTGTGGTTTAACTGGCCACCGCATGGTTCCAGGAACAAACAGGAGTGATGACACAAACACAAAGCAGCACTGTTTTCCTGCACGGAAGTCTTAACCTATTTGGACTTCGAGTTCTTCCAACTGTAAAATAGGAGGAAAAAGACAAGCTGCCTGTAGTTAATCTCCAACGACTATTGGAATTAACTTTCTAAGATAATACTTGATGGACCATTAAGCGGTTCCTTCAGGCTCAAATTGCAGCCCATTCCTGAACCAGGAAGTCTACTTGCTAAGGTACAGTCAGCATTTTTCAATGAAGTAAAATACAGAATAACAGAAAGTACAGAGTGTAGGATCACACAGAGAGGGATAAGTATTGCTTAGCCAAACTTCAGCCCCAGTTACATATTATACGTCCCACACGTGTGTATTCTGGACCGCAATGTACAATTTATTGCTTACTGTGAATGACAGTCAAGAGTTTGAACGTCACCACCCTTAAGGATGCCTGAATTGCTCATGGTACATCATTAAAGACACTCTCCCACATACCGTTAGAAAAAGGAAACAGTGCAGTCAAATAAACAGAAGTACAATATATTTAATAAATTAGTATTTTAATTTAATAATTAATAAATTTTAAAAACTAATGAATAAATGATATGTATAATATCAGATAGCTTAGAGTCCTGATGATTTGTGCAACACTGTTGTAGAAATTTTAGCCGGACAGGTAGTCCTGAATCTCCAGGAAGACATGAAGATGCAGAGACGACAAACACAAAGTCTCACCTTGTGATAAGAGAACGAGAACAGAATACCAACAGTGAGAAAAAACTAAATGGACAAGGCTGATTTATTTAAAACAGCTATCTACCAGCAAATAGAATGCACATAATTTTGGACAGCAGCCTATTCTGGCTTCAAACAATCTTGATATTTATTATACTTTGATTTAACAAAGTTGAGCCCAAAACAAAAGAAAGCAGTTGCCTAAGAAAGGGCGGTGTCCCCCAGAGCAGGGACAAACAGGACGAGAGCCCAGTGCCTGAACAGTGGCAGGAACAATGGCAACAAATCCAGCCGCACCGCTTACCGGGAAGTTCGAGCACTCTCTCAAGGACACCCTTTCGCCTCCAAAGCAATGAATCAATCAACTGTGGAAATCGCAGGATCATCACGAGCTCCTCAGGAAACAACTCAGGATGATTACACTGAATACTCTGAGCCTTAACGATACTCACGAGTTTGCTTCTTCTCATCTGTTTGTATTTATGACGCTGCTATTCTCAGGAGCGCCCACCTGGGGCTTGCCGGAGCCGTTCGAGGTCGTGCTGTCAGAGGCGAATCTGGCCAGCAGACGCCCCAGTGCCCAGTGGGCTGATGTTTTTCTAAAGCCTTTTTCTAAGTTTTGCGTTGAACTCCTGTTCGCTAGTCCCTCGCCACACGAAGTCGATCTCAAATGTGCCTCGTACACACGCAACACCCAAGCGAAGCAGCGGCAGGGCTGGGGGCTCAGGCACGCAGGACAAGCAGGACCCCTCATTTCGCTGAGAATCACTTTAGCAAACAGCTCTGTGCATTTCTGCTTCTGCTTCCCCAGTCCTCCTTCCTCGCCAGTTCTGACACTCTAGAATTTTCTCTGCTTCGTTCCCAAACGTGTCTTTGTGGGCAAGCTGGGCAGAGGGGACAGGGGCAGGCGAGCGATCAGGGCAAGTCCCTCCCTCCACATGTTATGCAATTGAGGTTCCGCCTAAATAAACGCCAACAAGCATGGTGAGGCTGGAAATGACATGGTTTCCTTGCCGACGAAGACTAAACTTTCGTCCGGCTCCTCTGAGCCCGAGCCCTGACCTGGGCACTGTGGGGAGCAAAGGCTCTTGCCCCCCTCAGCTCCACTGAAAAATCACTGACATGAGGCAGATTGATGAGTAGGAGGAAAAAGGTAGAAATTTATTTTACTTAACATGCACACACAGGAGCTCTCAAAATCAAGATTCGACTCTCCAGTGAGGCACAGAGGTTTTGAAGACTAGGGGCTTGAAGTGAAAAGCAAGTTTGGGGGAGGGAAAAAGGAAGAGGCTTGACTAGCTGGCAAAGGCAGTCTTGTCACGAACGTGACACCTTCCAGCAGCCCTCGACCGAGAACAGCCGGTGCGTGTTTCTTTTCAGACCTTTAGAGGTGTCAGACTCTCAGTTAACCATCTTTCCTAGGTCAGGTAGGGCTAGATCTGGCTGCGCTAATGCAGATGTTCTGCACATGTGAATCTGCCCCACCAAGACAGCTCTGCAGTGTCACTTCTATCTGGGAGACTCGTGAGAGCCACCCCAAAATGTCACAGCCAGCGTTACAGCGGGCGTTCCGAGGACAAACCGAGCGGCACGCGAGAGTCCGAGAATCAAGGTGTATTCGCCGGCGGGATGAGAGGCGTCTGGCCGCCAAATTCTGAGCCCCATCTACCGGGATTTCCCCGCTGTTATTAGGTGGGGGTGGCCCGAAGGGCGGGGTCGCAGGCGGCTGATGCAACTGCAGAAGCCAAGTAACAGGTTAGTATTAGGTCGATGAGGGTCTGCCTTACCGAAAACAGGTCAAAGAAATATACATTTGGGAGTAGAATATTTCTAATTTCCCTCCTCGCCCCTCCCAGTGGGGCCTGCGCCCTCCCGTGCAAGCGAGAGTCCCCCACCCTCGGCATCGGACCCCTGCCACGCCGGGCTGTTGGGCCCCAGGCCGCACGCCGGCATCCCGTCCCCGCGTCCCAGGTGGGCCCGGGCCATGGCGGCGGCGCCCGCACGAACGGCTGGCTGCCGTCCCCTTGCTGTCACGAGTGGGTCTTCCGTGTCGGTCCAGCCGACAGCTGGCTGTTTAAAGACGCCTGGCAGCACCGCCCCGGCTCCTGCGGCCCCTCTGGCCACGCGCCGCGCCGCCTCCCCGGCCCCTTCCGCCTTGACCGGAAGTTCCCTGCAGCCCTCGCCGGAAGCGGGTGCCACGCTTCTCGTGCAGCCTGCAGGACCGCGAGCCGATAAATCTCTTCTCTTTATAAATTACCCACCCTCAGGTATTTTCTTTATAGCAACACAAAGCAGACTCGCACGCCCCCTCCACCGTTGATATTTCCTCCGAGTGATTGTCCATTCCCTGACCCCACTCTGATCTTGCCTACAAATCCCGACTTGTCCGAGCTGTGTTCAAAATGAGCCCGGTTCTACGCTGAGGTCCCTGTTCCCCTCGGGATAGTTAACCGCATGTCAGCTTGTCCAGCCACTGGATGTCCAGATTAAACACTACTTCCGGAGGTGTCTGCGAGGGTGTTTCTTGCTGAGATTAGCATTCAAATCAATGGACTCGGTAAAGAAGATTGCCCTCTTATCAGGCCAGAGAAGAACAAAAAGACAGAGGAAGGAAGAATTCGCCCCATTTTTCCTACCTCACTGCTTGAACTGAGACACCTTATTTCATTTTCTCCAGCCCTTGCTCTAACGTGTACACCACTGGCTCTCTCAGTTCTCAGACCTGGGGACCGGAACTGAACGACACCACTGGCTTCTCTGGGTCTCCAGCTTGCAGCTGTGGGACTCTTCTTCCTCCACGATTGCACGAGCCAATTCTTCACAATAAGCATCTCCGACCAGTTCTGTTTCTCTGACTAACACACCCCTACTGCAGTAGCTCCTAAATAAAGTCGGTTTCTACCATTTTAACTGCTGTCACTCCCTGGTTTTCTTTAACAACATCAAGCATAATAGCCATGTAATTATACTGCACATTACCTTAATTCTTTTCTTAATTCCACAGATATTTATTGAACCATAAAAGTCTGGGTATAATATTGACGGGGGAAGCCAGAGGATGACAGCTGGAGAGAAATAGCACAAAGACAAATAAGTCACAGACCTTCCATCAGGAAACTCCAATGACCATGGTAGAAATGAATCGGATACACCAACATCTATAAAGCCAGAGAGAAAATGAGGAATTCACTAGAGACATAATAATAAAGAACTATGAGAGCTCATATGAGGGAGAAATGATATGCAGAGGAAACAGTCAGCAATGACTTTGAGGCTAGAACTCTGGGAGGTTGCTCCTGGCGTAACT
Source organism: Propithecus coquereli (assembly GCF_000956105.1). NCBI lineage: Eukaryota > Metazoa > Chordata > Mammalia > Primates > Indriidae > Propithecus > Propithecus coquereli. The sequence continues at coordinate 916,171 of NW_012150563.1, read as the reverse complement.
AGGGAACTCAGGAAGAGAAACACACTTGGTCGGATGGTGGCAACTCTGGCTTTAGACGTTTCAAGCTGCAGTGCCTGTAGGGACGCCATGAGGAAATGACCAAGGAGCTTTATCTGAGAAAGGCAGAGGCCAGAGACAAGCATGTGGCTTCTTCTGCAAAGAGATAATGGCCGAGTGGGAGAGGAGGAGATGATGGGGGGGGGGGGAGTGTGTAGGAATAAGGGCAAAAACCTTGGGAATACACATATAATTTGTGCAACAACAGGAAAGACAGCCAGAGAACAAGACAAAGCGAGACAAGCCCAAAACATAAGAAATAATCAAGGCCAGTGAAACGTAGTGAATGCCTGTGGTCTTCACTGGCCTGGGATCCCTTCCCCAGACTGCCTGCTGCCGAGGAAGCCCCTCCCATGTGATTTACATGAACGTATGACTCACACCTGTCCACTCTCTGATAGAGCTGCTACAAAAGTCTTTCTCCACCAGGACTTCTGTGAGTCTGGGGCCTCCATAGGCCATTTTGCCACCATGTGAAAGAAAACCAGCTAGAAGAGGAGAAAGACAGATTTTCAGTGCCATCACTAATAGCCTGGATACAGCCGTGCCTGAAGCTGATTTGCCCCTTAACTCTTCAGTTACCTGGACCAATAAATTCCCTTTAGTGGCTTAAACTAGTTAAAGTTGTTTTTTCTTTCACTCTTAAAAATGAAAGAGTCCTGATTGATACATAATTATTCAAAAGTCATTTCATAAAGCTAGCGAATGAATGCTATATCATAACCTGCAAGAAAACAAAAAGATAAGCTTTTCCACTCCTTAAAACTTCTCCATTTCTTCTTCCTTTTCTCAACACACAGGCTGTTTTTTTCTCCATCTGGCTGCCTTGTCAAGTGGCGCCCGTCAAATAACACGGCACAACGTGACCATCTGATCCTGACTCCGTTGTGCCAAGGCCTTCACGTCATGCCAGAAATGAAGTAGCACCCCATTCAAAAGCCACCCCAGAGACGGCTTCAGATTCTGTTTGCCCTGCGTCATGATTCTGTGGGACGCTGCGCAGCTCATGTTCCCAGTAAGGACACTGCCAGGCGTGGCCGTGTTCTCTCTGGGAGGTAGAGGTAGGGAGAGACAGCAACTTGTAACGCATCTGGACTCCACTGACAATCAAAATTAGAATGAAGCAGCAAGTCCAGTCTGTTTTTCCAGGCCGTAGAGTAACTGAGCCACACACACTTTTAAGATCCATTGTAAAACCCCAAAGGGAGCCAGGGGCAGAAGTGGGGCTAGAATCCAGGTCTGAACCAGCCCTGTCTGATTTCTTTTCTTTTAGTGACTTCTCTACCCTGGCCTGCTCTGCCACTGACTCCTACAGCTGCTATTTTTCAGCACGAACTACAGCTACCCTCTGGAATTTGCCATGTGTGCCGCTACGCAGCTGTGATGAAAGCCACGTAACCCATCCTCCCACACCCCGAGTGAATAGGTCTCCTGTTCTTCGAAGAGATGCCACAAGCAAGAGGTTTAATTAGAATCCTACTGAAATCTTCATCTATTCTGTACTCAGACAAGCCTGGTCCACTTCTTCATTCTCATTCATTTATTCATTAACCAAACAGGTGGATCACACTTTCTCTGGGCCAGGTACTCTGGTAGGTGCTGAGAATAAGACCTGGTTCCCATCGTCAACAAGGTCACTATTCAGCAGAGGAAACAGATACGCAACAGGTAAGTACAATAAAGATATGCAGAAGGTATTGTCAGATAAGAGGGAAGAGATCAGGGAAAGCTTCCTGGAGGAGGAGACACATGTGCTGAGTCTGAAATGTTATTTTGGTGCATCTGATGGCTGAGGACATAAGACATGATCCACAAAAAATTAAGGGAGAGATCACTAATGCAAATGAGTATGTGATTAGTTGGCAAATGAATTTTATAAATGATAGTTATCACAGGAGCTCTGAGAAGCATGTAAGAGCTATAGTAATAGCAACCATATTAGATGCTTAATATGTATAATCTCTTTTAATGCCCCCATCAACTACTAAAGTAGATTTTAGGAGAAATATGGATGAAGAAATCACGTCTTAGAAAGGTAAACTGTATGAGAATAAACAACTTGTAAGTCTTAAAGAGAATTCAAACCTGTGTCTTCTGATTTCTAAGCCAATACTGTGGCTGCTATGTCTTGGTTGAACACTGAAAACAAAAATAATGGAAGAGAGAATCATTTAGACCCTGGTAGAAGAGTGTATTCTGTTGTCCCTAATAGTGAGCTCAAGTGTAAAGTTAAATTAACTCTTAGATCATACTTAGGATCCTACCCAGAGAGAGACCTCAAAAACAATCCTACAATTCAAACATCAGCCAACTTTTCTCACCATGGTGAGAATGAAGAAGAAAATGAAAGCTAGCCATGATTCTCTGCCTCCCAGCAAGCCCTGCTGTCCGTCAGGACAGGAAAACGGGCAGGGGCAGGAGCCACCCGCTGGCAGCAGAAGCTGACAGCCCAGAGCCCGGCACGACGCTCTCTGGACAAGCCGGTGGCTGCTGATGTTGCCACAAAGCGCTCCTGTGACAGGGTCACCCAACCCAGAATACCGGGCGTGTGCTGTCTCAAGTGCTTTGTTTCCCGTTACTACTTCAAAACCAGCATTTCTGCAGCTCACGCGGGGGAGCCAGCGTGTCGATTTATCCACCCGAGCTACCGTCACATGGTCACGGGACCATGAGAGCAGCACAACTGGCCACAGAGCATTAGGGACGCATTTAGAGGAGGAAAAGGTGCAGATTCAAAATGATGATTTAATGGGAAAGAAACTTCTGGAATTCCTGAGCTCATATCTACCTTAGTATTTACCAATACTGATAACATTAATATCGTATGCTGGGCACGCAGCAGTGGTCAGTAAGTGTTGAATGAATGTAACAATAAACAAATGAACCTCTCTCACTTGTCTTCATAGCGTTTTTGGGAACCAGTCGCAAAAACGGCTTAAGTTCACAGTAGCAACCAAAACAAAATTATGAAAAAAACAAAAGAAATCAAGTACAGAAAGTGAAATATACATAAGAGTATTTCAAACATGGCAATTGGCCAAAGATCCCAAGGGAACAATTTAAATATATAAATTTAAAACAGTGATTTGCATTTAACCACCGGGAGGCCATCTCTGACCCTCAAAACAAGTGAACAGTCCCGTTAATTAATCACTTCAGGGGTCACCGAACATCGTCACGAAATTGGTGATTTAAATGCACCGCACTAACGACAGGAGCGTTCAAAGCAGGAGTGACTGGGAAAATCACTTCCAGGTTTGTTGCCGCCGCAGTGATGGGACCATCAGTTTCAAGGAGCTCAAGTTTCTCTGCAAACCCCCCTGACGCTGCTCAATGTACGTAAAAGCTCGATCACCCGCTGCCAGCCGCTCTTTTTTACTTATTTCTTTATTTCAGCATCTTGCGGGGGCACAGATGTTTAGGTTACGTGCATTGCCCTTGTCCCACCCGAGGCAGAGCTTCAAGCGTGCCCGTCCCCCGACAGTGGCCCCGCACCCATGAGGTGTGACTGTACCCGCCCCTGCCCCACCTGCGCGACACCCGGTGAGTGTCACTACTACGCGTGCACGTATGTTAGCGACCTGCTCTTGAAGTTTTGCCCTCTTAAATTCCTCCTCAAACTTTACCATTATTTATCAAGATAAAAGTTTCTAAGGTTGAGCCAAGAACACTCTGTAAAAATGATCTCTAGGTTTAAGAGGTGGCGACGCAAATGATCCCCACTGTTTCCCTGAGATGATTTTTCCATTTTGCTCTCAGGGTTTTCTTGCGCTTCTTACCGAAGCCGCCCTGGCGCCGCCGCGTGCCCGTCCGCACCCGCGCACACACGTTCACACACACTCACACTCACACACACGCACTCACACACTCCCACACACCCGCACACACGCACTCACACACTCACACTCACACATATACTCACACACTCCCACACACTCACCCGCACACACTCATACACTCCCACACTCACTCACACTCACATATACTCACACTCCCACACACTCACCCGCACACACTCACACACTCCCACTCACACTCACACATATACTCACACACTCCCACACACTCACCCGCACACACACACTCCCACACTCACACTCACACATATACTCACACACTCCCCACTCACACTCACACATATACTCACACACTCCCACACACTCACCCGCACACACACACTCCCACACTCACACTCACACATATACTCACACACTCCCACACTCACCCGCACACACGCACTCACACACTCCCACACTCACACATATACTCACTCCCACACACCCGCACTCACACACTCCTACACTCACACACATACACACATGCACACACGCACTCACACACTCCCACTCACACACACACATACACTCACCCGCACACACGCACTCACACACACATATACTCACACACACGCACACACGCACTCACACGCACTCACACATATACTCACACACTCCCACACACGCACTCACACACTCCCACACACACTCACACTCCCACACTCACACACATATACTCACACACTCACCCGCACACACGCACTCACACATATACTCACACACGCACACACGCACTCCCACACTCACACATATACTCACACACCCGCACACACACACACGCACTCACACATATACTCACCCGCACACACACCCGCACTCACACACACCCGCACACACGCACTCACACACTCCCACATATACTCACACCCGCGCACACACACACACACCCGCACACTCCCACACACACATCCGCACTCACACATCCGCACACACACACACCCCCACACACACACCCACTCACAAACATACACACACACATCCACACACACTCGCATTCTCACACACACATCCACACTCACACTCACATACACTCACACACACACACATCCACACACCCAGATATACACACTCACATTCATTCTCAAAACGATTCCCAAAAGGGGGATGAAAAGCACGTTTCCTAAATATATTATTTAAAGGAGAAAGACACCTTGTTTTATGATACACCGTTAGGAGAAAAAAAGATTAGTATGAAACAGTATGTTTAAAATGGCACCACTGCTACAAATAAGGTTAAATATGATCTCGAGAAACATGCTCTAAAATGTTAGCAGTGTTTACCTCCAGCAGGTAAAATTATGGGTGGTTTTTATTTTTTCCTTTCTGCTTCTTTATCTGCCAGAGTTCTACACAATGCACTTGTATTCTGGTTTCATTTAGAAAAATAAAATTAAATCATAGTTTGTTTTCTTTAAATCTCTTTTTCTAGGTTTCCCTAAACGCAATCAAGACAGGCTGGAAATTTTTTTTTTTTTTTAAGATTTTACTAAAGAAAAAGAGAAAAGAAAAAGAAATGTTAAAAGCTAAAATACACTTTTTAAAAGAGGTTTACAAAGTTTTCTGACTTTACCAAAGTTGACTGACAAGTTTCCCAGCCCTGTCCCCATTCCAAATTCAGTTTCTCGAGGCACCTGCACCCCTCGAAGCCTGGCATGGTGTCAGGGCACAAACGTGCGGTCCGGATGGCTGCCTTCCCACCCACGGGGTGCCTCAAGGGAGCAGGCGCCTCCCCAGTCCCCATCACCTGCCAGAGAGTCCCACGGGTGTTCTCCCATTTGCTGCCAAGATCAAAATGCCTTTCTGCCTTGCTGCTCGACGAGGACCTCCCACACAGTGCCGCGGGGACAAAGCGTGGAAGGCGGGCCTCTTCCATGCAGGGCTGGGGAGATGCCGTGAGGAATGAGCTCATCCTTCAAAGCCATCCCACCTCTGCACACAAGGACTGGCCTTGTCCACCACAGGCCCAGTTATATGACAGTCTATTAGCACGGTGGTTCTCAAAGCATGGTCCAGAGACCCCTGGGGACAGCCAAGACTCTCCCAGAGAATATGCAAGGTCGAAAGTACTTTCATGATAAGACACCAACTGCATTTTTCTTCTCCACCCTCATACTCTTTCATGTGTGAACAACGGAAGTTTCAGAGACTACAGGACATACGTCACAACCAAACGAATGCAGAAGCATGTATGAGAATCCAACTGTCTTCTATCAAATCAGACTTAAAAGAGATTGGCAAAAATGTAAACCAATGCCATTCTTCTTACTGATTTTTTGGTCATGAAAAATACATTTTTTTAATTGTAAAAAATGTTAGCATGGAATGGGTTCATTATTATGTTTAGCAAATTAAATATTTGTATGTTTTATCAACATTAATTTCTATGATGGTAAATAGTAATAGATATAAATCACACATACTGAGGCTCTTTGGTGTCCTCGAAAATGTTAAGGGGATCCTGAGACCAAAGGTCTGAGAACCCAGCATGTAAGAATGACACACAGACAAGGCCCTTACATGCCACTTATCAAGGAGTCAGGAGCTTTTCATCTATTCTTACCGACTACACTTCTCAGCCTGTTCATCCCCACAAGATTGTCTCTCCCGAAGCATCACCATCAGGGTGTCCCTCTTCTTCCCAAACTGCCCCCCCCATACACACCAAAAAAGCAAAGAAAAAAACCCTTACAAAAATACATATTTCTGCCGAGAGTCTAAAGTCCTAACACTTAAGAACCTCAATGATCTGTCTCTAATCTTCCTTTCCCCCCCTAGTATCCTCCAAAAGTACACGTGAACACTCTAGTCTAAGCAAACAGTGCTAATAAGCCTTGTAGTTTACCTTCATTGTGATTTGCATCCCCCATGACCCCCACCTGGAATCTGATCCTCCTCCTCTCAGACCACCGACTCCTGTCCGTCCTACAGGCTACATCTGGAACCTACCCCCTCTGCTTAACACTGCTACACTCGGCCCCTTCTCTGCAGGATCCAGACACCCATTGTATTTATTTGTTTGGCACATATTGTGTGCTTCCTTACATTATTATAATGTGTTCACGAAAGTGGACATCTCTTTAACAAGATCATACACATATGCAGAGGATGGACTTCTTCCTTTTCGTATCTTCCTCAACCCCCAGGCTTTAGGCATGTAAGAAATTCAATTTACAAACTCACTAATTTGACAGATTAAGGAAAAGGGGTAAATGAAAGGAAATAAGAAACTAGCAGACGGGGTCTAAATATAATTCAGAGAAACACAAATCAGGACTCTGAGAGTCATGCACCAGGACCTCCCAAGACCCAAATTTTCTAGTCACGAGTTTTCTGCTCATTCTGTGAAACTCCCAGAGTCAGCTCGATGCGGCCCTGATGCCGCAAATGGGCTAATACTGACATCAGTGTTTCTAGGCTGCCCTAAAAATCGGGCTGTGGAGAAAGTCCATGTCTAAATGAGGAGAAAAAAATCCTAGAGAGTTCATAAATTAAAAGTAATAAAAACTTTATTATTTCCTTCTACTCAGCACATGGATTAAGTTTTAACATACGATTCAGATCATTAAATATGAAATGTTTGATTTTGAATCGAAAGTGTACTTTATTGTATCTCAAACAAGAAGCAGTACAATTAATCAAAGTATGTGCCTAAATACTTTGGCAAAAAACTGACAGTTTTGCCATCTTAACGGTGGCTTGTTTATGCCAACAGTGAAGAAGCCTGGAGAGCGAGTGGCAATGAAATTGCGAAAGGCGTTTTCCACAGCTTGTTGGGAATTGAATATTTTTCCTTGCAAGAAGTGGTCCAAACTCTGGAAGAAGCGGTAGTCAGTTGGTGCAAGGTCTGGTGAACACGGTGGATGACAGAGAGTTTCCAAGTCCAGCCTCTAGTTCGAGCACCATTGTTTGTGCGACATGTGGTCGAGTGTTGTCTTGCAAGGATTGGCCTGTCTCTGTCGACCAGTCTTGGCTGCTTAATTGCAAGCATCTTCATCATTTGATCCAGTTGGTTGCAGTAGACAATCTGCTGTCATCGACTGACCAGGTTCCACGAAGCTGTGGTGGATAATACCAGTCAGTGCCGGACCACCAAACAGGCACCATTAGCCTCTTTTAATGGATATTCGGGTTTGGACCATGTTTCGGCATTTCATCTTTATCCAACCCTTGTGCCAAATGCTTGCAATTGTCAAAAAGAATCCATTTTTTATCACACGTAACAATGCGGTATAGAAATGGTTCGCTTTTATGTCGTGACAGCAAAGAAAAGCAAGCTTCAAAACGATTTCTCTTCTGAGGCTTGGTTTAATTCATCTGGAACCATCTATCCAGCTTCTTTACCTTGCCGATTTGTTGCAAATGGTCCAATATTGTCGGAAAAGTAACACTAATCCTTGCTGCTTATTCAAGCATAGGTTGAGATGGATTCGCTTCCACTTCAGCTTTCGGCTCGTCATTAGCCACCTTGGTCTCAAGTCTCCACGGGGCTCACTTTCAAGATTAAAATCACCAGAACGGAACTTCTCCAACCATCAACGTACTGTGTGTTCATTAGCCACATCCTTTCCAAACACTTCACTGACATTTTGATCTGTCTACACTGCATTGGTTCCACGACGGAACTCATATGCGAAAATAACATAAATTTTTTACTTATCCATGGTTTCACAAAAATTGCTCTAAAAAAAAAAATTGGAAAGACAATCGCAAGCCTAAACATGCGTTGGGAAGACTGAGGATGTACCTTCACAATAAAAATAAAACAAGAAGCGTCAAAGTGAAATGTCAGCGATATCCACTGTCAAAGTTAGTACTTAAGGAAATCAGACATTTTATATTTAATAACCTAATATTTCTTTTGTGCTTTTCTGTTTATAATAGGACCATGGAAATGTACGAGTGCCTACTCCACTTCCTCAGCTCCCAGGCACTCCTCAGCCTACTGTGGTCTGGCTTCTGTCCCCACCACTTCCTTGAAATTATTCTACACAAGGTCACCCAGAACCTCCTTACTGCCAAACACAATGGGTACTTCTCAGGCCTTACCTCTTTGTTAATCTATTTTTAATTCATTTGTCGGCATTTAAAAACAGGAATCGTTGGTTTACCTTGAATTAAATGAGGCATCTAGGTTGAGTGAACCAATTTAGAAAGTTATATTTGTACAAAATTAATTGTTAAACATTGATCAGTTTAAGAGGTTGACATTATTTATCATGCATTCATTCATTCAACAAATATTTCCTGAACACCAACTGTAGGTTAGCCGGTTTCAGTAACAGAGACAGTGATCGAGATAAATCCAGTCCCTGGCCTCGTAGAACTTACAGACTAGTGCAGGGCTCAGGTAAAAACCTCCGTGACTGCGGTGTGGCCTGGTAAGTACCATGGGAGGATGAATGAATGGGCGGAGACAGGGTAATTAACCTACCCTAAAGCCACGGGACTGTCAAAGGCTTCCTGGAGAAAGCCACATCTAAGGTGAGATGTGAAGGAAAAGTAGAATTGAGGTTGGAGAAATACGAGAGTGGGGCGGCAGGGCCGTCGATGCCAGGCAAGGAGGTCAGACGTTATTTGAACAGCAATTTGAACAGCCACGTGAGGGTGGTGACGTAAGTCTGGCAGGAGTGTGAGGATGCAGAGAGACAATGGGACAAGACTGGGTGCAGAGCTGGCAGCACAACAGAGTGGACATGCAGTGAGCACTGCCACGTGCCAGCCAAGACCGAATGGCCAGATGCACGACCTGATTTCATCTCCACTGAAATCCCGTTACACGAAAGAGGATGCTGGAGTTTAGAGAGATTATTAAATAAGAGATTTTTAGAAAGCATGATGACGGGACTTATGTGTATTTAATATAGGAAGGTCGGGGAGCGGGGAGAGAGAGGAGTCAAGAATAGAATCCAGTTTCTCAGCTCAGTGCAGCAAGCAGACGGCGACGCCTGTCACTGATGGGCAGAGCGGGATCAACAGATGGTTCTGACGGGGAGAGAGACGGAGTTGGTACGCGCGGTTTGGGAGAAGTTTGGGCCTCTTGAGCCGGGGAAGGAAATAGCGTTAGACATCAGTTGACAGCTGGCTGTGCAAGGCTGAAGCTCAGGAGGAAATCCGAGCCGGCCAACCCATGCAGAAAGAATCTCCACTGCAGCCCTGGGAGCGACTCAGGCTGTCCAGGAGGAAAGTGTAAAATTAAAAGAAAGTGGGCTTGAGATGGAATCCTGAGGAACACTCATGTTTAAAGAATAAGCCAGAGAGGTAAGAAAAATACGGTAGGAACAAGTGCAAACAAGAAAAGGATGTGTTTCAAGTAGGGCGTCATCAACACCCTCAAAATCAGCAGAGCGGGAAGGCCGGGGAGCACCCACTGTGTTTGGCAGTAAGGAGGTTCTGGGTGACCTTGTGCAGAATAATTTCGAGGAAGCAGTGGGAACAGAAGCCAGACCACAGTGGGGCGAGGAGTGGCTGGGAGGTGAGGAAGCGGAACAGGCATCCCTGCATTTCCACGGTCCAGCTACACACAGAAAGCAAAGCTCAAAGGCCACGCAGTATTCGGGGGGTCGTAGCACAGTGGCCTCGCTAACACAGCATTTGCTTGAAGTTAGCAAACGTGAAAAGAACTGAGGGTTCAAAACTGGAATGTCCGGTCTCCCAAACAAATCTGGGCACTTGGTCTCTCTTTTATCAAATGACTGATTTGTGCCTCGGTTTCTGGGGAAACTGACACGTCCTAATTCTCCCACAATATTGTTTTGAGTATCAAACGTCAATAGTTGGAAAACAACTTCGCAAGGTTGAAAAATGGTTTGTAGAGGAATTAACGATGGATTTTAGAGCTAACGCTGTTGCAGGCACAGCTTCAACAAGGGGAAAAAAGAATTTTTTTTTCCTTTTTTTTACTCAAACAAGACAGGAACGTCAGCAGAGAACACCTTGCTGCTTCACATGATTGTGTGGTTCCCAGTGGCTTCAAGAAACTGGCGTCGGTTCCTTGATGTCCAGGCACTCAGATGACACAGGAGGCACCTGGCTCTTTGGAAAACAAGGCTGCCCCTCCGCGGGATGACGTTCCTCAGCAGGAGAGGCGACGGTGGGAAGGAGCGTCTGTTCCGAAGGCCAGTGGCCCTGGCGTAGAAGCCTTCCCCTGCCGCTTGGGAGCTGCGTGACTTAGAGCGAGTTCTTTAACCTCCCTGAAGCTGGGTTTCCCCGAGGGAGTGACGGGAGTATCTGCCCCACGGGATCAGGAGGATTAGCCAGACGGTGTATCAGGAAGCGCTGAGCACAATGCCTGGCGTCCGGGAAGCACCCCGTAACTTTAGCTATCACTCCTGTTAGGACAGGACCCGTTCTCCGCCACAGCGAAGGCCCTGCCCACGGTATTTACTTAAATCGCATTCCTCCCAAGACTAAGGACAGAGCCAGCGTCTAGCTTTTCACACTAAGGTGTGCAGGTGAAGTAACCAAAGAATGTACCTAAATTCTGGTAACTCTGCTTCAGGAAAACTGTAGAGCATGAGGATTGCACATAGAAGCTCAACGACCTGGGGCCGTCAGCAGCATGCGCCCTGTAGCCAAAGGGTCTGCGTGCTTCATGGCAGGTGTGATCCACGGTTATATAATAAAGCAGGACCTGTGACCCGACTCAGAATGGGCCTGCTGACTTTACTGCACCCTTTCTCTGAAGCTTGAGCTGCCTTCCTCTTTCCCTGTCCCCTGGAGAGATACATCTCTCACTTCTCCCAGCGAGACCAAAATGCCTTCTGTTCTCTGACCTGCTTCCAAATAGCAAGGTTCAGCTAAACATGGAGGGTTCTGGATTCTTCGGCTTGCAAAACCTATACAGGGGCCCATATAGACTGAGAAGTAGAGCAAAATTTAAAACCACAATTCTATCAATTTCTGGAAGTTTTATACGGACTCCCAACGATTGACATTTCAGTAGCGCTGCCCATTTTGGACAAAAATGATAAAACAGAGCCAACTAACTCCTAAATATAGCCTCAGAAGTCCTCTGGAGGGGAGGGAATAATTTCGATGCATATTGAAATAATCAAATTATTTTATTAGTCTGTACACCCAAGGTTCGCATTTTCAGAAATGTATTAGCAGAGTTTGATGAAAGGGAAGTGGAGGCGAATAGTGAGAGCCTTTCTCAGAGTCAGAGTCACCAGGAAAGCTAGACTGGAATCCAAGTCACTGCACTGACTTATTTCTCACTGAGCTTTTTCTTTCATCATCCTTGCTGCCTTTTTATAGCTTTCCTCTGTAAGTTGACTCACCCTTAGGTGCTCAGGTCTTCAATGAGACAATTTTATTAAGGATAATGTAGCTATATCAAGTAACATAGTAGTACGATGACAATAACTATGTATCGAACACATAATTGGAGCCAGGCATGATCCTCAGTATTCTACAAGCATTGTCTTTTATTATTATTTATTACTGAAAGTAACAGAGGTCATGAAAAAAAAAATCTTATATTTTTATTGTGTTAGTACACATGACACACTAAGTAAGTGCCTAAAATACAGTTAACGCTCAGTAGCTGTCACTGTTCTTATTTTTTAGTCCAACGACCATCCTATGACTTAGGGTCATTTTTTTTCAATTCGCAGATGTGAAAACTAAGGATCATTTTTTTTCGATTCGCAGATGTGAAAACTAAGGATTACGGAAAGAGGTTAAGTCACTTGCCTGTGATTTCCCAGCGAGTAAGCAACAAAATTAGAATCTCAGTCCGAGTCTTTCTGACTCCGGAGGCCAAATTGTTAACCATTATGCTGTATTCTCTAAAATGGTTACAAATCCAAGAAGCCCACCAAATAAATCGATAACAATTATGGATTATTTTTTAACTAGATTCACAGAACTAAAGCCTAGAGGCCTTATCAATGCTCACTTGATTTTCTTCTCTAACTACTCGGTTATTAAAAAAAAAAAAAGGCAAGGTGTTAAATAGTTGGAGTTGGAAGGCATAATGCTACATTTCTGGTTCACCTTTGATCCAGACTCACAGATTTTTGTTTTTGTTCTCCTTAAACTTCAGGCCAAGAAAAACAACAGGGGATCTTTGGAAGGAGACAGAAACCCGATTAAACAAGGGTCCATTCTGAAGGTTTTCTACGCTCCCAAATCCCAGCATCACAAAGGTAATGCGATGACAGTTTCATTTCTTTATAAAATAAATCTCAAAACTAACCCATTTGAAACAGGCAACTGGGAATAGTTTAAGAATAAATTAATTAGTTTCAATTACAAACAGGAGCCTACTGTTATATAAAGTTAGAAATGAGAAAACTCTGAAAACCTGCTTAGATTAGCAACGCTCTTTTTAAAAAAAAAAATAAGTTGCATTGTAAATGATCCTAATATTAGCTGTTTGCACTTAGTAATGCGTGCATCCCTTGAGGAAACGCCGCTCTGAATACAAATAACTTGCAAACTCTTATCACCAACCACGTGAAGCTGCCTTCATTGGGGGTTGCTTTTGTAGTCCCTAAGGAATGTTGATCCTTCTCAACTTCCGCCCTTATCTTCCATTCCTACTTAGATTCTTCTTTTTCTCTCCTCACCCCTACTACCACCAAAAGAAATTGATAACATAGAGGACTCAGAAGTACATCAAATTTAAAGAAAACACCATTAAAGTACAGTCACAGTGGAAAGCAATGGATTTTTATGACGAGGAAACTAAGTCCCTGCCCCTCGGTATCCCACGATGGGTGTGAACTACGGAAAGCGTAACAGCTGCGAATCTCCCACCCGGCTACTCCACTTTGATCATCCCTAGAGAGAAATAAAAATCTATCCCAATTAAGGAAAGAAGTGTACCCCTCCCCTCTGATGACTATGTGAGAAAACTCAAAAACCCCCACCTAGAAGCAATGTCCTGGCTACAGTTAGAACGAGCGATTCTGCTCACCTTCTCCTCCCTGCTTGTTTCGACTCATTCCCCAACCCCTGCGCACAAACCACTTTCTCCCGAGGTGTGCAGTCAGGCACGCAGCTGCTTCGGCGGCAAGACAGAGGAAGATTCCCACTCTAAACTGCGGGAAGAAAGAGTAGAGTCAAAGTGAAAGGTCGACAGAAAGTTTTCACACTGGACATAGGTATTTCTCTCATACCCGAAGTCTATCCGTAGAAGAAAGTGCTATTGTTGCTCAAAATATTGTCCCTGAGAAAAATTCATCATATATGAAAGAATGAAAGGAAATTTCATTCTCTATAAGAGAATTCATTTTTAACTCGCTTTGATTAAAATCCATAGACGCGTTTGCTACAAGCAGATATTCAATCAATAAATATTTTAAAAACCAAACCAGATACGCAGAACTGACTCAGCTGCAACTCGTCCAGGAGGCATTTCCACCCCAAAAGGATCCCCCACCCTTTTAAACTAGTAGCATATGCTTTCTAGTATGCGCTTGACAGTTAATCCTGTGTGGCCTTCTGAAACGTCTTACAATGTCAGCGTTGGCGGTTGCTTGACTCCTGCAGTCTTGCCTTGCACACTTACTTTCCACAAGTCCCCATCTCATTTCCTAATTATATTATAAGGTCTCTGAGGACAAGGCCCAGTCGTCATCACTGTAGCCTCTGTCGCCCTGGCTAGTTCCTTAATGTTGACTTAGCAATGGAGCCAGATAAGTGACCAATGATTAATAACTTTTGTCCACAGTTCAAAATCTGAGGCAATGGTCGCTCTGGCTAGAGAAAGTACGATGTAGACTGTAACTCAAAAAACGCACTGTAGCCTGGGGTTCTACCACTTACTGCGTGACACTGGTCCCATTACTTAACCTCTCTGTGCCAAATTTTCCTTATGTGTAAAACGAAGATAATAACAGTACCTTTATCATACGATTGTTGTGTCTGAAATGTGAGCATACAAATAAATTGGGTAAAAGAGCTATGTCACATAGTAAAAGACTAATAAACTCCAGCCATAATTATTTATGTTATGTACAAAAGGGTCCATGTGACTCCTAGGAAAGTGAGTAAAGATACAATTTGGGGAGTTAGATATGGAAAGAATGAAAAGTATTTTCCCAAATGGTTCCAAATCACACCTGGCATCAAGGCAAACTAAGCTCTTGACATCACAGTCAAATGAATTATGAATGTCCCTTCCCAAAACCTTGAAACGCAGTCAACACACTGTACATAATCAACTTATGTAAGAGTGCGAAAATAGATCAAAATGGGGCCATTGTCTTGGAGGATATTTGACAAGAGGTCCAAGTACAACCTCACCCTTCCGGCTTCTCACCTGCGCAAGCAAGTCAGAAAGCATTCCTAGCAGGTTGACCGCCACTATTTCTCAGCACATAAAGGCCAAAAAAAAAAAAAGAAGAACAAATAGTCTTTATCTCTTCTGTCCATGGTCAGTGCTTCCCAGAAACTGCCTCCTCTAATCCATCACTACCCCCGCCCAGGGAAAGTGCGAGAGATGGCCACACGCGGCGCACGGTGACCACACACAGACACACCCCTTCTGCTTGGTGCACACCACCAGCCTGGCCCCCCACTGATACTGGCCAAGAGTCTCCTCACTCCCTCTCCCTCTGGTGAGGATGATAATGAAGGAAAAGATGTAACAATAGTTCAATTACCACTACGGGCAAAAGACTGAAGTAGAAAATGTTTAACTTTAGGGCCCTTTTCATACTCTTCATCCATGCCTGCTAGTCCAGAAGGATCCCGGAGGCAGAGCCTTTCTATTGCCTTCTGACTATGTGCAGATTCAAGTGGTCATTACATCTCACGCAATCCACTGCCGCTGCCTCCCTAGCTCCCATCCTGACCCGCTCCAATTCCACGCTCCCACGTCAGATTAATTTTCTGAAAACACAGGTTCTGATCACGCTTTTGTTTGCAATTCCAATTAGACTTGTATCATGCTAACGCGCATTATGGTTATGTGTGCACGTGTTGTGTTTCCTCCAATAAACTATAAAATCGTGCAAGGACCCAGATTATATCACTCATCTTCAACGATCTTCACTCATTTATTCAAAATATTTCTAACAAACACATGCTATGAAACAGGCACTGTGCTAGTCCCTAGAGAAATGAGTCAGGCCATTCCCTTCGATTTGCTTAAAATCTATTGGAGGTGGCAGGGGTTACAGCCATGTAAACAGAAAACTGTAATAAATATAAAATTATTTAAATATTATAATATGATTGCAATATATAGTATGTTATGATTGCACAGGCACAAATTAATACAGGATCACATAAAAAGGACTCCTACTAAACTCAGATAAAGAAAGGCTACTCCGTAATGTCTACATAAGCCAGTGTGTGTGGAAAACCAGGCACTCTAGGCTGCCCATTAAGACTAGACCTGTGGCCAATGACAAGGCCTAAGAAATACACAGGGACCAGATAAATAAAAGGGCTTGAAAGCCACATTGAAAGTGTTGAATTGTTTCAGTAAGATGAGAGATCTGATCAGATTTGTACTTTCAAACAGCCACTCTCATTAGAGTGTAGTAGTCACTCGAAATGTCTGTTGAACATGTAAATAGTTAAGTGAATTAAAGTTAATTAAAAATATTTCAGAAATTCAAACAGTAGAGAAATCAGTGAACCATTGCAGCCACGATGCCCCAGAATGGATACACAGCAGAGTTTAACTCGGCTTTTTAAAAAGCAGATTTTGATGGGGCGATTCAAAGCAGGGAAGAGAATGAGCCAAGAGGTGGTTGAGCAACGGAGTGGCGGGAAGGCATAGAAGAAGGAATAGTTTCGTTTAGTGGGTGCTAGGTCTGGACAGGTGGCGGAGGCCTTGAATGCCAGGTTCACGGTTTAGAATTTACCAGCTAAGACACCGTTTACCAAGGCATTTGAAAGAAAAGAGTATTGCTACTGGAAGACTAAATACGAATTGAAAGAGGTTAAAAACAGGGTTCCAACAACTAGGTGACAGCAGGAATGTGAGCAGAAAAACAGATGACGCAGGAGATGGGCTGCAAGACACATCCAGACTTGGAGGCAGAAGCAAAAGTGCCAGGCTGGTGACAGTGTGGGACAAAGGTCTCCCCAACTCCAACCTGCCGTACCCCTCCCACACTGCCGTACCCCAAAGACCCTGCCTGGGAGACTGCCCATCTGGATGGAGGCATTTCCAACAGCTTAGTGTGATAATTTCAGGAATCGAATCTTCCCTTTTATCGGGCTGTTTAACCAGTGTCTTCACATAAGAATTTGGATGTAAGGTGTCTGAGAAGAAGAAATGAAGGAAAAGGGACATTTGGAGAATGAGAAAGGAACATCTGAACAAACAAAAGGCAGCTCTGAAGCAATTCTTAATCCCCCAGATTAATAACCCGGGGATATTCAGACATTTGGGGCTTCCCTGTGTGTTCCGGGAACTCACTTTGATACATCACATAGACTTACACCAGAAACAAGACCCCAGGGACCCATCTGGCTAAAAGGGTTCCCTACCCTTCATTGTTTAGGTTGCTGCTGCTACCTAACTCTTTGTAGCCTCAGTGACCATAAGAAGCAAAACAATAAATGGAATTGTTCTAGTGTCTCCAGTTTGAACTCAGGTCACTTTGGTACCCCAAAGCAACAAGTTAATTTAATTTACTGAAAAAAATATTAGAAAACCTTCCAAAATTGTCTAGCAAGCTTCCGGAGTTCCCTAGTCTATTACCTGAGAGAAGCTGACTTAATAAATACCACCGCCCTCATCCAAAGGAACAATGTCACTTGTAGATGAATCTTGTAAAAGAGTCAATAAATTCCTGGCCCACAGAATCTTCTCGGCCTTTTTCAAAGTCATAAAATCAAGTTTCTGACAATAGACCCAGACACAATAGATGGTTTACTCTACTCCGTTACAGAAGTTAACTGACTGTTGCAATTCTTTAAGCTAAGGAGTCATTAATGGCCCTAAAATTTACCCCAAATTAGATGATGTCATGCTGGAGCATATACGAATGCCTTGACTCAAGTCCATCAATTGCCAGCAAATTAATGGATTCTTCTGGATTGGCAATTCATTTGTCATCATTTAACCGACAATTGTTGTTTTCATTTGGACTTTTTAGAACATCAAACAGATGTTTGCTGGGCCTGATTAAGTCGTAAATTTTCCTTGGCTTCCCTTTGTGCCCAAGCTAATTATGGGCTTCTTCCTGTCCCTTTTTGATGCCCACAAAAGCCATAATGAGGGTAGTTAAAAACGCAAACACGAGAATGAGAAACAAGGTGTCAACATACATATAATTTACTTGTTGAGACATACTACCTGCTAATAAACTGAGAATCATATTGCTAGTAAACTTAACCTGTTCTGCTAAATAATTTAGGCATATTTTCCAGTGTCCTCAACAGGGTGATTTGTGGGGTCTTTTGCCCCTTTAAAATTCATCAACACCTCCGGACACTGAAAGATAAGGAGATCATTTAAGTCAAAATAGTGTGTGGGCCCCAGATACGCGGCTTCAAGACAAGATCTTAAGCTTCCTTCCAAGTACACGACCATACCTAACTGGAAATACTGCAGTCAGCTCAGCTGTTTCCCCTACTTGAAAAGAAAAGAATGCAACTAGCCAGGAAACACTTAAGTTATTTGCTTTATTTTCTAAAATATCAACATAATATGCCCATGCATATCACTTTTTCCAACATTTTTCTCAGACATTAACCCAATATGATACCATGGCCAGAACTAGAACCATAGACAGTTTACTAAAGAACATGTATAAAGGGACCACAAAACCCTTCTAGGTCAAAGAGAGACCCCCTCTGATATCCCATGGCATCAGAAAATTCTACTTATTCTTGAGTACCGTGTACTTTAAAGGAAGCAAGATATTTCTAACAAAAAGAATATCAATCTGTCTATAATGTTATTAACAAGGAATTTATCTGATTAAAGTGTCCCGAACTGTTAACTAAGGTCAGATTCATTAGGAAATGCCAAATTTCCAAGAGTGGAGCATTTCCCAAACATCTTGGACCACAAAAAATTTTTGTAACAAACTAACATCACCGAAAAGTGACAGACAATAAGGAAAATACTGCATTCTGCTATCCAACAGCAGTTGGCAACTGTCAATGCGACAGGAACAGAAGAGAAAATAAAAAGCACTGAGTTAACTGAATGTTTGAAAGGGAGGGGGGGTTTGGGGACAATGCAGAAAGCACTCTTCACCTACTTCACAATTTTAAGAACTACCCAAACATACAATATTTATTATAGAAATAATTAGGAATGATTTTACTTTTATGTTTCCCAACAGGTATGATCTTTAACTGCTCCCAGAGAGTTCAAGGCTGTCCTTAAACCCAAGGTACTACCAAATGCCTGGATACACCCGGATGACACTGTGTGTATGTACCGAAAAACGCACCTTTTTATTCCGAATGAATATTAGCATCACACGCTTGAGCTGACAGATGACGAAGAACTAGCACTCTAAACCCAGGCTGCCACCAGCCGATCATCAAATCGTGACCCTGGCCTCAAGGCCCCACTTGCCCATCTTCACGGTGGGCCTTCGGCTCTAGACTCCTCGTGCAGCGCACACAGGAGCCGGGGCTGCAACGGCAGCGGGTACCCCGGGCAGCTGCTAAGGAGAGTGGCATGTGGTGTCTTCTGCCTTGCTAACTTTATAGGAAGTGTGTAAGCAGTTGTCTTTTGGGGACGATTTAAGTACGTCATTCCCATCTAAAAAGCGTCTTTTAAAGTGGCTTCCCGCCCTCGACTAGTACGAAAACTTTTTTTTTTTAAATAAGGCCGAGGACCGCTCTGTCGCCCGGGCCGGAGGGCAGCGGTGCGATCTCGGCTCACCGCGTCGCCGCAGCCTCCCCCTCCCGGGCTCCGGCCGTCCTCCTCGCTCAGCCTCCCGAGTGCCCAGGACGACAGGGGCCCCCATCGCGCCCCACTAAGCCTTCAATTTTCGGAGAGACGAGGTCTCGCTACGCCGCCCGGGCCGGCCTCCACTCCCAGCCTCAAGCGATCCTTCCCGCCTCGGCCTGCCGGAGCGCGGGAGCTGCGGGCGCGCCGCGCGCGTCTGCGAAATCCTGCGACTACGGCGTCTGACCTCCCAGGTCTTCGGGCACAAAGCCGCGATTTCCGGCTGCCCAGTCCCTGGGCAGAACGAGCCCTTCAGCCCGGCGCGACCCGGCGGGAGCCGAGCGCCGCCACCAGCCGCCGCCGCCCGCTCCGCGACGGGCGGAACCCTCCCCCCGCGCCGCCCCCGCACGGACCGCCGCCGCCCTACCTGGTTGAAGTGCAGCGCGCCCGGCTCCGCGGCGCCCGCGCGGGGGGCGGCTCCCAGCTGCCGCAGCAGTTGCCCGAGCTGCGCGGCCGACAGGCTGCGGTTCGCGCCGAACAGGCTCAGCACGTCCTCGCTGAAGGCGCGCGCGGGCCCCGCCGCCGCCGCTCCGAGCCCCGCGGCCGCCAGCAGCAGCAGCAGCGCGGCCAGCGCCCGGCGCGGGGCCATCCTGGCCGGGGCGCCCGCGAGGAGAGGCGTCGTGCCCGGGCGCGGGTCCAGTCGGCTGCGCGCGGCCGCGCTAGTTCTCCGCCGCCTCCGAGAGAGCCGCCGCCCGCGCCCTGCGGGTCATGGAAGGGGCCGCGCAGCCCGGGCAGCGACGGGCAGGGTGGGCGCCGGGCCTCCTGGAGAGCCTGAGATAAAGGGACAAAGCGGGTCAGAGAGAAAGGCCGCCAGCCGACGGCCGCGGGGCCGGGTTCGCGGTGTAGACACGCGCTCCCGCCGGGCGCAGCGCCCAGAGCGCGAAACCGCACCGGCCGCGGGTGCCGCCGCCTCTCCCCGCCGCGCCTGGACGGGGCCCGCGCGGTCCCCGGAGCGGCGGAACCGGCTCCCCTGGAGTCCCGCGGTTCGGGCGCTGGAACGGAGCCCCCTCCCGTCTCTTCTCGGGCCGGGCGAGTCGGAGGGACGCGCGGAGGACTCGCTGGCCTCTCACCTCCGCTGTCTCTGCGCGCGTCCGCGGGGCTCGGCGGGGGCCGGCGCTCCCTCTCCGCCGCCGGCAGGTCCGCCGCGCGCTTTACGCATCGGGCGGGGAGGCCTGTCCCCGCCCCCGCGGCACGTGGTGGCCGCCGCCCCGCCTGAGCCCCCGCCCCCGGCCCAGCGCTACCTGGTGCCACCTCCATGCCGCGGTCCCCAGCGCCCCTCTGGTCTCAGTGGCCCACGTCTTTGTTGCCTCGAAGAACCAGCTTCCTGGAGTGGAGTCGGGAGCGCTTTGCATTGTCTCGGTGATTAACAGGAATTGCTTTTTTTGTCTCACTTTTAAAATCAGAGAAGAAAGAGGAAATCAAAACCGGAGCGGTGGCGGGCTCGCTGCGCCAGCACTGCCCGAGCCGGCCCTTCCTGATGGGATATCCGCTGATCAGAGGAATGTTTGTTTGCACAGATTGGGGTTCAAGAAAAGCTGACTTAGGTGTGAGGTCAACAGGTCTGCGCAAAGAGCAGTGTTTGGGGCAAAGGTTGTGTCTGGCGGATGTAATTGTCCGGGAATGAAATAAATGAAACCGGGCTTCACCGTTCGATGCGACGCTCAGCAGAACTCGGGGTTTCAGTCTTGCCTTTCATCAGGACAGTGCCCAGTCTCCTAAACAGCACATTTTAAAAAGAAACACTAAGTCTAGACGAGGGCAAGGAGATGGGAAGGGAAAAGAAACTTCATCTCCTGAGAGAAACTCGGTGACGTGACTGTGGAAGAGGCAGGCAGAGGAAACTCCAGGCGGATCGGGATCTAGGTGGATGTAACTGAAGGGCTGTCGCCTGGAAGGGCATTCACCTGTGTCTGTGTGACTCCGGAGGACAGAGGGCAGCAGTAACAGGGCAAAGTCACCGAAGGGAAGAGTTTTCTGCAGAATTAGAAGTATCTGCAGGGAAGGCTCCTTTGGGAAATAGTGACTTCTCTGCGACTGCAAGTGATGCAGATCAACAGATCCTGGGCGACCCCTTACAGGTACATGGCGGAAGGATTTCTGCCTGCAAGGGAGATAGTCTTCGTCGTGCGTTCCACCCAATTACAAAATCTGTCCATTTGTCCATGATAATTTACAGAATTGCATTGATGCTAAAAGGGCAAGTATTTCACCTGGGGCCAGAAGTAAGTTGATGTCACAGTTGTGCTCTTAAATCACTTAGCTTGTGAGACTCTTCGAGCTTTTTACTTGATTTTAAAATATAATTTGTTGGCCATTTTTCCTTTAGACCTCCGTGACTCATGGTGGTTTTTGGAAATTAGTGAACCCTTTAAATGGCTCATCTATACCCAGTAAGTTGTTTATTTGCAGCTTGTCTGCAACTAAATTTGTTAATAAAGTATTGAATTTTTAAATAATACAAGTTTTATATTGTGGATTTTTTTTAAATATAATTTATTAGTCATTTATGTTTATGTACATACATTTTGCCAGCCCATCAACCCCACAAGACAAAACACAGTAAAATAATCATCCTGCTTGCCAGCTTTACCAAGTACGGTCAGCACAACGCAAGCATGCAACTATGGAGAAGCATTCAGAAAATTTCAAGTTACTAACTACCAAATAGGTAAGGCTAATTTCTAACTCTTCCACTCCAGTAAACTGTAATCACCAAAACACTATAGGTAGAGCATCTTTAATCCAAAAATCTGAAAATCCAGAATACTCCAAAATTCGAAACTTTTTGTGTGCCGACATGACGCCGCAAGTGGAAAATTCCACATGTGACCTCATTTGACAAGTGCACAAAATTATTAAAAATACTGTAAAAATTACCTTCAGCCTAGGCATATAAGGTATATATGAAACATAAATGAATTTTGTATTTAGACTTGGGTCTCATACTGAAGACATCTCAGTATGTATATGCAAATATTCCAAAATCTGAAAAAATATGAAATTAAAAAAAATTCGGGTCCTAAACATTTTGGACAAAGGATACTCAACCTGTACTTGAATAATGTTTTAAGGCCCAAAATATGGCATTCTATGGCATCTACAATCACTGAAGAAAAAGATTTCCAATTTAAAATATAAGGTATAATATATAAAACATACTTTTCTTGGAAATTTGCTTTAAAGGCCAAATGGTTTTAAATGATAATAATGAGGGTAGCATAGCAAGAAGACTGGCCAGAGTGTTGAAAAAGGTCCTTTCTATTTCTGACTCAGCCACCAGGGAAAGCTGGGAAAGTCATTTGCCCTGACCAAGATCAATTCTCTCATCTATAAAACAAGGTAATTGGGATAGAAGTATCCATTCCAGCCTTCTTATTTATAAATGTCTAATTTAGAAGGCATCTGTCAGAACAAAACGTTAAACACCTTCTAGATAAGTAAGATTTCAATTCCCCGGTGGAAAGGACGGTTAACTTCAAAATCTTGCTTTTTCTAATAGCTTCAAATTTTCTTAGTCCAAATCTTTTGTTACTATTGCAAATAAGGAGCAAATTCAACTCTTCTGAACCTTTTCGTGCATGCATTTCCCTGTGGAAGGGCTAAAAAGAAAACCTCAAAGATGGCATATCCTTTTCTCTTCTTCCCCTTCGCTTCTCTTCCTTGCCTTCTAATCCCAAAGCCATGAGATGGAGCATAGCACGATAAGATCTGTGTGGAGGGGCCACAGTGGCCCAAAGAGGGATGTTGGAGCTTGAACAAGGGGAAAAGGGAAATGTAGGACAGGAAGTAAGGGCCCGAGCAGGGTCATGAAGGTGTCCAGATTGGGGAAGGGACGTGGAAAATCAGAGGATGCATCCCTAATAGCGTAAGAGTGTGTGCGTGCACCCCAGCACGGGATATCAGAGCCCAAGTATGGTGAGAGGAGCGTCCTTCGCAGCATGATCTGTCAGAGCCCAAGGCGGAAGGGGAGGTATCCACGCAGAGCAGTGGCCTGGTGTGGGGGTCAGAGCCCGAGCAGAGAGTGGAGGCATCCACGGGTAGTCCAGGGAAGACAGAGAGAGCGAGCCAGGGTGGAAAGTCAAAGTGATAAAGGTGATAAAGGCATCCATGCTCATTGGTGACCATGCACAGAATGTCAGAGATGGGCAAGTGGCGGGGGGTGGGGCATGTCCCTCAAGAGCAGTAGCAGGAGGTGTCAGGCTCTATGCAGTGAAGAAGGCAGCCTGGCGTGGGGTATCGAACTCAAAGAAGATAAGGAAGGGATCAGTGGGGAAGGAGGTGGCAGCAGAAATACATTCATTATACATAGGAGATGTATTAAATAAGTAAATATATTAAAGGTTAGAGTAGCCAGTTTTCTCACTGTCAGAAAAGGAAGTTGCAAATATGGAGAAAGAGAAAATTAGAATGAACCCTATGGTCTTGGGTTGAAATTGGAGAGATCAGCGTCAATTCGTGGTTTCCGGCATAGAAACAGATAGATGTAAATGTAGCTATAGCTGATCTGTGGCTCTGTCCACTGAGGGGGCCTGAGGACCACGACACCCTAGTAGCGATGAGCATAACCAGCGCACGGAGCTCAGCTTCTCAATACTCTTCTCCGCTACGTGGAACCAGGGCGCTTCAGAAAAGGGGCTGATTCCAGGACTGGGCAGGCCAAGAACACGAACAAGAAGAACCTGGAATATCTTGTTGTACCTACCTGCAAGCAAGGGAATGGTCAAAGAATGTAAGAAATACGTATTAAATTATTCCTTGATAATGGGGCATCATCGTGCTCCGTGGATCAGCAACTTACTCTCAAACGAATCAGAAGGGGAAAGAAGGGTCTTTTTACAATGCTTGCAACTTTTCTGTAATTTGGTAATCATTTCAATTTAAAAATGAAAATATTGAGTACTAATAAGGAAAGGAGAAAGTTCCTGCAACAAATTACATTAAAATTCAAACTAAGATTTTGTAAAAATTTCAACCTGATACTTTTCAGTGAAATTAATTTATTCACTAATAAGTATTTTTAGCGTTTGCATCACAGTCCGTGCTGTCTAGGAATGCAAGAGTGAAAAGGATACACCTTGTTTTACTTTAAGAAGGTTAAGATTAGAGGGGTCGCGGTGGCGCCAGATGGGAGCACCTGTGTCCGCAGAGGATAGCAGGCAAATAATTCACAGAGCAGGTAACCCTTGAGCTTAAAGAGTAAGTAGAAGTTTGACAGAAAGACAAAGGAGGGGAAGCACATTCCAAGGTGCGGAAATGCAAACTAAAGAGCCCCAAGAGGCCCGAGAGAGCCAGGAAGACTGCCAGAGATTTCTTAGAACTGGAGAGCCTGGGGCAGAAAGGCAGGATCTGGCAGGATCAGGAAAAGTCCCAAAGTTCCACTGGGCCAAAGATGTCTTCATCTAGTGATGTTCCAAATATTCCTTATGATCATCTGTGATTAAAAAAAAAAATCTCCTCCATGAATACAAATCGCCTTTTTCTCGTTTTATATAACATTCATTCCTTATTATTACAAATACACCACACCTAAAATTCCCAAATAAGAGCAAGATAATGATTCTATCCGCATCATGTATGTCTATTCAGCTATCGATGCCAGAGACAATATAGGTGGGAATCAGATTTCTTTTAAGGCCTTTCTGAACTTAATTTCTAATCTTTAAAATAGGGGTTAACATAATACCTGCTCAATTTACATCACTGAATACCTGAAAACCAGATGGGATAAGGGGTGTGAAAACTCCTATCAACTGTAAAGCAGAATGTAGGGATTAACATAAACTGAATTGGGGCGACAATGTGGCTTATCTAAGGGGCCCAGCAAAGTGCCAATGGGAAAAGCACAAGAACAACCAAGGAGATCTTGGAACAAAAACTACTTTATACCTGACGAAATCCTTGAGGTTTGTTTCAGGAAATTAAGGCACTAATCAGAAAAGGGAAGAACCACAGATAACGTCAAGTCTGATCCGGTCGTTTTTGGGGAAAGGAGAAGAAAGCTCGGGGGAGGTGAGTGGCCTGGTCAAGTGACACACGTAGACCGGACAGACCCCAAACCTGCCTCTTCCCGTGTCACCACCGCAAGATGAACCCCGATCAGTGTTTCCAGGACAACGCCCTCCTGACTTTGATTTGGCTGAGTGGACGAAAGGGAATTATACTGGCCGGTCTTCTTCTTCTTCTTCTTCATCCTTTCTCTCGGGACCAGCATCCCGGCCCTCGTGCCGGCTCTCAGCTCAGCTCCCCCGGCGTTTCTCGGCCACGGCTCCTGTGCTTCAGATGCATACATTGCTCAAGCCATTCTTAGGATTTGGGGAAAATTTATGTGTACTAATATGGAAAGATGTTGAATAAAATTCATGAAAAAAGTAAGAAGCAGAGTGTCTTGTGTGTGTGTGTGTGTGTGTGTGTGTTTGCACTCACGTTGACAAAGGTCAGGGGACTATGCACCAGGCTGCTCACAAACTTTTCCTTCTCAGGAGTAGGTCTGAGGTGGGGGATACCAAGGGGGAGAATAACACCTTTCTCTAGAGAGAAGAATGCAGACATGTGTGCTTTTCCTTTACATCCTTCCGTGGTATTTGAGTTTTTCGAAAGGCATGCCTTCCTTTTATAATTAAAGGAATAAAAAGCCATCAAAACGTAGCTGATGGTAAGTTTGGGTGGTCTCTAAAACAGGGACAGGGAGAATAAGCATCAGCTGATGTGTCTCTTTGGGCCCCACTGGGGAGTCCTGAGCAGCAGACAGGAAGGCCCCATGCGTCTGACTGGCATGCTGCTTTATCAGAGAAAGCTAATAAAAATAGCACAGATTTATTAAAAAAAAAAAAAAAGCCACAAAAAACATCCAACTCCCCCCTCCACCTCCCCCCCACCTCCCCCCCACCCCCGTGAATCCTGAACATGCCCGTCTTTGGGCCGGCTGAAGAGCAGGCCCAAGCTGTTCTCCATGGAAGGGAGCGTCCCTTGTCCCCACGCCGCCAGCTCTGAGGCTCAGACTCCCCCAGCCTGATTGAGATCAAGCCGCTGGGAGATGTAATCGTGTGAGAATGATTAAAAATTCTGTTTTCAAGATACGAACTTAGTACAAAGGCTGGCCTTAGACAAACTTACGAAATGAAACTACGACAAGAAACTTCTCCTATGGGTTCTCAACCCCTTAGCACCGGGGACCCACACCTCCTAACTCCAGTGTCTCTACTTAGAGTAAAATACGAAAAATTGAAAACTAAAAAGTGATAACTAACGCAGGCACTATTTGCAATGTTTATTTATTTATTCATTTGCCGGGGATACCACTCGTTTATCTAATCTGCAAGGTATTTTCTTTTTTTGGCTGTGTCCCAATAAAACTTTATTTTTTTTTATTTCTGCATATTATGGGGATACAAATGTTTACGTTACGTATGTTGCCCTCGTCTCCCCTCCCCACCCCAGTCAGAGCTTCAAGCCTGTCCATCCCCCAGACGGTGCGCATCACACTCATTATGTTTGTATATACCCATCCCCTGCTCCCCCCTCCCATCTGCCCGATGCCCGATGAATGTTATTCCTATATGTGCACTTAGGTGTTGATCAGTGAAACCAATTTGCTGGTGAGTACATGTGGTGCTTGTTTTTCCATTCTTGGGATACTTCACTTAGTAGAATGTGTTCTAGCTCTATCCAGGAGAATACAAGAGGTGCTAGATCACCATTGTTTCTTAAAGCTGAATAGTACTCCATGGTATACATATACCACATTTTATTAATCCACTCACGTATTGATGGGCACTTGGGTTGTTTCCAGATCTTTGCAATTGTGAATTGTGCTGCTATGAACATTCGAGTCTGCAAGGTATTTTAACTTAAGAATTTAAGTGAGACTATTGGAAATTTAAAAAGCAAACAAAGAGCAAGTGTTCTCTCTTCAGTATATACACTGCTAGGGGCTTAACTTGACATGTGAAACCTCTTGGCCAGTTTCGGTCTTTTCCAGAGACTTCTTCAAGCCACATTCTTGCTGCAGAACAAGTTTGTGAAGTGCAATGTTTACTTTCAGTGTTGTTAAGTACTCCTCTAAGACTCGTGATAAAATCATGGAGCCCTGTTTGAAAGAGCTTCCTGTTGTCTAAGGAATGCATCGTTCGGGACCCCAACCCAAGCTATCCTGGCAGCATGGTATTGTGGAAAGAGAATGAAATAAGAATCAGAAAACTTGAGTTCTTCCTAACTGAAGATAGGAAGCTAGATCTAAATGAAATAATGTGGACAATTTTGTAGTCTCTGTGGTTCGAGCCTCTTAGCTATTCTGTGATCTCACCAGGTTGTTATAAGAGTTAATTGAGATAACACAAACTAAAGCATTTTATAAGCTACAAATCTAAGGAAAACTAAAATTTCAAACTGGCCAAACCGGATTGAAAAGTCGTTTTAAGCATGATTTACAGCATTGTGACATTACTTGTCCATCTGTACACACATAACAACATCAAACAAGCTCGGACACGCATCCTCTCTAGACTGGAAAATTAATTCTCTGAAAGTCCAGAGAGCCCGCTGCAGAAAACATTGTTGTTTTTTTTAAAAAAAACCTCGATGGAATTTGCCATTTTATCACAGAAACTTTAATGCCTTCTAGTTCTATTTCTTGTTCTGATGCCTCTAGTTTGTATGTTTCAGAAAGAGAAAAATTATTTTTGGAATGCGTAAATGGCAAGCCAAGATTTGGTACCCATGGTGTTATATTTAAATATGATCCATTCTTATCTGAAAGTCTTAATATAGATAAATGTACTTGTAAACTGTGATTTACACAAAAATAAAATAAAAGCAGGGCAGATATTCTAGAAAAAGTTAATGGTTTGAGTATACAGGAAGTTACAGTCCAAAAATGACATATCCTAACATCCTAAGAACTGTAGGGAAGTATTCAACTTGTATTTATGATAGAAAAAACATGAGACAGACATAAAGTCTGATGCCACGGAGAACATGAAGGATTCACTGAAGTCCAGTGGTTTTAATGTTCCAGGCACTGTCTCCAGAAAGACCTTCTCTGGTGGATACGTAAGTCTGTTGGCAACTGATAGCCATTGGGTGTCTTCTAGGAACTCCGCAGTCCAATTCTTAATTCAAGTTATCCAAAACATGCTTATTCTCTTTCTGAAAGTGAAAAATATACTTTCCACTGCAGATTGGGAACTAAATCAGAGACGAAAACCAAAAGAAGTCCAAATATTTACTCAGACAAAAGCACCATGAGTCTTTCCAAGATTATTAACAAACAGGAATAAGTAGGTATTGCCTAGATTTCTGTCACCTAAAAAAAGAATGAATTGCTATAATGGAGTTAACTTCAGGAAAAGGCAGAGTTCAGATGGATTTATTTTTAATCTTTTATTATCTATTTGGTAAATTTGAGGGAAGAAGAAAGGAAAAAGCAAGAAGACCGGAAGAGATGTTCTATAATGATACAAGTTTGATAACATGTTTCATCCATTCAATTAAGTCCTTATTTCCTTTGACATTTCTCAGTTAGCTTTATTATTAAAAATGCAATGACATGTCCAAACTGTAATTTTTAAACTAACTTGAGGGTCTATTATATTCATATATTTGAACAGTCACTCTACCACTGTAAAAACAAGAACTGAGTAAGCAAACTATATTTAGCAGGAAAAGAAATCCCTCAAGGCCAGAATTTTCATGCTCCATAAAACTTTCCAACTGCAATTGCACCCTCCCATGTGTAAAGCAAAAATTTAGACTAAAACATTAAAATCCAAATGAGTAAGATATAATAAATTACCTGATAAAGTCTAGGTAGCTACCATTTTGCAGAGTTTTCATCTAAAATGTTGCATAGAAATAGCAGTTAGTTTAGAAAATTTTAATCTAAAATATTACTAAATATCTAAATGCTAAAATATCTGTATAAGATTGAAATATTTCATCTAAAAATAATCAAAAATGTTTAATCTGAAGTATCTAAAACAGAAATAAAGTATAACTTCTTCAAATTGTATCTTCCTACTTAATCCACTGAAAGCTAATACAAAGCAAGCTTTTACCAACATAACGTTAAAGTTTTCAATCTTTAGAATGCAAAATTATGTTTATTAGGTCACTGTTTATTTTATTCTTCATTATTTTGTGATTCTAGGGTTTGAATCTTTAAAAAAAAAAAAGACTCAGAAAAATCTTGGAACAAACTTGGAGCCACAGTAAATTTGTCATCTAGACAGTTCAGGGCAGAAAGTCGAAGCTGGTAAGCTTTACTGTCCTTTCTGCTCTTTTATCGTGAGAGAGCTTTGTAAGTTCTCCGCCTTGGCCAAGGCTGGAAAGTAAGATTGAAAAATGAGTAGGGGCCGGGCATGGTGGCTCACGCCTGTAATCCTAGCACTCTGGGAGGCCGAGGCGAGCGGACCGTTCGAGCTCAGGAGTTCGAGACCAGCCTGAGCAAGAGCGAGACCCCCCATCTCTACTAAAAAAAATAGAAAGAAATTAGCTGAACAACTAAAAATATATATATATAAAATTAGCCGGGCATGGTGGCGCATGCCTATAGTCCCAGCTACTCGGAAGGCTGAGGCAGGAGGATCGCTTGAGCCCAGGAGTTTGAGGTTGCTGTGAGCTAGGCTGACGCCACAGCACTCTAGCCTGGGCAACAGAGTGAGACTCTGTCTCAAAAAAAAAAAAAAAGAAAAATGAGTAGGACTAGAAAAGGAGGAAGTACGTGTAGCATCATCGTCTGCATACACTGCACCTGGCCTGTGCAGAAGGCATACAACTGAAGAACGAAAGTGGGTGCCATTGCAGACCAAATCATATCAAAACTGTGCCTAGAGTTGGTGCAGAGATGCCTGGGTTTTGAGGTAAATAGAGAGTGTTTATCACTGTTATTTTTTACTCATCTGTCCTGCTGACAATGTAGAATTCAATGTTTACGATTAGAGAACCCATGCCATCAACGAAAATGATATCTATAATTACTCTCTCTGATCCACAGTTATTATGATGACATAACTATTCTGGGACAATTTTGTCTATGGGGCAGGTCTGGTCAAAGCCTATGATGAAGATAACAGTATTCTCACTATACTATCCAGATTAACGTAGAGTTGGCTAAATGCCATCACTTCCTTACAGATGTTATTTTCTTCAGCTTGCCTTTGGTTGGATTGTTGTCTGACATTTCAACTCTAGCATGTGAACGTTCTAGTATTTATCACCTTAACCAGATAGGAACACTTTGCATATGGTCTATACTCTTAAATATTAGGAGTGAGTTTAAAACAAAACTAGGCAAAATACAAAAGAGTAAATTGATTTTAAAATGTTGATTGATTTAAAGCAGACCAAAATTAAAAATCTTAAGCAATATATATTTCAAGCTTATAATATTCTTTTGACATAAATATTGATAGAGATGAAAAAGACCACTACCTACTAACAAATTGATCTACGTTTGAGAAACAAACAAACAAAAAAATGCCTACTGACTGGGCTTCTTGCCAAGAAGCCCAGGTTAAAGTACAAAGAGGCTTCAGTGTTTGATCAGCCTGTGAAGTTTGTTACGATGAACCTAAGTGTGCTTGTCCACAGGGTATTTTTACCTTCAGTAATTTTAAAATTGTTGAAATAGTTGCTTTTTTGTTTTTTATGGATCTTTAATCTATATAAATATTTATTTTAAAAAATTTATTACTCTACTCTTCTCAACTTTGTACTGACGACCTAACAACCCTCAAGCGCATGACTGTGTTCTATTAGTCAGTCTCTGTACTACTATGTAACATTTAATACTTGCATATTATAAGCATATAGAAAAAGAAGCAGGGGTTTTTTGGCTAGGGAATACCATTGTCAAATGTTGTAAGGAGCTAAAAATAGAAATACCATTCGATCCAGCAATAGCACTATTAGGCATCTACCCAAAAGAGCAAAAGACATTCTATGATAAAGACATCTGCACCCGAATGTTTATGGCAGCACAATTCACTATTGCAAGGATGTGGAAACAACCCAAGTGCCCATCAATCCATGAGTGGATTATTAAAATTTGGTATATGTATACAATGGAATATTACTCAATTATAAGAAACGACAGTGATCTAGCACCTCTTACACTTTCCTGGATTAAACTTAAGCCCATTATCCAAAGTGAGGCACCACAAGAGCAGAAGAATGGGCTCCACTTGTACTCACCATCAAATTGGCACTAACTGATCAACACTATGGTGCTCACGTGGTAGTAATATTCTTCAGGGATTGGGAGTTGGGGGGGTAAACTCACAACTAATGGACACAGTGAGTATTGTAGAGGGGAAAGGCATGCCTCTAATCCTTGCTTGGGTGAGGCAAAGACATTAAATATAAACAAAATGTTTGTACCCTCATAATATTCTGAAATAAAAAAATAAATAAATAAAAAATAAAAATAAATTGTAAGGATTAAAGTAGGTAATATATATATAATGTATCTAGCATAAAGCCACATAGTAGCTGCTCAGTAAACGTAAAATGTATAAAAGTGTGCGTGTGTGTGTATCTCAAGCACTGTGCTATATTTTCATACATTTCTTTTTTTCCAATATATACTACAATGCCCTAAAACAATACTAATGGTGATTATGACATTAGTCTGGATTTCAAATCAAAAACATTTGTTTCCTTTTCACTAACAAAATATAAACACCCAAAAGAGAAATTTCTGGTTTTATTACCAAATCTACAGCCCACCTTTATCTGAAATTTTTTTTTTTTTCTTGAGACAGATTCTTGCTCTGTCGCCCCAGCTGGAGTGCAGTGGCGTCATCATAGCTCACAGCAACCTCACATTCCTGGGCTCCGGTGATCCTCCTGCCTTGGCCTCCCGAGTAGCTGGGACTACAGGTGTGCGCCATCAGGACTGGCTAATTTTTTCTATTTTTGGTAGAGACGGAGTCTCGCTCTTGCTCAGGCTGGTCTCCACCTCCTGACCTCAAGTGATCCTCCAGCCTTGTCCTCCCAGAGTGCTGGGATTACAGGTGTGAGCCACCGTGACTGGCCTATCTGAATTCTTAAGCTCTGCCTTCTTTCCTGTTATAGCAAAGGAACTTCCCAAGCTTTCTTCCAAGTCCAGCCCTCTACTGGTACAATGGATCCCATCCTTTCTTTCCTACTCAAGTTCTTTATTTCCACAATTGTACTTTCTCTCTCCTACTGTACCATCAGTTTTCCCCTCTGTGCCAGATCATTCCCAGGAGCAGAAAACATCTCTTAAAATCTCCTTTCACCCTACATCTCTCCCAAGCTACCTCTTGCTTTGTTAATGGTTGAATTGTGTCCTGCTGAAGTCCTAACCCTCTGTAACTCAGAACGTGACCTTGTTTGGGAATAGGGCTGTTGCAGATAGAATGAGTTAAGACGAGGTCACAATGGAGTAGGGTGGGCCCCTGACTGAACATCATTCATGTCCTTTTAGGAAGACACAGAGCCAGGCGCAGGGGGACGCCGTGGGTGGCGAAGAGCTCGGAGTTGCAGCTGCGAGCCAAGGAGCGCCCAAGATTGCCGCGAACCACAGAGGTCAGGCAGAGGCAGGGAAGAGTCCCCAGGAGGTTTGGGGGAATGTGGCCCTGCCAACGACTTGATTTCAGACTTCCAGCCTCCAGAACTGCGTGTGAACAGTGCATTTCTGTCGTTCTAAGCCCCCCAGTTTGCGTGCTTTGTTACAGCAGAGCTAGGAAACCAACGGGTCGTCAGTTCCCTGGAGCAGAATACATTATCTCTCATCTCTGAAAAGGTCCTTGACCCTACATCCCTCTTCAGCTACCGCCCTACCCTTCGCTTCCCTGAGACCTGTCCTCCCTCGCTCTGGTGGTCCCCTTCCCGGCCCCCGTGCCCCAGAAGCCACCTTAGCCAAAGTGATTTACTGTATTTTTCTATAAAAACTAATATTACATGTTTATTTATTAATATAGCCATTTCTGTCTGCCTTACGAGGATCTAAGTTCCAAAAGGACAAGGAATTGTATTTTTTTCACCAAACTCGAAGCCCTGGCGCTCAGTAGGTCCTCAGTGAAAATCGATGAAATGCATTTTCTTTGAGGTTTTTAATTACATGCAGCACAGAGAATTTTCATTTGGATGTAAGCACTCTTTATTTATGGAGTTTTATTTATTTATTAAATAATATTAAAATAAGTAAATTTAAGTTTATGTATTTATGTTCAAAGTTTTGCAAGGATTTTGTTATCATTTTTCAAGAATTCTAAGATTACTATTAATGCAAAGTTTATATGCTTTGCAAGCCTACATTATCACTAATATTTTATCCCGAGGTAAACAATGATGTCTTTATATTATACCTTCCATGGTTATTAGCAGATATTAATCTCCATATTCATCCCAGGTATTGGGGGAAGGAGGTGTTTAACTTTTATCTTACAGAGTTGAAAAGTAAGGGACTTAAGAGCCCGAGGGCTTCCTGTAACATGGAAAGGCATAAATGATAACATGCAAACCGAGGTGAAAACTTTGACTATCAAATCAGCTTAATTTCCACTATAAACCCCCTGCACCAACTCCACCTTACAATTTCACTGACGTTTAAGATTATTATCTTAATTATATTAAATGAGAAAATTAACTTCCTCCTGGATACTAAGGCAATTTACAGATGAGGAATATGAAATCAGAGGTATTATGCAAATAAATGCAATAAGTGAAGATTTCTTGCTCAGTTCATGCTCTGAGGGGCAACAGAAAGTCAGCATAATGAACTGAATAAAAAGAGAAAATTAAGGAGCATTGTTAAGTATATTCATAAAATGCATTATCTAAAATTTGAAGGGGACAGCACTCTATGATGTAGTAGTTTATAGTAATCAACCACCTGTATCCCGCTCCCTTGCCGCTTTTCCCCACTCTCGGTCAGTCTGTTGGTAAGTGTTCAATGTCAGGAATTTTGAACCTTCGTGTCCCTCCAAGCCCTGTGCTGGGCTCTGCCCCTCATCCTGCACGCACGTCCCGAACCACTGCGCCCTGCCGTGCGCCGGCCACTGCCCGCGAGGGCCCCGCTCTGCCCGGGTTCGCACGCTGAGGTCCCAGCCCCAGACCCCAGAACTGTGTTCGGAGATCGGGCTTTTGGAGAGGCGATTAGGTGGGCCGAGGTCCTGCGGCGGCCCGAAGGAGGAGCCGGCGCAAGGACACGGGCAGGGACGTCCGTCTGCGCGCGGGAGGGACCCGAGAGGAAATCGACCACACGACAGCCTCCAGCACTGCGGGACGGTAGGTGTCGTCGTCGGGGTGCCCGGTCCGCGGTCCTCCGTGACCGCAGCCCGAGCAGACGGGGCCGCCTGTCGCCAGCTTGTGGCTCCGGACCTCAGGGCTGCGGCGGAGCCCCGAATGCGGGCCGTGTCCCCTACATGCAAGCCGGGTCCCCGAATGCGGGCCGGGTCCCCGAATGCGGGCCTTGTCCCCCGAATGCGGGCCGTGTCCCCTACATGCAGGCCGTGTCCCCGAATGCGGGCCGTGTCCCCCGTATGCGGGCCGTGTCCCC
>NW_012150563.1:835336-880825 GCF_000956105.1 Propithecus coquereli | reverse complement strand
ATGCGGGCCGTGTCCCCTACATGCAGGCCGTGTCCCCGAATGCGGGCCGTGTCCCCCGTATGCGGGCCGTGTCCCCAAATGCGGGCCGTGTCCCCGAATGCGGGCCTTGTCCCCCGAATGCCGGCCGTGTCCCCCGAATGTGGGCCGGGTCCCCCGTGGGCTGCGTCCTGCCGCGCGGGGTCTCCGAAGCGGTTCGAGAGCGCAGCACTGGCTCGCGCAGCGCCCTGAGCCGGAACGTGTCGCTGCGGCACTTGCGGCCCCGTCACGACCCCGCGGCCCGCGGTCGCTCCGGTCTCGCTCCGCGTCGTTCTCTCGGAGTTTCGCCTCCGATTTCGTTTGAAGTCCGAGAACCTGCTCTGCAGCTCCCCAGTGCAGAGAACGAACCGCCCCGCAGGCGACGCCGGACCCGGGAAACGGGAGTCAGGCGAGGAGCAAAGGCCCAGTCTTTGAACAGCTTCCAGCGCAGTTGCTCAGGGGGTCCCCCCGTGAGCTGCACCCCAGTCCTTGACACAGACTTGCTTTCAGGGGGAGCCCACACCGAGACAGGCAGTGTCATCTTTTTATGTTTCTGTTTTATCCATCCTTTCGGACCGTCAGTTATCAAGCACTGGAAATTCTACTGTGGATTTCAAACTGGTCTCCTCTCTTCAAGCCCACTGCCTCTATTCCAGGCGTGGGCCCCCATCAGCTCTTCCTGGATAGTCTACAATCTTCTAGTCTACCTGATCACTCTGCCTTGCAGATTTCCCCTCACCGGGTTGTCCTCCACAGGGAAGTCGATGTGTGCTTTGCAAATGGACTATTTGATCTTACCTACTCGCTCACAGAAACCTTTGTCTTCAGCATGATGCCCTGAATAGGATTTTCAAGGTTTTTCCTATAAAGACCTAGTTTTCCTCCCCAGTCTCATTTCGCAGCATTCCCACTTCTCACTTGGTACACGAGTCATACTGAGCTACTTTCAGGTCTCTGACCAGCCATGTGGTCTCTCACCTCAGGGCCTTTGCACATGCTGCTTTCTTCTCTTGACATGCTCCTCTTCATGCCTCATCACCACTTCTACTCATCTCTGCTATTTCTATTTTAGATGGCAGTTACTCTTAAAAACTTTCTTTGATGTTGATTTTTGGTTAGGCGCCCCTGCTGTGTTCTAAAACATATTATTCTGTATTTTAATTGGAGAACAGCATGGAGGCTCCTCAAAAAACTAAAAATAGAACTGTCATATGACCCATCAATCCCATGCTAGGTATATATCCAAAAGAAGGGAACTCAGTATACTGAAAAGATATCTGCACTCCTATGTTTATTGCAGCACTATTCACAATAGCCAAGATTTGGAATCAACCTAAGTGTCCATCAGTGGATGAATGGATAAAGAAATTGTGCTACATACACATGATGGAATATTATATAGCCACAAAAAAGAATGAAATCTTGCCATTTGCAACAACATGGATGGAACTGGAAAACATTATGTTAAGTGAAATAAGCCAAGCACAGAAAGAAAAATCTAATATGTTCTCACTCCTATGTAGGAGCTAAATATTAAAAGCAATTGATCTCATGGAGACGAAGAGTAGAATGACGGTTACCACAGGCTGGGAAGGGTAGCGGGGAAGGGGAGATGAAGTGGGCGTGGTTAATGGGTATGAAAATATCGTTAGATAGTTAGAACGAGCAATATTTGATAGCACAACAGGGTGACTATAATCAACAATAAGTTAAGGTATACTTTAAAATAACTAAAAGAGTGGAATTGGAACCTAACGTAAAGAAATGATAAATGCTTGAGGTGATGGGTACCCCAATTACTCTGATTTGATTAATTCATATTGTGTGCCTGTATCAAAACATCACATGTACCCTATAAAGATATACCACAATTATGTACCCATAATAATTAAAAATTTAAAATAAAGTGCCTCATCTATTTTAGGTATTCAATAAATGTTGGTAGAATAAATGAATTAATGAATTAAAGAAAAATAATAAATATTATCAGATATTTTAACAACAAAAAACTGGCAAACAAGTTATCAAATAATATAGAAAGAATTGAAGCAAAACAGAAGCAAGGTTAATAAATAGAAACTCTATAAAAATCTAGGACAAAAATGCTATCTGCAGAAATCTTTGCTACCATCACTGCTATAACCATGGATACACGCCTACTTGGGTTTTTTTTTAATCCATTACTTAGAAAGCAATTTTGAAAGTTTATAATACAAAGCAGGCATTTTTGAATAGAATAATTAACTCAATGCCATGCATTAGTCTTAAAAGACTTTTTAAGGACATGGATTTAATTTATGGCCTCGCCCATAGGAACTCTAAGTGCTGAGCAGAACTAGCCTTTAGTAAGGCTGCAAAGTAAGACAAATCTGTTCCAGGCCTTTGACTCCATGATTTCTGGCTCTGACAGTGCCCTTTCTCTTCTTTCTGCTTCCACCCAGCTCCTGAGTCTATCCCCTGACCTACCCCATGGTAAATCTAAGATTCTCACCGGGATTTCCTGGTGAGCTTGCCTTCCCAGCTATCATCCCTGTAAACAGTGCGTTATCACTGCCGCCCCCTGTGCTTCTACTTTGGTGGACAAAAACAAACGCCAGCACGTGAGCAGACTAGTGGGGGTTTCAGGGCAGCTAAAGGGAAGAGGTCGGTTTCCCAGGTTACCTGCAGGACATACGTAGGGGGCAAAGCATATCCTTGATGAACCTCGTTAACCGCTCTCAGTAAGTGGTTCTCACCCAGGAAGCCTCAAGACTGCGAGGAAAGCATGTTCCAGCTGGGGCCCTGCCACCACGGCGTTGCTGCCACCAAGTCAAGGCTGTTTCAGAGTAAACCATTGATAGATAGTGTTGCTTTGCTCAAGAGAATGCTTAATCCTCACCAGCCTCTTAGGAACAATATGCCATTGTCCTCAAAAGAGGGAGCAGGGCAGGAACAATATTACTCCATCACCGAAAAACCGTCAAGTCGCACATGCTGATAATGATGGGCTGGTAAAGATATTGTCATCACTAACTATATGCGGAAGCCACGACGTAGTCAGTTCCTTAGAAACACTGTGTCTAAGACTGCACAATTATTTTGATCTCAACTGAACAGGCAATAACTGTTGCCATCGGCAGGTTCTGGTTTGATTCTAAGGAACGGCTAATGAAATCATACAAATTTCAAAAATACAGTTCTTGCTTTATACAACCAGTATTTCTGGAGTGCCTACCAGATACTCTTCTCTGTACTGAGGGATCGTCAATGAACAAAACAGACTAAAACACTTGCCTTCCCAGAGTTCACACTTCAGCAGGATTGGAATGAAGTGTCACATATAGCTCATTTTCAAAACATTTATTATACAATGAGTCATTGTGTAGTGATTAAATATCATGAAACAAAATTTAAAGATTTGAAAATGTGTGCACATAATGTCAAGTGGGAAAAAGCCAGAATACAAAACTATACATAGAGTATGATACCCAAGTTTGTAAACAAATTTAATTAAGGCATTTGTAGACATAGAGAAGCTTCCAGATACAGATTTAGGAAAAAAAGAGAATGTGGATATACACTACAGTTGCTAGTGTTACCTCTGGAGTGAGACCACCAATAGTATTTATCTGCTTTTTTATATGCTTTGTGCTTTCTAGAATTTCACAATGAACGCACTCTTAGTAGCAAGCGAATGTCACATTATGTATTTTAAATGCAAATAATAGGCTAAGATGCAGCTTTATTCGTCATTACTAAACTTGGAGGCAACCAAGATGCCTTCAATAGGTGAATGCAGAAAGAAACTGCGGTACGGCCAGACAGTGGAGCATCATCCAATGATAAAAGGGAATGAACTATCGAGCCACAGAAAGATACGGAAGAAACTTAAATGCATACCGATAAGTGAAAGAAGCCAATCGGAGAAGGCCTCACACTGTGCAGCTCTGACTGTGTGACCTTCCAGGAAGACAAAACTGTGGCAACCGTTAAAAGATCAGAGGCCCCGTGTGTTAGCTCCTCCTGTCACCCTAACACTCTGGGAGGCTGAGGCAGGAGGATCGCTTAAGCCCAGGAGTTTGAGGTTGCAGTGAGCTACGATGATGCCACTGCACTCTAGCCTGGGCAACAGAGCAAGACCCTGTCCCGAAAAAAAAAAAAAAATCAGTGTTTATCAAAGGGTCAAGGGGAGGGAGAAAGAGATAGAGCATAAGGGATTTTTAGGGCAGTGATACTATCCAGTATACACTGTATTGGGGATATATGTCATTGTATGCTGTCAGAACCCTAATGTACAACACAAAGAGTGAACTCAAATGTGAACTATGGACTTTAGTTAATGCTAATGTATCAGTATTGGCTCATCAATTGTAACGAATATATCATACTAATGGAAAATATTAATTTCAAGGGAAACTTGAGGGGTTTGGGGAGGTTTACAGGAATTCTCTGTACTTTCTGCCCATCTTTCTATCAACCTAAAACTGCTCTAAAATAAAATGTATTAACTTTTTAAGGAAATAGGCTAAGATGAACTCTATCATTTTGACCTTCGCAGGAGTATAGGATTCAAATTATTGTATAAAACAGATTTGGGCCATAATCCCAAAAGACACAATTCTGAACGCCATAATCCCAAATGTTGATATCCCAAAAGATCAAAATCCCGAAAGCTTAAAATCCTGAAAATCACAATCCTGAAAGATCAAAATCCCAAAAATATAATTCTGGAAAAAATAATTTTAAAAAATTCTTTAACAGTCCAGGCACAGCGGCTCACCCATGTAATCCCAGCACTTTGGGAGGCTGAGGTAGGAAGATCATTTGAGGCCAGGAGTTCAAGACAAGTCTGGGCAGCATAGCAAGATCCCATCTGTACAAAAAATTTGAAAATTAGCCAGACATGATGGTGCACACCTGTGGTCTTAGCTACTCAGGAAGCTGAGTCAGGAGGATCGTTTGAGCCCAGGAGTTGGAGGTTGCAGTGAGCTGTGATCACTCCACTGCTCTCCAGCCTTGGCAGCAGAGCAAGACCCTGCCTCAAAACAAAATTAAAAAAAAATCCTTAAGAGACATTTATTTACATTGTTAAAAAGTGATTTATTTGAGAAACATATAAAAACATAACAGAATACTTCCTAGCCACTTTACACAATAAAATAGGCAATAATAGCATACATATTTTTTGCAAGTATAAACACTCAGGTATACTAAGGACAGACACACAGGCGTGAAAGTTATGAGTAGATGAACTATATTCATACAGAAATAGGTCAAAAAGGTAAATGTGTAAACCCATATCACCAGGGCTGGTAATTGTGTGCACTCAGCTTTATCACTGCAGTCAGCTTAAGTCTTTTGATGAGAGTGATCAAAGACCGCGATGAGTCACAAGACATTGCAGTCACCCGAGGAGTCAGATCTTGAGAAATTCTATCTTTCACAAATGCAGATGTTCAAAAAGGACATCTCGTCATTCATTGAGGAAGTTTCAACATTTTTAGGTACATGCACAATGCTTACACACAGAGTCAACATTGTGATAAAGCACTATCTTGGAGTCAAATTTGCAAAATAAAAATGCATGCAACAAATTAGAACTCTCTAAAATTCTTTATGCAATTTATACCTCCAGTATTAAAAAGGATACCAAGATAAATTCACAGCGTAGTGAATCAGCACTGTGTGTGGAGGGGCAGAAGCTATACACAATTGAATAATTTGGCAGGGGCGATTTCTTCTACGTTTTCAC
This sequence comes from Propithecus coquereli, assembly GCF_000956105.1. NCBI lineage: Eukaryota > Metazoa > Chordata > Mammalia > Primates > Indriidae > Propithecus > Propithecus coquereli. Next base: position 875,079 of record NW_012150563.1, on the reverse strand, counting down.
TTCTATGATCTGCAGAACACTCATGGCGCTTGTATTTGGAGAGTGGTTGTTGTCTACAAATTTTGTGAGTATGTGCCGTCCGCTTGAAAGTCTGGCTATTGCTTGGCCGTTGCAATTAAGTGATTTTCTGCTTTCGTAGCACCAGTAACAATTAGCCTTTAAACTTTTATCTTTCACCATTAAGTAGCCTCATACACTTACCTTGCAGCCGCTCTGTGAGGGAGCAATTCTACAGATCTCATTCATTGTGTTTTTAGGAATACAGGGAGAAAGAATGACATTTGGCTTCCCCAACACCAAATCGATATTAGTCAGGGTTCTCCAGAAAGACAGAACCAGTAAGATATGTATGTACTAATAGATAGATGAAGAGGATTCATTAGGGGAATTGGCTCATGCATTTATGGCGGCTGAGAAGTCCCATGACAGGCTGTCTGCAAGCTGGACACCCTAGGATGCCGGTGGTGTGGCTTTGTCCAGCTCAGAAGGCCTCAAAACCAGGAAAGCCCGTGGTGCAGCTCCCAATCTGACGCCAAAAGCCTCCGAACCCAGAGGGGCCACTGTGTAAGTTCTTGAGTCCAAAGGCCAGCAAGCCTGGAATTCTGACGTCCAAGCAGCCGAGGAAAACTCTGTCCCAGCTCTCAGAGAGACACCAACGTGCCTTCTATATCTGTTCTCCACGGGCCTCTGGCCCACTGGATGGGGCCAGCCAACACCGAGGGCGGGTCTTCTCCACCTGGTCCGCTCAGACTCACACACTGGTCTCCTCTGGAAACACCCTCACAGACACATCTGAAATAATGCTGCTTCCTAGGCCTTCCTTATCCAGTCAAGTTGACACTCAAAGTTAAGCCCACAAAATCTACCCTTTGGCAATTTGGCACCCATATGCATCTCCTTGAACTTAATTTCCAAATAAAGACAACAGCAAGGTAAGTTCAGCCTAACATGACGCAACTGTCTTGTTACAATCTTCCCCGGAATGTGGCTTTCAGCATTTCAACACTCACAATTTTAATCTTTTGGGATTGTGATTTTCAGTATTTTAGACATTAGGGATTTTAGACTTTAGGGATTTTGATCTTTCAGGATTTCAACGTACAGGCTGAAGTCTTTTGAGATAATGATTGGCACCATACGAAGCAGTGGTTCCTAGATCTTGGAACTTCAGAAACAGTAAAATTTTCCAAAAAAGGTCAAAGAGAAAAGATAAAGCATTTTTCACTTTTCTTTGCCAAGTAAGCACATTAAACATATGCATGTGTGTGTGCGCGCACGCACACACACACAGAGACACACTCTCTTCACAATATTCCATAAAAAAGGACATTTTATTACCTAGAAAATAAGAGTATAATCTTAAAATAGGGAAAATTCCTTTAAATGCAATAAACTTTGCCTTATAAAAAAAACCTCCATTTTGTGATTTTTTTCCTATTTTGCCATGTCCTTATGAACACATCACCTAAGACCTGTACCACACGGGCTGAGAATCGCTGGTGTATGGCCCGATGTTTTGCCCAACTATAGCGCAGGCATGGAGAGGATTGTTCTGTAAAAGTCAAGACTCTTCAGCCTGGTCTTCCAGGGGCTGCAGAGCAATGCCCAAGTCAGCCATTCTTGTGCCCTAGAGCAGTGGGCTGGATGCAGGTTTCATAGTGTTCTTTGTCACGTATCATGGCTGTGAAGTCGAATGAAACGTGCAGATGCCAACTTAGTGTAGACAGTGAATTAGTCTTCCAAGGTGGTCATTTGATTTATTTCCTTGGGAGTCTCGTACCTGTTCCTGCGAGACAGAGCTAAGCATGTAGGTTCACAGACTGGATGCCCCGGTACGATCTTTGCAGTGTGGTTCACTGAGAAACCGATGAAGTGAGGACGGAGTTCTGCCAGGGCAGGCAGGTGTTGTCACTCACCAAAAGTCCCAAGTAGGTACTCACTGCCCCTCAACGAGAAGGGTCTCAGGACTTTCAGATCAGGACAGGGGCCACTGCTTCCTCCGCAGACGCTCATCTCTGCCCCAGGCCCAGGATCCCAAGGTCTGGCTCAGACGGACTCACCTCCATCTCCGAGAGGGAGTAGTGAGTGCAGGGCGCTTGTGTTGAGGGACAGGGGTCAGACCGTCCGGCAGTTGTGGGTCATTTTACAGGATTTCTGGGAACAGCAAAGTCTCCCTTGGTGCACAACTTCCAGGGGGATTCCCGATCCCACCGTCCAGCTGAAGGCTGCCTCCGCCAGTGCAGGGCGCGTGGAGCCTGCTGGAATAATGCCAGGCTGTCGCGGCAAAGTCACTGGCCGCGGGGAGGAGAGACACGTCCTTCCCTTCCTTTTCCGCCTCAGGCAGGAGAGGACAGGTCCACATTATTCCTCCCAAACTCCCACCGGAGATTAGAAATTGCAGGCTTTGAACCTTCCTTCCTACTGTGTTTGAGCCGCACCGCGGGCTTCTGCTCAGGCGCTGGAGCAGCTGTCGCTCCGAGAAGAAAGCAGTGTGGCCACGTCCTTTCATCCGGCTCCTTCTCCGCGAATTGACAAAGAGAAAACGGGTGAACTCATCTGGGTACTCCAGTTCCACAGGATTTACTCCAAATTAAAGAGAAAATTTTAAATATAAAGTCTAATAATCAAGTTGCAAATACAGGAGTTTAATGCCTCTGTTTATTAAATAAGAGAAAATTAACCTTTCTTCTAACGAAGTTGGTCTTTCAACAGAAAAGTCATCTCACACAACTAATAGCCGTTGCGAGGATGTGGAAACAACCCAAGTGCCCGTCAATCCGTGAGTGGATTACTAAAATTTGGTATATGTTTACAATGGAATGTTACTCAATCATAAGAAACGACAGTGATCTCGCACCTCTTATACTTTCCTGGATTAAACTTAAGCCCATTATCCAAAGTGGGGCACCACAAGAGCAGAAGAAGGGGATCCACTTGTACTCGCCATCAAATTGGTACTAACTGATCAACACTAGGTTGATCACATGGCAGAAATACTCTCTAGGGATAAGGGGGATGGGGGGGCAAATCTACAGCTAAAGGACACGGGGAGCACTGAAGGGAGGGAAGGGCATGCCTTTAACCCGCACTTGGGTGAGGCAAAGACATAAAGTGTAACCATAGCGTTTGTACCCTCACAATACCTTGGAATAAAAAAAAAAAAGAAGAAGAAGTCGGTGCCGTGACAAAAATTAACGCCCCCACTGTGCTCCATTTGAGTTATTTCACTTCCCTCGCTGACTGCTGCTTGTGCTACATGAGCACAATGTCAGATCTGAGAGTGACGTTGCCATGTTCTCCACACTGACCAAGTGGCCTGGTGGGAAATGACCCTGTAGTGTTAATCAGTGACCCCTCGGCCTCGACCGAATCACGGAGACGCAGACCCACACCCACACAGCAAAGCGGACCCTGGCGACCCGAGCAGCCTGGGACCATCGCGACAACCCACAGCGCATCCTCCTCCATGCACACGTCCCCCACGGCCCTTTTCCACTGAAATTTTGTTCCAGTCCGTAGAACCGCTAGAAAAACACTAAGTGCCTGACTCTTCGGCTCTCCTGAAGAGCAATTGATGAGCGTTGAACCAACTTTCCTAATTCTCCACCTGTCGGTTGTTTGGACAGTTACTCTGGCGAAGCTGTCTGTGTCCCAGCAACGAAAGGCAGAGGACCCAGACCAGGCGACTTGCCCAGACCTGAGACTAGAGTCACTTTTATGGCCTGTTGACACGTCCCGCATAAAAGAGTCACACGCTGCCTTCTCCCCGTTCCTATGTCTGGTGGTTCCAGGCCACTCGCTTCCTGTCCTGCACGCACCGGCCGCACGGCCTGGCACCTTCGCCACGTGGCCGGGAAACGCCGCGTCCCTGTCCCGCGTGCTGATCCCGGTCCAGCCTTCGTCCGGGAGTCTTTCTCCCTCACTCGGAGGATGACTGAGTGTTGTCCCTTCTCAGCCTTTTGGCTGAGATCGAATGGAAAGGGATGAGCTAATATCCGTTCTGTCTCACCGTGGCGACATCCGCGTGAGACAGGAAAGGGCGACGTTTCTGTCTCGGCGCCGCCTCCCCTGGGCCCTTCCTGGCACGTGCTTCAGGCTGTCACCGCGTCTCTGTTCTCTGCTCCGATATAACTTGCTTCCCACGAAGGATGACAAACCAAACTAAGGTGAAGGTTTGCAAAGTTTACCCCTTTCCAAAGATATTTATTTTAACAGAAAACCGAAATCTCAATTTCCAATGCTGGAAACGCAACATCTGGAAAAGGTCTTGGAGAAAGAAATTTTCAGGTACCCTTTTAATTATATCCCTACAGACACTGTGTTCAAATACAGAATAATAACGCATTCATGAGTGATAAATTATTTTAGTGGGTAACATCAGTTTTTTTTTTAATAAAATAGAATAAAAGGAAAAAGAAATAACAAGGTACATCATGTAGAGTAAGAGTGAACATTGTTTCTTAGAATTTTAATTTCTGTTTTATATGTATGTACAACACAAAATGTGTATGTCTTTATCTGTGAAATATATAAATGCATTTCTTGTAATGACCACCATCAAAAAGTTTGAGAGTTACTTGTCCCTTGCCCCTAGGTCAAGTTATGCTTGACCTGAATCTGAATGCTTCCGACTCCTCTGTGTGACTGCACTGACGTCTCTCCCTGCTTTTCCGTCCCCACCGCTGTCGGCGTGGGTCAGACTTTTCATTTCCATTCTGAAGTTCTGCCATAATCACAAGGTCTACACACCTGCCGTCTCTTTCATTCTTCGGGGTCTTTATGGTTGCTAAAGCACATCACTTCTTTATTCGAACTCCCTCTTTAACTCTCGAACCTCTGCAAGACAGGATCTGAACTCCTTAGCCTGGCCCTCCACCATCCGGCCCACGACTGTGTCTCCTGCAGTGGCCCAGCCCCACCTTGCATCCAGGCATTCTTCTCCTTTCTGCACCAGGTCCCTGCTCACACCCTCCTCCTCCCACCCTTTGGCCTGAAATGGCCTCCTTGTCCCCACCCGCATGGCATTCTGTCAGTCCCCTGAATCACACCATCCTCCAAGGCCCCGCTCCCTTCCCTGTCCTCAATCCCCCAGTGCGTGCATTCACTGACCACCCCACACTCTCCTTGGGAAGCCCTAAGTCTTATTATTTTTAGCCTTTCTCTGGCCCACATTACTGGTGCCCTCATATTTTCAGTTATTTTCTATATTTTTATCCTACCTTTTCAATGAAATTGTAAGGTCCTTAAAAAGAAGTATCTCTTTTTAGTTTCTCTCACTATTCCCAACACTTAGAACAAAGGCCCTCAATCAAGATGTTTCAATCGGCCGGGCGCGGTGGCTCACGTCTGTAATCCTAGCTCTCTGGGAGACCGAGGCGGGCAGATTGTTTGAGCTCAGGAGTTCGAAACCAGCCTGAGCAAGAGCGAGACCCCGTCTCTACTAAAATTAGAAAGAAATTAATCGGACAACTAAAAATATATACAAAAAATTAGCCGGGCATGGTGGCGCATACCTGTAGTCCCAGCTACTCGGGAGGCTGAGGCAGAAAGATCGCTTGAGCCCAGGAGTTTGAGGTTGCTGTGAGCTAGGCTGACACCACGGCACTCTAGCCCAGGCAACACAGTGAGACTCTGTCTCAAAAAAAAAAAAAAAAAAAAAGATATTTCAATTGATGGATTTCTCCTATAACACACATGATGCTAAGATAACTATGATCTAATAGTTGAAAAATTGGCCATTGATTTACAGAATAGTCTTTTTGGTTTTGATTTTCCACCTTATTTCATTTTTTCAACTAATAGCTGTTATTTTCAAATCGCTTGTGAGCAAGTAACTTTAACTTTTCAACCAACTGTACTGCTACTACTAAGAATAATGATAATAATCTTGTCTCATTTCCCTGCTTTACTACTCTCTGCAGGAGGTTTTAATGAAGAAAACCTTTTAGGTCATTGAAACAGTAAATGCTCTGAAGTGTTCAAGGTGAATGGGTGGCCTTGTATAATACAGAGTGCCTTTTCACCAGAGAGATTAATCACAGGTTACACAGATACCAAGAAAAGATGTCTGTAGGGGAATTCAAACATCAGATGATGGTTGGTCTTTGTGGATTTGCCATTCCAACCCTGAAATCCTGTGATTCTACATTCCAGTTGCTGAGTAAGTAGATTCTGAACAACCAAAGGTTACCTTTTCCCTCCCTCTCACCTCACCACTGAAATATGTCCTGCAATTTATTTACAACACAATGGTTCATTAAAGTAACTATAATAAAACTTACGGTTAATGACAAATTACAAGAGCACTAGCTCCTTAGTCTAACATTGTGTGCATTACCTTTTGAATTTTTAAGAGGTTATGTATAGAGGTATTATAATATTTATTATCCTGGTCTGGGCTTATTTATATTTTACACAAAAGGAAGAATTATTCTTTACATTTTTAAAGTGTTAACATTGTGGATAGCCTGGAAAACCATAACAGTGAACCCCCACAGGAGGGGCTGGGTTGAAAATGCAATGAAGATATAGCCCATATTTATATCTCTCTGATTAAAACAGAAGGGTCACAACTAAGATTAATACAAAGACAAAGCTTTCACCACTTCTATTCAACGTTGTACTGAAGGTTATGGCCAAGACAATTGAAAAAGGAAAAGAAATAAGAGATATTCATATTGGAAAAAAAGAAGTAAAACTAGCTCTATTCACATATGACATGAGCTTATATATAAAAAATCCTAAGGCATACACACACGCACACACACACACACAACTATTAGAGCTAACAAATGACTTCAATAAGGTAACAGGACACAAGATCAATTTTAAGAACTCAATAATATTTTTATACACTAGCAATGAATAATCTGAATATAAAATTAAGAAAACAATCCTATTTAAGATAGTATCAAAATGAATAAAATACCTAAGAATAAATTCAAAAAAAGGTTTCAAGAATTTTGCATTAAAAACTACAAAACACCATTGAAAGAAATTAAAGGAGACCTAAATAAATGGAGAGACATCCCATGATCAGCAGTCAGAAGACTTAATATTGTTAAAATGGTGATACTCTACAAATTGATCTAGAAGTTCAATGAGATACCTATCAAAATCCCAGCTGGATTTTTCTGAAGATATTGATTAGCCGATACCATAATTCATTTGGAAATTCGAAGAACTCAGAACCACCAAAACAGTAATAAAAATGAAGAACAAACTTGGATGATTTTCATTCCCAGATTTCAAAACTTGGCATAAGGATAGGCATATCGATCAATGAAATAGACTTAAAAGTCCAAACATAAATCCATATATTTATGAATTATGTGAATGCTTTTCCACAAGGGTGCCAAGACAGTTCAGTGGAGAAAGAATAGTCTTTTCAACAAATGGTATTCTGACAACTGCATACCCATATGCAAAAGAATGAAGTTGGACCCCGAACTCACATCGCACACAAAAATTAACTCACAATAGATCAAAGACCTAAATGTACAGCTAAAATTATAAAACTCTTAGAAAAAAACATAGAAATAAATCTTCATGACCTTGGATGTAAAGAAAGAAAAAAATATATAAATTTGACCTCATCAAAAATAAAAACATTTGTGCCTTAAAGGACACTGTCCAGAATGTGAAAAGACAACCCACAGATGGGGGAAAAAATCTGCAAATCAGGTATTTGATAAAGGTCTAGTATCCAGAATATATACAGAAGTTCTCTGATTCAACAGTAAAAGACCAAAAACCCAATTTATTAGTAAAAATAAGCAAAGTATTCTCCTAGACCTTTATCCAAAGAAGATATATAAATGACCAATAAGCACATGAAAAATCATTCAAGATTGTTAGTCATCAGGGAATGCAAATCAAAACCACAATGAAATACTACTTTCCACACTCTAGGTGGCCATAACGAAAGGGGAAACAAGAAGTGCTGACAAGGATGTGGAAAAACTGAAATCCTCACACATCACTTAGAAATAGTTTGCATTTCCTCAAAAAGTTAAACATAGAGCTACCATATGATTCAGAAATTCCACTCCTGGATTTATACCCAAAAAACTGAAAGCATACTTTCACAGAAAAACTGTACATGAGTGTTCATAACAGCATTATTCGTAGTAGCCAAAAAGTGGAGACACCCAACTGTCCATCAGTGGCTGTAGGAATAAGCAATGTGTGGTATGTCAATGTATTAGAACATAATTTAGGGGCTGGGCGGTGGCTCATGTCTATAATCCTCGTACTCTGGGAAGCCGAGGTGGGAGGATGGCTTGAGGTCAGGAGTTCAAGACCAGCCTGAGCATGAGCAAGACCCCATCTCTACTAAAAACAGAAAAATTAGCCAGGCATGGTGGCAAATGCCTGTGGTCCCAGCTACTGGGGAGGCTGAAGCAGGAGGATCTCTCGAGCCCAGGAGTTTGAGGTTGCTGTGAGCTAGGCTGACGCCATGGCACTCTACCCAGGGTGACAGAGTGAGACTCTACCTCAAAAAAAAAAAAAAAAAAAAGAGAGAGAGAGAGAATATTATTTAGCCATTAAAAGGAACTAATTAGTGACACTTGCCAAAACTTGGATGAAACTTAAAAACATTATGCAAAGTAAAAGAAGTCAGACACAAAAGGCCACATCTTGTAGAATTCTATTTATAGGAAATGCCAGAATAGGCAAATCTCTATTATAGAGACAGAAAGTAGGCTGGTGTTTGCCAAGGGCTTAGGGGAATGGAGAAATGGGGAATGACTACATATGAGTTTGGGGTTTCTTTCTGGGGTGATGAAAAACTTCTGGAATTAAATTATGGTAAGTATACAACCTGTGAATATACCAAAAACTACTGAATTGTACATTTTATTTAAAGGAGTGGATTTTATGGTATGCAAATTATATCTCAATTAAAACATAATGAAAGAGAAAGATCAAACCACTTATGGTGGTTCTTATGATATTAAGTAAGAAAATATTTAAACCAGAGATTAATTTTGATGACAGGAGACCTAGTGATCAGTTAGATATTTACAGTTCTTGGTTTTGGACCTTCTGATTTCCTGTAGTTATTTGTGAACACATCTAACTTATACCTTTAACTGGTACTTCTCAAACTATCAGTGGAATAGAACCATTTTTTTTCAATTCCCTGTCAGTCTCAGACCAATACTTTTAAAAAATACAATAAAAATAAATTTCTAGTAGAATGAAATGAACACATAAAATTACTGTTAAATTGCTATCATCTTTCCTAAGTGTTTACTTGCAGTTGCTGTTCTTATTTCATTATAAACCAGGTAAGAAACAGTTTGTGGACTGGCCCAGGGCCGTGGCCCACACTGCGTAGCACTGTTTTAGACTACACGTTGGTCAAGGATGGGCTCACGTTTTAATCATCTTTGTGTCTGCTCAGGTAGCTCAGAGTGAGCGCAGGTAGCACAGATGTTTGCTAGTTATATTGAATCAATCAACCTGCTTACCAACAGCAGCTACAGCAATGAATAATTCAATAGATTCAAAACTCAGGCATTAAAAAGTGGCTAGGATCAGCTCCACTCCTAATCAGTAGCCTATAGGACCCTGGGTTCATAATGACATTAATTGTTCCACTACATTATAAGGCAATTTTGGTTTTTCATTTCACATGTTTATACCTTAAGGAGGTGACATCACTTAGGAAATAAATAACATGTAATCAAAACAAAGCCAAACATAAAGACAAGAATCATTTTGACTTTAAAATGGCAAAGAATTTCAGTGTTGAACTTTGATACACAATTCATAGATTATTTACAGAAATGCTGCCTAACGTGGCTAAAAATATCCCTAGTTTTTATTAAAAGGCGGAGGATGGGGGGAGTTTGAAAAATATTTTTTAAAGTTCCTTTACCTGAAATGCCATCAATTACGCAAGTGGCCACTAGGCCGAGAGAACAAGAGGTGGTTGAGAAGCAGAGCTGGAAACGGGGCTGGGGCACCACGCGAGTCCTGCTGCCCAGTTGCTGTTATTGCCAAGGACACGTAAAGCAACTGTCTCAAATCTCTACGTGCCCCGACCACTAGTCTAACGACAGAATTTTAGCTGCGCAGGCCCTGGGGATGGGGGTTTCTAGGTATGTGCCTGATTCTGTCTGAGGCGTGAAAAAACATGCTCCATTTACTTGGTTTCCTGTCACCTCTGGAGAGTCAGCAGAGATTTCTCATGCTTGCCCCCTTTGAAAAGTGTCATGGCGCCATGCTGGGCTGGAGGGAGCCAGCCTGGAATGGGAGCCACGGCCGTCGAGCCCAGATGAGAGCTGTCATTCCGTGTCCCGAAATGTCTGGCCACCAAAGGACGCCTTTTCACGGAAGTATGTTACTTTTTATTAATCTTTGTTGGAGGTGAAGTTATACTATTTCCCGAATGAAAGAAAGAGAGTGAGATTCTGTGAGTCTGGCCAACTTCAGACCCTCTCACATTAACTCTTAACTAGGTAACTCTCTGGTTTCTAAATTTCCTTTATCCTCCAATATTAGACTGCTGAAGAATTTGCGAAGCAAGTAAAATGGCTAAAGTTTCTTACATAAATATAATGACAGAAACTTCCATAAAGATGGTGATTTAATACAGTGCATTATGTCATAGCACAAACAGCAGTAATTTGTCTGGTTTTACAGAAAATTTACTGTGTGGAAAATGAAAAGTGTTAGTTATATTAGCCAAAGAACTATCAATTTTTTATTGAGATAGTTTGTTTCTCCTTTGTCGTACACACACACACACACGCACACACACACAAACACACACACACACACACACACACACACACTATAACTTAACAAAACAGCCATTCCTTTTGAGTGCCAGTAAAACTTCTAGCATTTTAGGCAAAAAAAAAAAAAAAAAAAAACTTTAAAACCTTTTTCAAACTCCCTCCCTCTCTTTTTTAAAGACTATATATACAAAACTAATTGCTCATCCTTAGAGGATGATATGGAACCAATTTGTTATCTTAACAGAAAAATAAAGGGCTAGAATCAAACATTTATCTTGCCTTTCCTATATCAACTGTACTACTAGGCAATCAAATAGAAGGTGAAGGAAGCATCTCTTTATAAACAGTATTTCAGCTAATAATTCACAGCCAAAAGAGAGAATTAAAACATCACCCTTTTGCAATTCACCAATGAATTAGTGAATGGAGGCAAGGAGCGTCAATGTCTCCTAACATCAGGAAAAGACAAACAGGCAGACATTATAGGTCAATGGAGTCAAACCTGAGTCTGCTCAAGCCCCCGGATCCAGCTGCCAAGAGAGGACAAAAGAGCGTGCTGAATTTTTCCATGAGGATGCAATTGAAAAAAAAAAAAAAAACCAAGCTGCAGGGCACTTTACATTAAATGGTCTAAGTTCCTCAACTGATAAATTGTAAGGCAAAGAATGGAAAGGAGGATAAGATTTAAAAAGATGTAACAGACATCAAATTTTTTAAATAGGCAAAATCAACTAGTGTGTCTAATATCGCGCACTCAAAAGGTTAGGATAATCAAAACATAACAATCAGAACAAAGCCGAAAACAGTGACAAGAATCATTTTAGCTCCAAAATGGCAAAGAATATTCATTAAAGTCAAGACAGTGGCTACTTTTCAGGAGAAGGACAGGGGTGATTAGGAAAGGTCACCTGGAGAGTCTTCTGAAATGGCTGCAAAACTCCACACTTTGCCCTGGGTCATAGTTGAAAGCGTTTGATTTATAGTAATTCAAAGCTGTACAATCCTTTTGTGTGGTTTTTCTGGATCTGTGTATTATTTTACAATGAAATAGAAAAAAACATAGAAGCTTTATGATTTAAGAAAAACACCCAACACAGCTGTACCGGACACCGCATCACTCACATGGAAAAAGCTACACAGCGCAGACGAGCATTTTCCTGTGTGATTTACCGTGTTATGCCTTTCTCTAAAATGAAGGGCTCTTTCCTGTAAATAGAATTTGGGTTTTTAATTCCTTCCAGATCTTGAAAGTTCACAGCTGAAATTGGCCCTATGATTAATTATCTCATTCTGAGTCAGATATCAGCTTACTTGCAATTAAAATTATACAAATATTTTATAGAAATTCTAGCTAAAACCTACATGTAGATTCTGGCTATAGGCTATGTTAATATCCCGACTCCTGGCTTTTATTCCTGTCCCCTAGCATTCCTCTCCATATTACAACCAAAATGATCATTTTTTGAAACCAGAGAAGGGTGTGAGCACAGAAAACAAAACATCCTCCTACTCTATGACCCATAACTCCACTCCCAGAAAAATGAAAGTACATTTCCCAAGAGAAATGAAAGTACGTGGTTGCAAAAAGATTCATCCAAAAATGTTTATCACAGCTTTGCTCATCATGGCCAAAAACTGCAGATAGCCCAAACGTCCATCAATAGAACAGATAAAATCTGATATGTTTATATAATGGAATACTACTGTACAACAAAAGGAACGAGGTATGGAAAAATGCAACAACATGGACAAATTTCAAAAAGATTATGTTGAATGCAAAACACCTTACTCAAACAAGTACCTACTGTGTTAATATATTTATATGAAATTTTACAACAGGTTGCATTAATCAATGGTGGAAAAAATCAGTACAGTAGTTGCCTCTGGGGCAGTGGGTACAGGGATTGACGAGGAATTGACACAAGGAAACTTCCTGGGGTGAAGGTAATGGGCTATTTTTTGACGGAAGTTTGAATTGCAGAGGTGGAAATATTTGTCAAAAATTGGCATTTATGCATTTCATTTTATGTAAATTTTTCATCAAGACGAAAGAACCCAAAACTCTAGATAATGATATACATACTGTATTATTTAGGAGTAAATAATATGCTAGGGTCTGTAAATTATTTTGAAATAAACCAAAAAATCTGGTAGGTTAATTATAGTTGGAGGGATGGACAAATGAATAGATACGTGATAAAACAGGTTTGGTAAAATGTTAATAGTATGATCTATTGATGGGCATACAAGTATTCACTGTAAACATTCTTTCAACTTTATCGTATGTTTAAAATTACCATAATAAAAATGTTGGCCAAGAGGAGCTAATGAGATCATCTCATTCCTTATTTAGAAATTTGTGGAAGCTTCCGTGTCATTCACACTAACACACAAACTCCTAATGCACTGCCTGCAAGGCCAACGTAACCAGGCCCTACCTCACTCTGTTCTCATTCCGTATCACTCTACCACTCCTTCGTTCTGTTCCAATGCCCTTGGCCTTCTGTCCATTCTTCAAGTGTAACCAAGCTTGTTTGTCCTCAAAATGTCTACGTGTGTGTTGCTTCTATCTGGAACACTCCTCTCCCAGTTAGCTCTTGGCTCACCCGTAACCTCCTCAGGGAGGCCTTCCAACTAGTCAACACCAAGTACCACACGTCCTGCATCCGTGCCCTCACAGCAGTCTGATTTGTTTTCCACCTACCATTTACCTTCACAGATACTATGTATTCATTTGCAAGCTTCCTAGTTTTAGAGTCCTTCCCAATGCATGTTTCCAAACTGGTAGCTGATATCCCCAAAGCAATATTAGCTAACTGCCTACATAACTAGTCACCTAAGGAATGTGACCAGTATAAAAGAAAAAAATCAAACCGGAATGAATCTACCACATGAAGCAGAATTTAAAGTAAGAATAATAAATACCTTCAATGGCATACAGGAAGATATTAGTAATACGAACCACGAAAAAGAAGTCCTAAAACTTGAAGACATGTTATAATTGAACTAAAACAATAAATTGGATAAATAGAATGCATACTGCTAATGAATAAATCATTAACCTGAAAGATAAGTAGAAGGAACTCTCCCAGAAAATATCAGAAAACGGTAAAGGTACTGAACATTTTTTTTAAACTAGGAGATATGAAGAACAGGAGTAGAAATGTCAACATCTTACAAATAAGACTCCCAGAAAGAGAGAAAATAGCAATCGGAGGTGAAAAAATATTTCCCCTTTGAAGAAATTTTTACAACTCTATGAGAAGACATTTTAAATAATTGAATAATTGAAGTGGTATTCCATATTCTTGGGTGGGGCAACTTAATTTTATAAAATTATCAATTCTCATTAAATTAATCTATAATTTCAAAATGATTACAAGAGAAATTCCAGGCAGATTTTATTAAAAACTCAATGAAGTAATTCTGAAATTGATATGGAACAATAAATTCCCACAAATAGCTAAAGCACCTTTGAAAAACAAAAAAGCAAAGAGGAGAACTTTAACTTTCTTGTCAGGTATTAAAATATACTACAGTCGGCCCACACAAGGTGATGGACCAAAGACACCACCAGCCAGAGCATCTCTGTAAGAGGGAGAAATTTTAGATGAAAGACAAAAAACAGAACAGACAAACATAGATGGGATGAGGGTCGGAAGGAAGGTGCCTGAACCTACAGGAGACTCCACGGGAAGAGACTGCAGAGCAGAGCTGGAAGGAGAAAGGCATCAGCAGGGATTAAGCCCAGAGAGGCGTGGAGACCACCAAGAAGGGTAGGTGGATTGCCTAACATCCCCCTCCCTTGCATCTCGGACCCTTGGTGGGCTCCTGAGCTGCTGGAGAGACCTTCCACCAAAGCAAGCCCAGAGACTGCTGCTGCCAGTGAGCAGAGAGCTTCTTGCTGGACAGGGCAACAGGCTCTCACTCACCCCCACCCCAGGGCACCTACTGCCCCACAGACCCCAGCCAGATAGCAGGTGCCATATTGCTTCTGTAGCCACTGGGCGCCTTTGCCCTCCCCAGGGGGGCCTCAACTCCTCAGGTTCCATCTTGCACATCCTCACACAGACATTTCCCAACTCTGGCCCAGACTGCAGAAGCCACAAGGGTCCAGTGGGTCCCAGGTGATCTGTGTGACTCCAGAGCCCTATAATTCTGGGAGGACTGCCTTCCAGAGAGAGGGTTGGAGATGACCAGAGGGTGGACTTCCCTCCACCTAGACTCACTTTTGTCCCTTCTCCTCCCTCATCCCCGCCTGCCAAGAAAGACAATTGAGCAACCAGTTGGAGGCTTCCACAGGGTACAGGGCTCAGATCTATCCTTTTGGGGTCCTGCAGCAGACTGAGGGACACTCAGACTGGGAGCTCCCTGCCTGCTGGCCCTCCCTGGTGCTGCTTCCCTGGCGACTCCAGCAGAGCGGGACACACCCTGAGGTGGAGGGACATTGAATCAGCTTGGGCACCCCATGAGAGACACTTGAGACCAGTGCCCTTTTCACTGGCATGATTAGGGTTTGATCTCCAGTGCTCTGGGGACAGACCAGCAGGCGAGATCCTGTATACACAGGTATCCATCGCATTGCCGGGGGAACAGAGGGGATATTTGCATATTGGTGCCTCCAGGGGCAGCATGCTCCAGGGCACCCCCCCCATGGGAAAGCCACCCTGCCAGATTAGGCTGGGATCCTGGGCAGGGAACCCCCCAGCCCGCATCACAGTCATGGTGGAGCTCAACAGGCTTGAGGTCTTGCCTGCTGGTGGAGGCCTGGAAAAAATGATCGAATAGGAGAGGGTGGAAAGGAGCGAGGCCTGTTCCAGACTGCCGGACTTTCTGGTTGAGTGGGGCCACTTCAGCCCCTCCCTGGCATCTTTTCCCAGTGGCAAAGAACAGACCTTTGACCCCTGCTAAAAGCATTTGTGGAGCTTGAGGGCAGGCTCGGCCAACCCAGCCATGCCCATCCTCACTCCCCAACCTGCCCCTGCTGAGGTAGAGAATAAGGACACACCTGGAAGATCCAGGGCCCCACCCCTCACCTGGGGCAATAGAGTGCTTCTCCTGAGGAACTAGAGCTGGTCACAGGACCCCAAAAACAACCTTGCACCTTGTTCCTTCTGGAAAGTGCTACCTACTGACAGGGAGGCCAATTTGCATGACATTTTACTGCATTTACTGACTCATCCTACAGGGTGCGGTCGACTCTCATCCACAAGCACCACCTACTACAGAGATTAAACTGGGCATGTCATTATCTAAACAAAAGAAAATCCAAAGGTAAGAAGCAACAGCTGCTCCAGATGAGAAACAATCAGAGAAAGAACTCCAGAAGTATGAAGAATCAAAGCAAAAGCACATCCCCAAAAGGGAACACCAGCTCTCTAGCAATGGATACCAACCAAAATCAAAACATTTAAATGACAGATGAAGAATTTTGAACATGGATTGTAAGGAAGTTCAATGAAATGCAAGATAAAATGGAAACCCAACGCAAAGAAACCACAAAAACAATGCAAGAAATGAATGAAAACTTCTCTAAAAAAAATTGAAATATTAAAGAAAAATCAAACACAACTTCTGGAAATGAAAAATTCATTCAAGGAATTACAAAACACAGTAGAAAGCCTTAAGAATGGGATAGATTGAGCAGATGAAATAATCTCAGAGCTTGAAGACAACACCTTTCAATTAAACAAGTCAGTTATGGAGATAGAGCAGAGAAATAAGAGAGAAAAGAGCAAAGCCTACAAGAAATGTGGGATTATGTGAAGAGGCCTAACATAAGAATCATAAGCAACCCTGAGGGTGAAGAAGGAAAAAGGGTTGGATAATCTATTGAGGAAAATTTCCCTGGCCTTGCTAGAAATCTAGATATCCAGTTACAAGAAGCTCAAAGGACTCCTGGGGGATTCATCCCAAAGAGGAAAACACCACAACACATAGTCATCAGACTGGCCAAAATAAACACAAAAGAGGCCCTCCTACAAGCTGTAAGGTGAAAGTAGCAGGTAACTTACAAAGGAAAACCCATCAGACTAACTTCAGACTTCTCAACTAAGACCTTGCAAGCCAGAAGGGACTGGGGCCACGTTTTCAGTCTGCTCAAACAGAATAATGCCCAGCCTAGAATTTTGTATCCTGCAAAACTACGTTTCATCTATGAGGGGGAAATAAAGTCTTTCTCAGACAAGGAAACACTAAGGGAATTTGTCAAAGCAAGACCTGACCTGCAGGAAGTACTCAGAACTGCATTACACATGGATCAGCATAATAAACACTCAACAGTGTAAAATCATCCAAAAGCTAAAGGTCAAAGGCCAGATGCCACAATGGCCCAAGATATAAAACAAAGCAACAATGTCCTACTCAACAGAATGAACAGATATCCACCCCACTTATCAATTCTTTCAATAAGTGTGAATGGCTTGAACTGCCCACTGAGGAGACATAGGCTGGCTGAATGGATAAGTATACACAAGCCAAATATCTTCTGTCTTCAGGAAATACATCTAACCCAAAAAAAAGACTCAGTCAGACTCAAGGTGAAGGGATGGAAAACAATATTACACACAAATGGAAACCAAAAGAAAGCCGGTATAGCAGTTCTGAAGCAGATAACTTAGTCTTCAAATCAACAAAAGTAATGAAAGACAAAGATGGTCATTATATAATGGTAAAGGGAACAATTCAATAAGAAGACATACAATTCTAAATATTCACTTACCTGACACAGGTGTGCCCAGACTTATAAAGCAAATCCTACTTGATCTAAACAAAATGATTAACAATGGCAGTATAATAGCTGGGGACTTCAATACCCCAATGACAAAATAGGACAGATCTTACAAACATAAAATAAATAAAGAAACCATGGATTTAAATAGAACTCTAGAATAAATGGGCATAACAGATATTTACAGAATATTCTACCCCAAAACCACAGAATATACATTCTTTTCATCAGTTCATGGGACATTCTCTAAGATTGACCACATTCTAGGCCACAAACCATGTCTCAACAAATTTAAAAAATAGAAATTATACCATGCATCTTCTCAGACCACAGTGGAATAAAATTAGAAATCAACTCCAATAGAAACTGTCATCTCTACACAAAGTTATGGAAACTAAACAACCTTCTGCTGAACAATTATTGGGTTAAGGAGGAAATTAAGATGTAAATCAAAAGATTCTTTGAACTAAATGATAAAGGGGATGCACATTATCAAAATCTATGGGACACAACTAAAGCCACCCTGAGAAAAAAATTCATAGCCTTAAATGCCTACATCCAAAAGACAGAAAGATCACAAATCAACAATCTAATGAATCGACTCAAAGAACTGGACAAAGAAGAGCAAACCAACCCAAAATCCAGCAGAAGAAAAGAAATAACAAAGGTCAGAGTGTAACTTAATGAAATCAATGACAAAAGAATTATACAAAAGAATAATGAAACAAAAAGTTGGTTCTTTGAAAAGATAAACAAAATTGACAAGCCTCTCACTAGATTAACCAGAAGCAGAAAAGAAAGGACTCTAATAAACTCAATCAGGATTCAAAAAGGAGAAGTTATAACTGAAACAAGCACCACATATACTCACCACCAAATGGGTACTAATTAATCAACATTTATGTGCACATATGGAAGTAACATTCATCGGGTGCCAGGCAGGTGGGAGGGGAGAGGAGGGGTGGGTATATTCACACCTAATGGGCATGGTGCACATTGTCTAGGGGATGAACCTGCTTGCAGCTCTGACTCGGGTGGCGCAAAGGCAATATATATAACTTAAACGTTTGTACCCCCATAATATTCTGAAATTTAAAAAATATATATGTACACCGTAGTGAAAGAACAGAAAGTGGAATGATGTGTCGGAGTAGACAACTCAGAAATAGGTCATTGCATACATGCGAATTTATCGTATGATGAAAAAGGCTCAAATCAATGAGGCTAGGAAAGACTGCTGCAGTCAATATCAGTGGAAAACTGAGTGACTATATGGATAAAAGATCTAACACCACACGCAATGTGGGATTAAAGACCCAAAAGTGAAAAATAAAATGGAACACATTTGAGAGGCTGTCATAGGAGAATGTCATTATGAATAAGGGAAGGAAGGACTTCTCAGATAAAAATCCCAACAGTACAAACCATAAGATAAAGTTTGATTAATTTGGTTAGATCAAAAGTAAAGATGTCTTTCTGATAAATGACACTGTCAATAAAATAAGCAAATAAGTGGTGGATTGAGAGAAATATGTGAAATTTGTGAAACGTACAAGGATCTAATATGTAGAATACGTAAGAGTTCTTTCAAAGACAGAAAGAAGACAAGGTTAAGTTATGAACAGGTAATTCACAAAAGAGACCAAACTCATCAGTAGCTAGAGAAATTCAAATGAAAACAAGGATTGTCACTCTACTATAAGATTGTCAAAAATTTTCAAGCAGGATAATTGCCAAATTTTGATAGACATGTGGGGATATAGGAACCGCCACGCACTGCAAACTGGTGCAGCCTTTCTGGGGAAAAATCTGACAGTCATTACAACTCTCCAGGGAGCACAGGGCGCTCATGACAGTGCGGTTTGTCACTATGAAGCTGGAGATAATCTCACCGTCTTCCACCAGGGGAACAGATAAGCACAACGTGAGGAATGCCCAGCAAAAATTACTACACGTTATTTAGAAGGACGATGATATTTACACATACAGTTACACAGATAAAGCTCACATCAGGAAATTGAGTTTTTAAAAAGCAAAGGGAGAATGAGACAAAGCCTACAAACAATTACGTTTCTTTTTTTTCTTTCAAACAAACACACAAATGGATCAAGTCCGTGCAGAACATTTTCAGGGCTTGGTGCAAAAATGTAAATGGAGGTCCACATATATCTACAGATTTAAAAGTCATAAATCAGGCCGAAAATGATTAAGTAACAATATTTTATCCTTTTATTTGACAAAAATAACTTCCTAATGATAAAATTTTTAAAAATATGTAAAGATTTGTTTAGACACATATGATGAAAAGTCGGCACAATATCAGAGGTGAGACCAGACTTAATCATTATTGCATGTGTCTGGATGTTCTGTTGATGGGCCGACAATGTTTGGCTGAGTAACTATTTAATGTTGCAGATTATTCCTTGGCTGCCATGTGTTACTGTCACAAGTAACATCCTGACTCACAAATCCTTCTTGAGCTACAATTTGAACACAGAGAAAAATGAAGAAAATATTCACCACTGGAAACAACCATTTAGCCAGCATCCCTAATGTTCACACAATCTGAGAGCAAAGATTTGACAAGGCAGTTCCTCTTTCTCTCCTGTGTTTCCACTGCGTAAATCCACCCTCCACTGCAACAGTGTCTGCTCTGCTGCTGGCAACGGCACGCGCACATTCCAGCACATTCGGACACAGACAAGAGATGCTAAGAAGTGCTTTGCTGGGAACTGAACAGTCAGTCAGAAGAGCAAACGTGAGAGTTACAGGCTGTGCTGTGCCAGCCCTGAGCACCAGATGCTGAGTGGCAGAGCCCCTGAGTATTCTTTAGTAAGTGTTTTTGTGATATTCAGAACCCTCTGAAGCGGGGCCTAGGTCAAGAGCCAAGGGTCAAAGGATGACAACAATAGGATACACGATAAATGTATTAACAGATTCCCACAGGAGGGAGCTGAGCAGAATTAGGAAAAGGGTTTAAAACCCATTAGATAGATTGATAGATAGAGATAAAACAGGAGGAACCTAGTAGACTAATAATGATGGCATGACGTGAGCCAAAAAGTGTTACTACTTAACCTTCCCTACCTGTGGTTAGACAAACAAAAGAAGAGAGGAAAAGGATAAAGAATGAACCATGTATTGTTTGGATTTGGGGTATTTCTCTGTAGCAATTTTTTTGACAAAATTCCCAAAGACCACAATACGATATCCTTCATATTTGATTTCTACAGCATGATGTAAATCTTGTCGTTTTTACGGAAATATATGAGTGCTTCATCAGTTTCCTTGAGTACATATCTCAGTCCTTTTATATTCGAATCAATCCGCTTTAAAGTACTAACTACTCCATCATCTGGGTAGATTTTCGTTTCTTGCTGTTCGCCGGTTTAATTGTGCCTGATGTACGTTTTGCAATAAAGAGTTGAAAAGTTCTTCAACACTTTGTTCAACGACTGCATGCAATCTTACAGCTTTTGCGAGATTTAGACTTTCACTTTGCAATTGGTTTGCATTTTATTGTAGCATCCAAAAACCATCACGGAATGGACAGAGGAGGCACACAATAGACACCAAATCCACAGTAGTGTTAAAGGGAAGGGAAGCACAGAGGAGATTAATTTTGTAAGAAGTTTGTTACCAAATATTCTCATGTTACAAGGACTTTTGCTTCCTTATTGCAAATTGATAACTTTGTCTGGGGACTCCCTTAATGAAAACGTGGATAGCAAGCAAGTACCCTATATGGTTATCTCAAGCTCCTTTAGTGATTGCTATTAAAACTAATTAATCTAGTTGGCAAAATGTTCAATTTTGACTCTCCTTGAGCCACAAAATATTGACATCCTTTAGTACATGTATACTTTATTATCGAATATGTTAATTGCAACTCTTTTCCGATATTGTTAGATCTGACAATGAAAAGAGTTATGGTATTTTAAGTAAGATTTCCACAGAAAACACTAAAGGAAGAATTTCAAAGAACAACGCAGCCTAGAAAAGCAGCCAGATGTGTGAACAGGGTGGCTGGAAAGGGGTCACATTGACCACAGATTCAAAGGGAAGACTGTCACTTACCCGGCCCAGAAACGCTGGAGCCAGGCTGCTAGCAGCAGATTCAGCTGGAAATAGGAGGAATGTATACCAGAACCACAAAAAAGCAAAGAAACAAAAAATTCTACTAATTTGTACAGTTCTTGATATTTTTTAAATCTTTGAACACATACAGCTTTTGCAAAAAAATCTTTGCCTTCTCTTGGCCTTATTCAGGCCGTACATCCCACTTCATTGCGCTCAGATGTTAGAAATTTACTACTGCGGAAGTCTCAGTTAGGTAGCAGTTGACTGCTCACATGGCTGGATGTCTTCAGCTCCCTTCGCCCTTCTCCACTGGTGTAACTGGGCGATTCTTTCCTCAGGTTTGGGAGGATATGAAGAGGCAGAAACATCAGGAAGTCCAGTAAAAATTTCCTGAGAAGAAAACTGTATGCTCTTGTATTATAAGGGTTCCCCAAAGAAAGAGAACTAACGGAATATGTATATAGTGAGTGAGAGAAATACTTGTTTTAAGGAACTGACTCACACAGATTGTGCAGGCTGGTGAGTCCAAAATCTGCAGGTGGGCCAGCCGGCCGGAGACCCCAGAAAGAGCCGCTATTTGGGTCTGCAGGCAATCTGCTGGCTGGATGTCCTCTTCTTCGGGGGTCGGAGTGGGAGGCCCTCGGGGAGCAGTCTTTTCTCTTTTAGGGTCTCCAACGGATTGGACGAGGCCCATCCACACTACAGAAGGTGATCTGCTTTCCTCAGTCTGCTAATTGGATGTGAATCTCATCTAAAATATACCTTCACAGAAACATCTAGAACAATGTCCGACCAAACGTCCGAATGCAGCGGCCTAGCCACATTGACACGCGAAAGTCCCCATCACAGGTATCACGTGAAATTTAGTGACAATCAGTGCTGCTGGGAAGAGCAAAAGAACTTACCTCTGAGTTAGTAAAACTTCAGCATAAATACGCCTCCTATAATTATATGACCCTGGACCCCAAGCTCCTCGTAATTTCTTACCCTCTAAAAATGGGAATCAAATTTCTATGCTTCCTGGGATTATTGTAATCACTAAATGACTTAAGTAATAGTGTTTACCACGTCACAGGTGCTCGACAAATATTTCCTGATCATTATTTCAATGAAAATACATAGAGCTTTCCTTAACCTCTCTATTTTATAATTGCAATATTAAAGAAATAAGGTAAATATATTTTTTCTATTTTCCCCTCAGATAATATTAACAAATTAATATGCAGTCATTAAAATATTTTACTGGGAAAAAATCAGAAAATATCAAACTATTTCCTAAGTTGACTGCCTGGTTTGATTTAGGTCCCAGGCTTTCTTATTATAAAAGTAATATATAGTTATTATTAAAAATTAAGAAAATATAGGTAAGCGTAAAGAAGATGATAATAATAATCACCAAATCTCTCTCTCTCTCTCTTCCTACACACACACACACACACACACACACACACACACCCCAGAATGTTAAATTGGAAGCTGCATCTAAAGACCCAAGATACAAAAGATATTAGATATAAAATTGAGTTTTCGGATGGACAGCAAGATGCAAATTTCACAGGAACTATTCAAGAATTACATTTTCCACACTCGGTCCCTTCCTGGATTGAAGAGTAGGGTCTGAGGGAATTTGTGAGGCGGATTTCTCCGGCGACAGCTCCTTGGACGAGAGGTCGCGGTGAGTCCCCAGGTGCGGTCGGGGCCCTGCACCGCTCACTCCGGCTTCAGGCGTGTGAAAGGCCGGCAGGCGACCGGGATCCGCAATTAGATCCCCAACCCCACATCCCTGAGGTCAGCACCTTCTTTAATCGAACAGTACGTCTGGGCCAGACGGAAACATGGCAACAGCCCTCCCCAGCGACAGCCACTCGGACACTCGTCGTTTCATCGTTCAGCCTCTGTAATCATGAATCCTCGTGGAGGCAAATTGCTAGTTGTCTGATGCGAGATTTTGGTTTTGTGCATTGTGTCTTCTTCATGTTTGTTTTTGTCCTGGTGGTGCAATGTCGGGGAGAGAAGGAGCAGTTACACACCATTTCTCGTCCCTTGATTTTGTAGAGCTGACAGACCGCTGGCAAAAGCCAGAGCTGGGCCCCACATCAGTGTGGCTGGAGTCAGCGGGTGACCGTGTGTGACAGTTTGTGCTGCACAAGACTCAGCCGTCACTCTGGCCACCGTGGCCTGCTCATGCGCCATTCCTTCATTTGGCAATGGGGAAATAGACATGGTCTCCGGTAAGAAGCAAAGAAATCGGCCAGAGTCTTTATTCAAATCACCTCCAGGAAGGTTCAGCTTCTAATTCACTCCCTGGCATAAATTCCTGACGTGCATTTGCAGGACATTTAACGACTCAACAGCCTAAAACCAGGGCTCATTACTGGCTTGCTTTTCTTCAACTATTGATTATTTTTTCTTTCTAGTTTGAGACTATTGTTAAAAGTGCTCTTGAAAGAGAGTATCAGTCAACACCCAACCTCAGACGCATGAGAGCTAGACAGTTAGGCAGACGCGGTCCAGGCCCTCAGAGATTATAGGCCCATCATCATTACTGACTGTCCCCGTGACCCTGAGGAATCTTGCCTTATTACCAGTTCCCTACAAGTATGTCATTTTGTCAGAGCAAAAATCTTGCTACACCCCAAGACACCGGCCTATGAACGTACAGTCCTCACCATGGAACTTTTGTCTGCTCCAGCCTGTGGAGTCCTTGTCCTGCAGCTCTCAGCTCATTATGAGCTGCCTAATGGAGAGAATGTTTGTGCCAGCCGCTGCCTGCTTCCTCCTGAACCCCACCAAAAGGCTCCTGCTTTGCCTTCTTATATGCCGGACATGGTGCCACAGTTTCTATTTTAAGTGTGTATCTTCCTCTAACCTCTCAACTTTTAGGCCTCCCCTTATATCTATGCCCAAAGTACAATAAAAAAATAGAACTCTATTTCCCCTTAGATATTAGTAAATGAAAATTAAACGATCTAGAGCTGAATGTTTATTTCATGGTTAATCCTTGTGGTGCTGCCATCGGCATGTGTATTTTATTAAGAACGTTCCCCTCCTGCGCCCCGCCACACACACACACACACACACACACACACACACACACATCTTGGACATGGAAATAATTCTGATATGGGCAGCCTACTGGAACTTGAGGTGAAGGGCAAGGAAACTAACCTGTACGTTCCTACCATGACCCGCTTTCCAATGGGCGGCGCCATCAGCCCAGCGACACGGTGGAACGAGAGCAGGCTCTCGGGTGTCGCAGGCCACGGGGAACCGGGCTTATCCACTCACTCGTCATGACTTCCGGTGTACTACTTACCCTCTTCGTACCTCACTTCCTCCTCCATTAAATGAGAAAATATTCATAGTTTATAAGGTTGTTTTGGAAAACCAAAAATAACGGCTGTGAAACATCTAGAACATGCTCAATAAGACATAGCAATTATGACTGTCTCCATTTTTCAGGGAAGGAAACTGAGGATTAAAAGAGTGCAAACCAAAGATACATAATTCCTTAATTTAAAATATAGTCATTCACTATTCAGTCACCTTTTGATGGATACACATGTGCTTGATTGTGTTTCTTTGAGCAAGATTTTTCAAATAACACGATTCACAGGACGGGACAGGCCACAGGCTGTGGAACATTCTGCACGCCCCCCACTTCTAGCCATTTTCCTTCATTCTCCTCTTTCCTGGCGCCAAAACACCCTCCCAGATACAAATTTTGTAACCCAACCATTCCAACAGGACTTTGCTCTTAGCTAGCTATCAATTAGTTTCCCTGGAGTCTCTCAAACCACTTTGCATGGCCTATTTTAAATCCACCACCAGCTGTGGATGAGGATAAGCATTGTCCATAGAAAAAATTATCACTCAAATAAAAGAATAAATCTATACCTAACAGAGTGGTAGGAGCAGAGGAGATAAAGCTTCTAAGTCACGAGTAAGCATTTCAGAACATCTTTGAACAAAACAGCATTTACTGAAAATCTTTTGATAGAAACTTTTCATGTCCTTTCATAAATTGGTTCTTTCTTGTTAGATGTTTCCTTTTATTTTCCTTTTTTTCTTCTTTCAGTCATCCCAGTATTGAGAAATTTATGAGATGTTTACTGAAAAGGGCTGGACCACATTCAGAACTTGTGCAAACTTCGAAATTCTTAGTTCATTCAGTTCATGGAGCTCCCACTATTACTTAATCGCCACACCCTTTTGAAGTTCCTTAGAGACCTGTAAATATGAAACGAATCAGAGACGGTTAATTTATTTCATTCAGTCCCAACTGCTAAAAAAAATATTTATGTTTCCTTCATGGAAAATCCAAGCTTCTCCCAGATGTCATCCGTGGACTAGCGTTTCACTCCTTGTTTCCACTGCGGGTCATAAAATCTGTGACACATTCACAGGTCAGTAGCAAGGCAATCCACAGCAACCGTGCTGATTTGGATCCTTCCTCTTGCTTTAGGCTACACTGGAGCAGCTACAAAGGGTATGTTTGCTCAAGTCAGCCAGCTTCATTGAATGTTTACTCTGCAGCAGGCACTGGAGAAATGTAAATGAATAAACCCAATTTCTGCTCTTAAGAATATCAAAGTCTGTTAAAGGAAACACATTCAGAGACAAATAAATACAGACAGTGGGAAACTGGTAATCATTTCTGCAGATACAAAGGAAAACATTAAGTCTATTTGGCTTTGTGTGGCAGAGCTAGGCACGAGGAAAGGAACCAGATGAAGTTTGAAGCGTGAACACCACAAGCCCATCAATTACTGAACAGACGAACAAATGGAGGTACATCCACGCAGCAGTCACCTCTCGGGGTGACAAAGAACTGCTGAGGCCGTCAACATCGCGGGTGAATCTCAAAGCATTTTGTTGAATAAAAGACACTGAGTTTGGAAAACTACAAGATAAAAGATTCCACTTATATGAACTTCTAAAAAAGGCACAACTATAGTGACAGAAAACAAATCAGTAATTGTCAGGGGCGAAGGGGTAGGAGGACAGGATAGACCGCAAGGTGACACAGGAGTATTTTTGGAGAGTAGTGTTCTAGATCACCGTTGTCGTAGTGCTTACATGACTGTATAGATCCATTAGAAGTCATTGAATTATACATACCCTTAAAATGGGTAAAATTTGTTGTATATAAATTACGACCCCAACAAAGCTGACTTTTAAAAAAACAAATGAATAGAACTTTGCTGTTTGGACATGGGGCACAGGAAGGGAAAGAGAAAATTGCAAGTGGAGACAACCAAAAGCAGGGAAATGCAAAACAACAGTGGGGAGAGAAAGGGGTTCTAGGGGGTTCATTACTTCTGGAGGGGAAGTAAAAGGGTGGGAGGGCTGAGACTGGAATCGGATCACGGAGGACTTTATGGCCATGCCCGCCTGCCTATAAAAGGACAGCCTTGGCCTTCAAACTGGAAACAGAAAAAGAGGAAAAAGCACACTCTCCTCATTGAAGACACCGACGAGATGCCATTGAGGTAGATGGAGTCAGATATTTACTTGGAACAAATAAATATAATCATTTACACTGCGAAATCTGAAGCACAAGCAGCATTATTTCTCAGCATCAGTGTTGGCTTCCAAGAGCACTCCATGAAATTCTCTATTTCAATTTGGAAGCAAATTCATTCCATCAGAATTTAGCCATGTCCTGACCACACACTGGTCTCTCAGAATGGTCATTTGCTCCCCCATCCAAACACAATTAAAAGTTGGTGACGGCCCGGCACGGTGGCTCACACCTGTAATCCTAGCACTCTGGGAGGGCGAGGCGGGTGGATCGCTCAAGGTCAGGAGTTCGAGACCAGCCTGAGCAAGAGCGAGACCCCGTCTCTACTAAAAAATAGAAAGAAATGATCTGGACAACTAAAAATATATAGAGAGAGAAAAAATTAGCCAGGCATGGTGGCGCATGCCTGTAGTCCCAGCTACTCAGGAGGCTGAGGCAGGAGGATCGCTTGAGCCCAGGAGTTTAAGGTTGCTGTGAGCTAAGCTGACGCCATGGCACTCACTCTAGCCCGGGAAACAAAGCGAGACTCTGTCTCAAAAAAAAAAAAAGAAAAAAGTTGGTGACACTTTTACAATCAAATAAATTCAAAAGGTGAATTAGCCATGATTAGTCAAAAAAATAATAATAATAATATTTTACCTGTCATAAAGCTGCCCAAGCATCAGAGACTATGGCAAAGGCATGAAAAGTAACGTAGGGTATAACAGGAAGCCAAAGTGAATAATTTTGTAAGGAAACAACTTGCTTCAACCACAGCTTTGTCTAGAGGCTTCCCTTTATTAAACTGCCTCTAAGTCTACCTGTCTAGAGAGCTACTGGCTCTTGCTCCCTCTGCTACAAGAGCTGACCCCAAGAGACCTGGCATCAGGGCTTTTCCTACACTCTGGGCCAGGTCAACACAATAACCCACACCCCCAGCCCGCAAACACATGCACACTGTATGGGCATCCGTGGCCGCCGGCCTGCGTCATCAGACAAGCCTGTGTGTCAGCCCGGACATCTGCCTGCCCCCAAACAGAGAGCACCCTTGGATAGAAAAGCCTGATTTTACTTTGCGGGAAATTGGTATCAAAGATCCATAGGTGTTAGAGATAGACTCCAGTCTGGGGACAGATGAGGTAATGAAAACACAAAGAATAGCACGAACGCCACTCTTCTCTGCAGTTGATACTCTCGCTCCCCTCCGCATGCACGGCCCCCCATGCCATGCCCACGCAGACGGAGCTGCCAGTCAGCAAGGCAACGGGATCTGAAGTGTCGTGGGACAGAGCCCCGTGTCGACACGCAGATCATCCCACCATTCACTGGAGGGATGATGATGATAATATTAATATTAATAGTCGTAATAATAGCTCCACTCATTCAGCACCGACAACGTGCCAGGCACCCAACAACACTAGTCCTTACAACCACCTGCCAGGCAGATGTTCGACTCTCTTGTTACAGATGAAGCGCAGAGACTCATAGAGGTAAACTGAGCTGCCCAAGGTCAAGCAAGTTGATAGCTGAAGCATCAAGATTGGAAGTCTGACTGGTCTAACTCCAAGCCTTGTACTTCTTCCGTAGGACACTGAGAAGAATCAGGGTGAGAGGGAAGGAAAGAACAGAAGTCTGCTCTGTGTCCAAACATCTCAGGATTACGTAGTTCCAGAGTGAGAGAAGCAAGCGCCATGCTTGCTATGCCGAACAGGACTTCAGCAAAGTACCGATGCTCTTCTGATATTCCACCGGTATGAGACCTGGCCACCGAGGAAGTGAAAACGTCACCCATCCACCGGTCAACAATTACAATCAGGGAAAATAATAGTTCCACAGAGAAGATGATATTTAATCAAAGTCTTAAACACGGGTTGACATTTACCAGACAGTTGGGAAAAGAACATGTTACACGTAGCACTTTCAGTTGGTAAAGCACTTTCTGAATATTATTCATTTAATACTCAAAACAAGTATGAAACAGGTGGAACCGTTATCAATATCCCCATTTTAAAGATGAAAAAGATTAGGAGCCTGAGGATCAAGCAGGCTGAGTTGGCTTCCCTTATACCCTCACGACACATTCGAGCAGTAGTACACATGGGACATGCTAGAAAGGAAAACTATTTTTTTTTTAAGAATTGGGTTTTCACCATCTCCCAGGGATGGACACTCTTGAAGCTCTGACTCAGGTGGGGCAAGGGCAATATACAAAACCTAAACATTTGTACCCCCATAATATGCTGAAATTAAAAAAAAAGTTTTAAAAATTTGGTTTTGAATTTAAGACAGGAAAAGAGGTCTTTGCAGAGCACTTTTATGCTTCTATATGATTCTGCCTGATTGGTCACAGTAACAAGTATTAGCTTAATTTTTGAATGAATAAAAAATTTTTTAAAATCTTCTCTATGACCTCCTGCCTTCTAAGGATGCTAGGGTAAGAATTCTTCCCCAAATGTGCATGGGTTTGAATGTCACCCGCCCCGTGAGCATGGGCAGGAGGAACCACATGTAAAGGCGGGCTTCTGCCTGTGGCTGATGCCAGTGTTTGTGTTCGGCGAGGCTTGTCCGACAGGCAGCCCACGTGCAAATATTCGAGTTGAACTAGATGTGTGGGAACTGCGGAAGCCAAGATGAAAAGAAGGAGTTTAAAGATAGTAGAGCAAGTGGCAGCGTGTCTGATGGACGTGGAAGGGAGCTCCAGCACTCCTTTAATTGAGTTTAATTCAGCAAGTCATCTCAACAAACAGACAACAAAAAACAGGACAAGTGAGGCAGGATCAGCCACTGTGGAAATGTTTCTGAGAGAGGAATGTGGCAGCATCCAGGGTGGGTAGAGCCAAAGCACCAAGCCAAGTCCAGGAGGGAGTGAGGCCAGAGGACGCTGCCGAGGGGGCCACCAAGACAGAACTGATGGAAGCTAAAGGGTGACTTTTTGAAATGGAAAAAAAAAAATTTGTTTTTAAGAGATTAAAATAACTTTTGTTGGGCATTACTGTGTATCAGGCACTGTCTCATATGCTTTTTATCTGCTCACTGTGTTTGCAACGATCCCTGTAAATTAGGTATTACTATCTTCGTTTTATAGATGAGAAAACTGATGACTAAAAATTGGGCGAGCTGCTCGAAGTCACATTGTTGGCTGCGAGCCAGAGCTGAGACTCTGACACAGTCTTCCGACTCCGCAGCCCAAGGGCTCAGTCTCTCTGCTCTCCTTCCTGCTCTTGGAACCCGGACCTGGGCACCGAGCTATGTTCAGCTTTCTCCAGACCCTCTGGTATGCTGTCTCTATGGACTGAGTTGTGTCCCTCCTGCCCCGAAAATTCTGTGTTGAAGTCCTAACCTCCAATGTAACTGTATTTGGAGATAGGCCTTTAAGGTGGTAATTAAGGTTTTCAGTGAGGTCGCAAGGGTAAGGCCCTAATTCTGGGGTCCTTGTAAGAGAGGGGCAGTAGGGATGTTTGCACATGTGAGGACACCATGAGAAGATGGCCATCTACAAGCCAAGGAGAGAGACCTCTCCAGAAACCAACTCAACTGGCATCTTGACCTTGGACTTTCAGCCTCCAAACTGTGAGCACATAAATTTCTGTTGTTCTAAGCTACCCAGTCCATGGTCTTTTGTTATGACAGCCCAGAAAGACTAACATACTGTCTGGCAGTAACAAACGCTGGCCTAGGACATGGAGAATCGGATCAATTACAGATAAATGATCTGAAGAGAAATCAGAGCATGGAACAGAGAGATTGTTCTTGGCCCTGCACCGGGGGTGTTCTGCTTTTCCTAAAGTTATGCCGCAACTGTGGAAGGCAACCGGTGAGGAAGATTAAGAGATGGCTCAGGTATTTCACTAGTATCTACTGAGCTCTCACATAACCTAGGTGTCAGGAATTAGTGTACGACTGGACAAGATATACACGTAATCAAACAAAGGCGACGCCGTGTGAGAGGCTCTAACACAGGCAGTGGATGGAACGTGGGCTTGGAACCACGTTAGTCTGTGTTTGAATTCCAGCTCTACTATCCATTCTAACATTACGAAACGGTGGAAATTACTCGTCTCCCCTACAAGCTTGGATTTTTCCATCTATAAAATGAGTTTAAAACACACACACACACACCATAAAACCCTTGTGAAATTAAATGACTTACTCTGTGTTAAGTACATTTAAAGCACATGGCACCTAGAAGGTGCTCAGTTAAGCCTGTACAGTGTCTTATTGTAATTACGCACAAGATCTAGCGAAGGTAATCGTAAAGGGATTATCACCCGGTGGGAATATCAAGGAAGACTTCCCAGAGAAGGTACTATTTAATCTCAGTTTTGAAAATTGAGGAGTTTACCTGACCGATGGAGAAAATGGATTTGAAAATGCGGTTCAGGTTCGGAGAACAGACTGGGCGAAGATAAAAGACATAAAACCAAATCGCAAGGCCGGGGAACTATATTGGATTCAACACGGTTGACCTAGAATGGAAGGAGCAGTGAATTAGGAGATGGCACAGGCTGTTCATGACAAAGATGCAAAGGAGCAGTGGCTTAAATTTGAGAGTCTGTTCCTCTCCCACGTAAAAGTCTGGGCAGGTATGGGTCGCACCTCTGCTCTGCAGAGTCCTCGTCCCTGGCTCCTTTCATCTCTGTCGCCCCCCACACAGTCCAGGTCAGCTCACCGCCAGGTCAGCGTTCCGGTCAGCGGGAGGGAGGAGCGAAAAGGAGGGAACCACCCTTCCTTTCAAGGACAGAAGCCAGAAGTTGCACAAGTACCTTCTGCTCACATCCTCCTTGCAAGGAGTCAGGCACATGGACACACGCGGACCTCCAAGGGAGCTGAGAAAATGTGGTCTACGCTGAGAGGTCATGTCTCTTTACCAAATTCTTACTTGTAGATTTTTACATTTTTTGTCCTGAAACTGCTCCAAGTTCACTGTAAGAACTATGTTTTATCAATAGCATTTCATAGGAGTCAGCTATCTCTGATAGACCACAAAGTATCTGCCACTAATGACTTGTTTCTCCAAAAGAGGTTTCTGTTGGCACGGCTACAGCTGGGCTGCCGGATCCGTGCTCTTAGTAGTCCAGCCTGTGTGCTCTCCAATCTCATGCTATGAGGAAGGGAGGATTTTTACCCCATTTGAACTTCAGGGAGAAGAGTAATTTTCAGATTGGGTGTCTAAGCAACCCTCTATCGAACAGAAACACAATGCCATGATATTTCTACAATGACCCTTTTAAACACCCTCCAGGTCAGGAGTTTATTGTTTAACGATCTCATGCCCATTTAAAAGGAGTTGCAATTATAATTTTAAGTATATAAAATACATTAAAATAGATAATTTACACGTGTCATAATTAATTTATAAAACTACCTTACTAAACTAGAAGAAGCTAATAAGAAAAAAAAACGTTTTTCAAAGTAAAAGAAATTCTTGCATCATACACACTAAATGTATTTAAATGTCACAAGAAAAATTTTGCCCATAAAAAGATAAATTAGATTTCATCAAATAAAATCAAGAATCCCAAAGCTATAAAGCGAAATATGGCAACAATTAAATTAATTATTTCTTTAAAAATAACAGACCCCAAAACTCTTTTTGAGTTGGGACAAGAAGTCAATTAATAAAGGAATTCTTTGAATTTCATTGCAATATAGAATATCATCTAATAATATTGACATAGACGATTAAGCTTAATAGTAATAAGTTTATTGATTAAAGAAATGTTTAACGTAGTATATTCAAGACTCTGTGCCCTATGCTAGGTGCTAGGAGGACTAAAAGAAAACAAAAGCATATCACTGCATTTTCTTCTATGCTCCAACAAAATTCTGTTTTTTATTGTAAATCTTAATGTGATGTAAGCCTAGCTGCCTAATTCAGTGGTCATCAATCTGCTTGCCTATGAGAATAACCTCGAAAGCTCTAAAAAGTATATACTGATGCCCAGATCTGACTCCAGCACAGTGAAAACAGACCCCCTGGGAGCAGAGCTGGGTTCCCAGTGATTCTTACGAGCAGTCTTGGTTGGGAGCGACCCTCCTTATGGGACTATGAGAAACTTCTGGGAAAAGGCTGTGCATGGCTCACACCAAGCCCCTCACAGTGCCCGACACACGCACATACTCCAATGTTCAATGAATGAATGATGGATGGGTGGGTGGATGAAAAGTGAGCATTTCCTGCCTTCAAGGTACTTATTATCAAGCAGGAAAAATATGACTTGTGCACGCATAGTTGAGTAGACACAAGCCAGCAGATGTTGCCTGATTGCCCCTGTATCTCACAACGGAGATTATGATCTGAAAAAAAGCCCAGTTACATGCTTACAGTGGAGCACTTTCGTTTATGAGTAAACAGGAAAGCCTTCAATTACACTGATGATTAACACTTAATTTTAAAAGAGAAAGAAGGAGTCATCATGCAGATGTCATCACTTAGAAAGACTAAAAATAAAAATGCTATTAGCAATGAGGGATACAGACCAAACCTTGGGATGAATTTCAGGGCTACTGTAAGCCCCGTTTCAATAATACCTTCTCTAGGGGACTATGTGTTTTGTTTGGTTGGACTGGGTTTTGTTTGGCTTAGTTTTATGGTGACTTTCCTTCCTTGTTATCGTTATTTCCAGGTCACCTGATGGCATACTCTCTTCTAATCCACAATCGGTGCTTTCATCCGGCTACATCATCCAGGATTTGGATATTAATTCTTCCAGGGCACTCAGCCAGCATCATTCTTACCTAACTTCATCACTCCCCAGAAAGTGTCACTTAGCACCCAATCCGAGCCCAAATCCTACCACACACAGTTCACAAGGAACTGTGCAAATGAAACAACTCATCTTAAACAACTGGGGCATTTATAATTAATACACCTGCCAATATAAGTGAAATGAGTCAATAAGCTTTGGAAACAAATAACATTTGGACAAAAATCCTCTCTTCAAGTCAGCTTGTATATTTATGTCTGACAAGGAGAGAGAAAATTCTTACGGCTTTCTTGGGGAGGAAGTTACTAGAAAAATCAAATGTTTTCCAGCACGAAATTGTGTAATGTGTCTCCTCAAAAACATCTCTAACAGCATGGAGCTTATCAGAAAAGAAAAAGTGATACTCAGCCAAACACACTGGGCAAGTGAAACTCAGATACAGAAATTGAAAAACTGATTTAAAGTTAAAGCTAAAGTATAATCTCCCAAAATGCAAAGGGTATGTCTCATGTGTTTTTCAATTTTTGGTAAGCAGTGTACCAAGGTTCTAGAGTCCTCCCATTCTCAGGGGTAAGAAGTCTGGGGAGTGTTCTAATTCCATTCCGATTCCTGACCGACAAGAACCAAAAGGGAGGGCCAGAGACCACACGAGGCATCACCTTCGGTGTGAACATCAGGGCAACCTCCCCAGCGGCAGGGCTAACCACGGAGTCGTCGGATGGGCCAACGCTGGACCCAGGCGCTCACAGAACTTTGGTCAACAGCAAGTCACACTCCCCAAGTATTCGACCTTTCCTCCCTTCCAGGAGGCTAATACTTGCCGGTTCTTCTCCTTGTTTGCTGATTCCACATCTTTGTTGATGTTTTTCTCCTCAGTTTTCAAATATTTGCCTAATATTCTGTCCACTTGTCTCTTTCAAGTCCTCCAAAAATGAGTCTCCAGCCCATCTTCTCTCCCCTTTTAGGTTCAGATCCAAATCTCCAACTGCCAACTGCTGATCTTCTCTTGGACGTCCAACCCCAGCTGAGCCGGTTCTTTGGCCATCTCAGCCCAGGAGGGACGTGTGCGTGAAGAAACTGTCTTGCAAGTAAAACTCCAGCTCCGGTCATTCAAGTCAGCACAGCCATTTGAGTCATCCCAGCTGAGGTCCCAGACCCGTCTTGGCTGTGTCCTTCCCAAGTGCTTCCCCACGTCTCATTTCATGGCTCAGACTCGTTACAGTGACTACTTGGCATCCGTAAGAGGAAAAGACCGTCCAAGTCCAGGACCACTGAGAGAGCGGAGGAGGTGAATTCAAGCCCCATAGGATTTGACCTGAACTTCCTGGGTCTCAGGGACACTGAAGCAGACAAACTTGGCACCAAGGTGTGCTTCTGGAGTCCCTTCCTCTGAGCATTCTTATATACGACTTTCATCGCCAGCTTCACGGTATTCTTGATTTTCTTTTCCCTTTGTCCACATTCTTCAGCATGTAATAGAAATGAATTTCCCAAGCCATCTTAAATCTTTTTCAGGATCAAAGCAAGGTATAAATGCACAAACTTATGTTTAAAAATTGTTGGAAAAAACAGTTCAATCAATCTTTGTTGAATTAATTAATTTATCCAAAAGTAGAAGCAGGCCGGGCATGGTGGCTCATGCCTGTAATCCTAGCACTCTGGGAGGCCGAGGTGGGAGGATTGCTTGAGCTCAGGAGTTCGAGACCAGCCTGAGCAAGAACAAGACCCCGTCTCTACTATAAATAGAAAGAAATTAATCAAACAACTAAAAATAGAAAAAAAAATTAGCCAGGCATGGTGGCGCATGCCTGTAGTCCCAGCTACTCGGGAGGCTGAGGCAGAAGGATCGCTTGAGCCCAGGGGTTTGAGGTTGCTGTGAGCTAGGCTGACGCCATGGCACTCTAGCCCAAGTGACAGAGCAAGACTCTGTCTCAAAAACAAACAAACAAACAAACAAACAAAAGTAGAAGCAACGATAAAGTCCTCCCTTTCCCTCTATTCCTAGGATAGGTGGTTTCTTGCCTCTTTTACTAACAAGATGCTACAGACTGAATGTTTGTGTCCCCCTCAAAATTCATATGTTGAAATCCGAACTTCCACTATGACGGTATTAGGAGTAACCAGTGGTGGGGCCTTTGGTAGGTGGTTAGGTCATGGGAGCTCCACCAATTTCTTTATGTGTACAATTTATAAGGGCACAGTGGTATTAGTGCCCTTATAAGAGGGATCTCAGAGAGCACCCTTACTCCTCCCACCCCGTAAGGACACACTGAGAAGATGGCCAGCGACGGTCCAGGAAGTGGGCCCTCACCAGACACCAGATCTTGGACTTCCCAGTCTCTAGAAACGTGCAAAATAAGTTTCTTTTGCTTAATCTACCCAATCTGTGGTAGTTTGTTATAGCAGCCCAAACAGACTAAGACATAAAAATAGCGATAACAACAACACGCCAACTCGTTTCGTTTTTCAGATTGATGAAAATAACCTGCAAGTTGGTAGGGGATGTTCTATGATAGAGTCACAGGATGGAAGATTAAGCAACTTAACAGAGAACAAGTCATTGGCCTGAAAGGATGTTTTGAATGTGCAGGAATAGAAAAATGTAAACCATAGCCTTGTGCATGTAGTGAGAGCCCATTTTTATGAAAATAACAATGACCAAAACATGCACAGGTGCACATGAACACATAGAAGGGTGTGGGAGGACAGTCACCAGATTGTTGACATTTGTCACTTGTGGAAACCCAGGAGATGATAAGTGAAGGGGGCGAGGAAGTCAAAAGATTACTAATAGCTTATTTTTTTTTATTTTTCTTTATACTATTTCACTTATTGCACTATGTTCATATTACTTTTGCAATTTTTGAAGAGAAATTAGAGGGAAAATGCTGTTTTTATTTTTTTTTTAGGCACTAGAACATGCACCCTCTCGTGGTGATGTCTGTCGGTCTAGCATCTACAGGCTGCAGCACCGGTCAGGATGCGAATTCAACAAAGCGCGAGGTCACTGGTGGAGGAGACGGGCCGCCGTGCAGCTGACCCAGACGTGACTCACCGTGCTCCAGTCCAGTGACTAAGAGCTCCTCCAACACAGTGTGTTGGTCCACAGCTACTAAGTGGAAACTTAAATGGCCCCTGAGTACTTATTTTAATTATCCACATTTCTTGAATAATTGTGTGGGAAATTCTAACATTTAGAGTTTGTTAATAACTTACAAACAAATACCCAGTTAGCAGCAACCTCATTGAGACTATCAGAAGCTGAAAGAAACCAGTCTCAGCTTTATGACTCAAGTACAACTCCCTTTGAAGAAAAACTAAAAAGAGAAATATTCCATGATAGTACTGGACTCGATACACAATTTTGCTACCATATAACCAACCAGAAAGAGTTTTCTTTTTTTCTTTTTTAACAATTTGGTTTATTTACTTCATGCTTTCTCAAGGGAAATAAAAATTAGTTATTCGTGAG
The DNA here is from genome assembly GCF_000956105.1 of Propithecus coquereli. NCBI lineage: Eukaryota > Metazoa > Chordata > Mammalia > Primates > Indriidae > Propithecus > Propithecus coquereli. Next base: position 837,836 of record NW_012150563.1, on the reverse strand, counting down.
TCAGGGGGAATCTTAAATATTACAATGTACAAAGTAAATAGATAGTTTATCTGTGGTATTAGAATATCATGGGGGAGGCTATTAGGAAGAATATGCCTAATAAGGCTTGCTTGGGCGGGAGGTTGGTGAAAACGGAAAAACGTTGAGCAACACTGATCTACCTGTACTTAAGGTGATAGTCTCACTGGACGTTTCTTTTGTTTGTTTGTTTGAGGCAGAGTCTCGCTCTGTTGCCCGGGCTAGAGTGCTGCGGCGTCAGCCTAGCTCACAGCAACCTCCAACTCCTGGGCTCAAGCGATCCTCCTGCCTCAGCCTCCCGAGTAGCTGGGACTACAGCCATGCGCCACCATGTCCGGCTAATTTTTTCTATTTGCAGTTGCCCGGCTAATTTTTTTCTATTTTTAATAGAGACGAGGTCTCGCTCTTGCTCAGGCTGGTGTCAAACTCCTGAGCTCAAGCGATCCTCCCGCCTCAGCCTCCCAGAGTGCTAGGATTAGCAGAAAGAGTTTTCTTGAGATCAATTATCTCTAAACACAAATTGATATTTTTGGCAGATATTCTCCAAGGTTTAATTGATTTATATTCTAGCTAACTACTTCAAACAGCATGTCCATCATTTTTAATAGTAAGGGGTACATTTCACAAGTAATTTTCCCTGGAGGTTTCACTAACAAGCTCTCAAACTCAGGCATTTCATGAATGAATTTCTGAGATTTTTCTGTGGGTAATTCCGCTTTGCAAATTTCCAAACTAAAATGGCCAAAACCATAGTCTGCAGTGTAGACCTTTGGAACCTTCATGATTGATTTGCCCTTATCCTGGAACAGACCCAGAACTGTTTTCTGAGAAAAATCAATAATCCTCAGATCTACAAACTGTCTCTAGAGCTCTCAGCTCCTCCACGCACAGGCCGGCCAGCGTCTACGCGAGACAAAGTCTAGGTTGGGCACCTTCATTTTCATAAGGAGACACTAACTTTTTTCTCTTTGCTCAACTGATTTTTAAAACACAGCATGAAGCATGATTTTTAAAACAAAGCATGCTTTCTGAAGCATATTAGTTTTGAAAATACATGTCCTTCAATCACAACGTCGCATAGCTGCTCCGAGGCATTTGTCAGATGATATAATATCTAACAGTCACCATCTGACTTTTATCAAAAGTCAAGGAAGAAGAAGCAATATTCACAGGGGACAAACTAAAGGACCTGGAGTCTGCCAAGACCAACACCTAGTGCGGATTTGTGTTCCCGGGTCAACGCGGCATGCGGTGCCGCTGAAGGATCAGATCAGTCACAGGAAGGGAGAGGCTGGAGAAGGTGGCAGGGGCCAGGCACGGCTGGGCTCATGGAAGGCCACATAGTCTCTTTGTCTCGTCACCATGGTGACGGTGACATCAGAAAGGACTCAGGTAGGTGGGACACTGTTACACAAAGCCAGGTGAAGGGTGATTAGCGCCTAAACTGAGACAGAAATAATTTAAATTTTAATTTAATAGGATTGAAAATTGGTTGAATGTGGCAGAGGAAAGGAGAGAACCAAGTGACTCCCGCAGCAGGGGCCATGAACAGAGAGCACAGCAGAGGCGGCTGGGAGGAAGTTAAGAGGCCGGTGTCAGGAGCACTGAGCTCGACAGCCCGCGGGGCGTCCACAGAAATGGCTTACTGAGCTATTCGCGAATCTGAAGCCGGAGACCCACTATGGAGACAGGGCTTTGAGACTCATCAGCAAATAACGGAGAGTTAAAACTCCAGCCACCACCCACTTACTAACTCTGTCTCCCCAGACAAGCCACCCTCGCCTCTCTGAGCTCCGGTTTCCTGACCTGTACAGTGAAGATTGTCACACCTACTTCGGGGTTACTTGAGAAAATTATTACACTTTGCTTTGTAAGCAAAGTATATGTTAGCTGTTTAAAACTAAATTAACTGCTAAGCTTGCCTTAAAAGATCACATAGAGCAGTAGTTATTAACCTTTTGGAGAAAAGTGCATGCCTTTGAAAATAGCTGTAAGCTATGAATTTTCTCATTGGAAAATCACATATAACCAAACACCCAAAGTGCTGCACACAATTTCAGGAGGTCTATGGATCCCTAAAAAACGCAGGTTTTAAAATTCTTCATGTACAGCGAGAAGAGGGGAAATCTGAGAATCCAACAGGGAATAAATCAGCGTTTAAGAACTGAGCAGAGAACAAGAAGACCAAGAAGGGATCACCAGAGAGCTGCGCAGAGAACATCGGACAGTTCCAAGAAGGAGGTTGTGGCCAATTCTCTCAAATTTGGCAAATAACTCCAACAAGATAAAGAATTGAAACGGTCATCGGCAACTTTCACAAACTGCATTAGTCTGGTGGTGAGAGAGAAAGCTAGAGTCTGGTAAGTCAATGAATGGAAAGAGGGTGAAAACGTGGAGACCACTTGTGGACAAAAAGGAAGGAAAAAGATGGAATGAAAAACAAAAGAGAATTTGGGGTCAAACGGGCTGCTTTTTTTTTTTT
>NW_012150563.1:781973-835162 GCF_000956105.1 Propithecus coquereli | reverse complement strand
GCTCTTGCTCAGGCTGGTCTCAAACTCCTGAGCTCAAACAATCCACCCGCCTCGGCCTCCCAGAGTGCTAGGATTACAGGCGTGAGCCACCGCGCCCGGCTAAAAGGGCTGCTTTTATGTTTGGTGTGTTTGTTTGGGTTTTTGGTCATGAGCACTTCTTTTTTGTTGTTTTGGGGTATGCTGTTTGTCCATTTGTTTTTTAAGGATGGGAGAGACTTTGGGTTTGTGGACCCAGGATTGGAGCCGGGAGAACGACAAGGGTGGAAGACACAGAACAGAGTGGGATGACTAATGAAGCAACATTCCAGCGCTGGCGATGGGCAGGGCAGGAATGCGACCAGGGCCTCCAGGAGACGGCGTGGCTTTGAACAGGGAGAGGAACGCGTGGTCCTCCCACGGCGGGGCAGGGAAGGGGGGAGACGCCCACACAGGGCACGAGTCACGGGGGTGGGGCTGACAACGGACAAATGACCACAACTTTCTCAAGGCAGAAACGAGACGCTCTACTGAGAACATCGGGAGTTAAGTGTCAAGGAGAATGATGAAGATTTGGAATAGCAGCCAAAGAGGATGATGAAGAAATCTACTCAAAACAAGGAAATCTTTACTGCTCTGTGATAAGCTAGGAGAACTCATTTCTCATAGCCTTTAAATCTTGACAACCACTGATGCCAGAACACACCAAAGAAGTATTTTGGCAATTAGTCTTCCTGTTTCACTAACGACTGTATTTAGATGAAATCGTTATGATTACGTCTTCATCAAAAGTATGTCAGACTTATAAAACAGCAAAAACCATAGTAGACATTATGGATGTATATGTTATAGCCACGTGATGGATAGATAGAGATTTCGATAATATATATTATGTGATACTAACTACCAAAATTCCATTTGATGCTTTGAAGTGCTTAGTGTACAATGTTTGTTTTAATCAGCTATGTTTTCAAACATTGATTTGTCGTATTGTTTTCTTCCTTGCAGAATCATGAGGAAAGTCAGCTTATTCTAGCAGTTTCTTCAAGAATCTGCTTATTAGAGTAAATGCAATGAATTTCATTTCCTACTGTACTACGACCAAATCTGATGGTACCAAAAGCAAAACGAAACCTGCAGCATGCTCACATAACAAATTATAAAAATTTCCATAAGTAACACTCTTTATTTTCTGGACCCAAACCGTGTGTCCCTTTGTAATGAATCATCATCTCAGGCAAATGTTCTTGTCAGGAGGTAAATTTTTCCCACTAGATTCAGGGCTTAAAACAGAAGGTATTCCCAGCACCACACACTTTCTGAATACGAAGAGCCCCTGTTATAAAATAGCTTCATCTGAGTTGTTTTTCTTTCTTCTTTCGGATTACGTGGGAAATGTGTTGCCTATCAGCGCTTATATTTGTGCAGATGTTTTGAATGTTTTTCTCCATGTCTAAATTGGTTTGGATCAGGGGGAGAAAAGAGGTGAAAGGACAATCTAGTCTGAAGTATTTAAAGCCTTAAAACTTCAAAAGTCAGGAATTAGGCTGGGTGCAGTGGCTCAAGCCTGTAATCCCAGCACTTTGGGAGGCCGAGGCAGGAGGATCACTTGAGGCCAGAGTTCAAAACCAGCCTGCGCAAATAGGGAGACCACATCTCTACAAAATATACTTTTTTAATTACCTAAACCTTCTCCTTCTTATTGAGACCCTCTGGCTGGTGGCGTCCCTGGTTTGCCACCTTCAATCATCAGTACATGAGTGGATTAATAACATGTGGTGTATGTATACCATGGAGTACTACTCAGCCATAAAAAAAGTGGTGATCTAGTACCACTTGTATTATCCTGGATGGAGCCGGAGCCCATTCTTCTAAGTGAAGTATCACAAGAGTGGAAAAGCAAGCACCACATGTACTCACCATCAAATTGGCACTAATCGATCAACACTTATGTGCGCATATGGAAATAATATTCATCAGAAATCAAGCAGGTGGGAGAGGGGAGGGGAGATGGGTAAATTCACACCTAACCGGTATAATGCACACTATCTGGGGGATAACTTTGACTGGAACAGTACAAAAGCAATTGATATAATCAACACGTTTGTACCCCCATGATATTCTGAAATAAAAAAAATAATTAAAAAATAAATAAAATAATTTTAAAAATTACTGTGTGTGGTGGTGCATGCCTGTAGTCCTAGCTGCTTGGGAGGCTGAGGCAGGAGGATCGCTTGAGCCCAGGAGTTCGAGGCTGCAGTGAGCTGTGATCATGCCACTGTGCTCCAGCCTAGGTGAGACAGGGAAAGTCTGTCTCAAACAAAAAAACAAAAACAAAATGTTCAAGGTTTTCATGACTTTTAGGGTTTAAACAGCAGTTCCAAAAGTATGTCAGTTTTTCTTAGAAAATATAACATATTAAACTGAAAAGGAAAACAATGTATTTGCCACATTTAACAAACTCTTATGAATCTAAATAAAACAACTAGTCCATAAATTTGGAGTTGTGCCTTTAATGTAAGTGTCCATAGCGCCACCAAGTGGTACAATCAGTTTCATAAATATTTCTGAATGCAGTAATTCAGTTATTCTAGAATTTAGACACCAGAGGGCAGTCGATTTCCTTTTAAGAGGGCTTCGAGAACTTTTGATAAGAGTTGAAATTTGTTTACTCATATTCAAACGCAATCATCCATCCGTTAAAAAAATTATAGTAGCTATAACCTTGCTCAAAAGTAAATAAAATTAACTATAGTATTTTTTACAATATGCTTTACAACATAGATTCATTATTTTTTAAAAAAATGACCCAATCCTCATACTTTTGATCAAATTTAGTCCCCAATAGAAGCAAAATATTAAAATAACTACTTGTTTCCTTTATTAACATGCCCAGCCTAGCAACAGAATCTCACCAGTTTTCTCTGCTTCTATGAAATTCCTGTGATTAAAATAAAATAAAATAAAATCCAGATTATATGAATAGTTGCTAATTAACAAAATGTTACTAAGTAAAAACTTGGAAGCAGAAAAATGAATAAGAAATTTATACAACTAATGACTAAAATTACTAACAATGACTAAAAAAGATGGGGGGACGTATTATTATGACTATTATGTCATCTCCCTTCTACCCTACTTCTGAGACTAGGGTTCCTTTCTGATTCGTCTTGTCAATGAGACAGAAACACCCTATGCCACATTGAAATACAGATCCAAGATGTATTGTTTTGGAGGTTTTCCTAGTTAAGTGTCACATAAAGCATAAGAATCCAACAGAGCGATGGCTTTTTGCATAGAAATTTGTCTCCTCCTTAATATAAATAAAATCCAGATTGTCCAAACTTGTCAAAGGATCACTGCACACACAATAAAGTTAGCAGGGGCATGAAGTCCTACCTTTAGTTGACAGATTAATTTCTCCTTAAGGAATCTCACTTCTCACACCCACCGCTACCAGGCTGGTTTGAGACGAGGAGTGAGGTATGCCCATTCACCTTTAACATCCTGTCCCATTTTTGGACACATACCCTTCCTTTAACACCAACAAACAAAGCTACAACAGGACTAGCATATTTAAACAAGACTTGACTAAATAAAAAGAAATAACTATAGAGAGCTTGATGGAAACAAAATTACAGTGGCTCCATCAGGGCAAATATGTAAAAATATGTAATTATTCCCTTGGCTTTTGAATACTCACCATTTCCTTCACCCACATTGATTCTAACTTCCCAAAAGATAAGACTAGACCTTGGTAATCTTGAGTCCTGATAAAATCTTAATCCCCTTAGGAATAGTCCTGGGGATTGAAGGGTGGCAAGGATCTAGTCTTTTTGGACTTTGGTACTAAAAAATTATGCAAGTGATCCTCTCTAATGTCCCTCTCCTCACCAAAAAAAAAAAAAAAAAAATCAAGCCTTTGTTCTGGAAGGCGTATTAGGTGAGTAGGCTAAATTGCCCAGAAAGGAGGCCGCCATATTTGGTAGAGGAGTAAATGGTTGAGCGCAGGTGGGTGAGTGCCCCCAACCACGAGGAAGGAGGAGGACCAGGCTGCATGTTCCCACACAAATGGAGACCAAGACCCCACACAGAAATTAAACAACACACTTCTAAACAAACAAAGGATCAAAGAAGAAAAAAAAAAATAGCTTGAGACAAAGAAGAATGGAAACACACATACCAAACTTATGAGATGCAACAAAAGCAGTTCTAAAAGGGAAGTTTATAGTGATAAATGCCTACGTTAAGAAAAAAGAAAAGTCTCAATTAAACAACCTAACTTTATTCCTCAAGGAACTAGAAAAAGAAGAATAAACCAAACCCAAAGATAGCAGAAGGAAGGAAACAATAAACATTAGAGCAGAAATAAATGAAATAGAGACTAATTGAATAACAGAAAAGATCAACAAAACTAAAAGTTCGTTTTGTGAAAAGATAAAACAAAATTGCCAAAGCTTTAGCTAGATTAACCAACAAAAAAAGAGGACTCATATAAATAAAATTATTATGTAAATGAAAGAGGAGACATTACAATTAATACCACAGAACTATAATGGGGCCAGAAGAAACTACTATGAATAATTATACACCAACAAACTAGATAACCTGGAAGAAACAGATAAACTCCCACAAACATACAATCTATCAAGACTAGATCAGGAAGAAATAGAAAATCTGAACAAAGCAATAATGAGTGAAGAGATTGAATCGAAAATCTCCCACCAAAGAAAAACCCAGAACCTGATGGCCTCATTGGTGAATTCTACCAAACACTTAAAGAATTCATACCAATTCTTCTAAGACTCTTTCAAAAATTAAAGAGAGAGGAATACTTCCAAAATCATTTTACAAGGCCAGCACTACCCTGATACCAAAGCCAGACAAGGACAGTACAAGAAGAAACAGAATTACAGACCAATATCCCTGATGAACATAGATGCAAAAATTCTGAACAAAATACTGGCAAACTGAACTCAACAGCACATTAAAAGAATCACACAGCACAGTCAAGTGGGATTCATCCCTGGGATACAAGGATGGTTCAACATATGCAAATCAGTAATGTGATACACCACATTAACAGAACGGACAAAAATCATATGATTCTCTCAATAGATGCAGAAAAAGCATTTGACAAAATTCAACATCCTTTCATGATTAAAAACTCTCCAAATTAGGCATAGAAGGAATGTACTTCAACACAATAAAGGCCATAGATGTCAAGCTCCCAAAAAACATTATACTCGATGGTGAAAGGGGAAAGCTTTTCCTCAAAGATCAGGAACAAGAGATGGAAGCTTACTCTTACCTCTTATATTCAACATAGTACTGGAAGTCCTAGCCAGAGCAATTGGTCAAGAAAAAGAAATAAAAGACATCCAAATGGAAAAAGAAGAAGTAAAAGTGTCTCTGTTTGCAGATGACATGATTTTATATATAGAAAACCCTAAAGACTTCACCAAAAAATTATTTGAACAAATAAACAAACTCAGTAAAGTTATAGAATGCAAAGTCAACATACAAAAATCGTTGCCTTTTTATATCCTAAAAATGAACTATCCATTTACGGTAGCATCAAAAAGAATAAAATACTTGGGAAAAAATTTAACCAAAGAGGTAAAAGATCTGTACACTGAAAATAAAACATTGATGAATGAGATTCAAGAAGAAACAAATAAATGGAAAGATATCTCATGTTTACAGATTGGAAAATTTAATACTTTTAACATGTCCATATTACTCAAAGTGATCTACAGATTCAATGCAGTCCCTGTCAAAATTCCAATGGCATTGTTCACACAAATAGAAAAATCAATCCTAAAATTTATATGGAATTACAAAAGACTCTGAATAGCCAAGCAATCTTCAGCAAGAAGAACAAAGCCATTAAGTATCACACCTTCTGATTTCAAATTATATTACAAAGCAACAATAATCAAAACAGTGTGGTACTAACATAAAACAGCCATCTAAACCAATGGAACAAAATAGAGAGCCTAGAAATATATCTATGCGTTTATGGTCAACTGATTTTCTACAGAGGTGCCAAGTACACACAATGGGAAAGGATAGTCTCCTCAATAAATGGTGTTGAGGAAACTGGATGTCTACATGCAGAAGAATAAAATTGTACCACATAACTGGGTACAGTAGCTCACACCTGTAATCTCAGTACTCTGGGAGGCTGAGGCAGCAGGATTCCTTGAGACCAGGAGTTCGAGACCAGCCTGGGCAACATAGAGAGACCTCATCTCTACAAAAAAATGTTTTAAATTAGCTGGGCATGGAGACACATGCCTGTAGTCCCAGCTGTGTGGGAGGCTGAGACAGAAGGATTGCATGAGCCTAGGAGTTTGAGTTTACAGTGAGCTATGATCACACCACTGTGCTCCAACCAGCCTGGGCAACAAATCAAGACCCTATCTCTTAAAAAAAAAATTGTACCCTTATCTCACACTATATACAAAAATCAATTCAAAATGTGTTAAAGACTTAAACATAAGGCCTGAAACTATAAAATTACTAGAAGTAAATACAGGGAAAAAGCTTCTTGACATTAATCTGGGCAATGATTTTTTGGATATGACTTCAAAAGCATGGGCAACAAAAGCAAAAATAGACAAACGGTATTGAACCAAACTAAAAGGCTTCTGCAGAGCAAAAGAAAAAATCAACAGACTGAAGAGATAATCTATGGCATGGGAGAAAATATCTTCAAATCATACATCTGATAAGCGGTTAATATCCAAAATATATAAAGAATTCAAACAACCCAATAGTAAAAACAAAGACAAAACCTCAATTAAAAAATGGGCAAAGGACCTGAATAAATATTTTTCAAAAGACCACATACAAATGGCCAAAAAATCTATGAAAAAATGCTCAGTATCATTAATTATCAGAGAAATACAAACCAAAACCACAATGAGGCAACACCTCATACTCATTAGAATGGCTATTATCAAAAAGTCTAAAGATAACAAATATTGGCAGATGTAGAGACAATGAAACCTTGTACACTGCTGGTAGGAATCAAAACTGGTACAGCCATTATGAAAAATAACATGGAGGCTCCTCAAAAAACTAAAAATAGAACTACGCTATGATCCAGCAATCCCACTTCTGGGAATATACACAAAGTAAATGACATCAGGATCTCAAGGAGATATCTGCACACACATGTTAAGTGCCACACTATTCTCCACGCCCGAGATATGGAAACAGCCTAAGTGCCTGGCGGTGGATGAACGGATGAAGAAACGTGGTCTATACATGCAATGAAATACTATTCAGCCTTTACAGAGAAAGCAATCCTGCCATTTGCAGCAAGGATGAACCTGGAAGACGTCAGGCTAAGTGAAATAAGCCAGGCGCAGAGAGTCAAATACCGCGTGACCTGCTTACGCGTGCAGTCCATAAAGCGGAGAGTAGAAGGGTGGTTGCCAGGGGCCGGGGGATGCGCGAAAGGTGGAGATATTAGTCAAAGTGTACACAATTTCAGTTACGTAGGATGAGTGAGTTCTGGAAATCTAATGGACAGCACGGTGACTCTAGATAATAACGTACACTTGAAATGTGCTAGGAGAGTAGACCGATCTTGGGTGTTCCTGCCACGCACACGCACAGTCGCTGTGTGAGAGGATGGGCATGTCAGTCGGCTTGATGGTGGAAACCATTCCGCGTTGTATAAGTGCATCAAAACATCATGCCGGATACCCTCAGTCTGTATGATTTTTTTCTGCCAGTTATACCTCGCTAAAGCTGGAAAAAAAGACCCCACCCATAGCCCCCTAAGTGTGGCAGAGCATCGTATACAGAGCACAGCGTGGGAGCCTGAGCCCCGGGCTTGGGCCTGGGAGCCCCAGCAGAGCCTTTTGCTGAGTTTAGCACAAGAGACGAAATCACAGACAGAGCCTCCCCGCTCCGAGGGGACAGGGAACCACCCCGGGCAAAGAAAGGTGACAGCGACCACGCAGACCGAACGGGAGCTTCCGCCTTTCCCAGATGAGCAAGGCCCCGTTTTCTTGTGCGACACAGCGGGGAGGGTGTCCTGACAGCGTGTTTACACTGAACTTCGTGTCCACACCAAGCGATGGAAGGGTGAACCAGACGAAAAGTAGGGAAATGACGGCATTTTTAAAATACTCAGTGCAAGGTGAGCAATGTTACTCTTCACGTGGATGGTGTACCTTACAAATCATGAAGCGCACCCCCGAAGCCCGGCTGGGTGGGGGTTCTGGCACCCAGGGGACAGGTACTGTCTTAGAACCCACGTCCCAGCAGCACAGTCCAATGTCTCCAAACTTTGTTTGCGCTAGAAGATTAAGACCCAGAAGAGAGGAGAATCCCTTCCTCCAACAAATGTCAGTCCTGTTCCTGGAGGAGAATCTCCTCTTCCGGAGCAACTGACCTCGGTGACTGTCACGTCCTCGACAGAATTCGGCCACCACCAGGGGTGCGGCCTTCCAGCCTCCACAAGCCCCAGGATAGAACTGACTAACCGCCTTTATTCACGCAGAAGACATACAAAACCATGATGCCCATGTGCTCTGTTATATCCCAGATCCCATCGTTCCCGTGTGACACAGCACAGTGATTATAAAATATCCCCCTTTCAGACGAACACCTCCTGTTCTCATCTTCAGCTCGTCCCGCAGTGGTGTTGGGGATTAACTGTGCAAACCATTAAAAACATTGTGCTTCCAGGTTTGTAAATTTCTGAATGTGTGTTCTCAATACAGTTTCACAAAGTGACGCTTTTATTTCAGATCTTGAAATTAATACGTCTTGGATTTAGCATGCAAACCCACGCAACTATCCTGGAAATGCACCGGCGCCCAGATGACAGAGTGAGCTTTGTGAGAAAGCACTTCGAGCTCTCCAGACACGCCAGGGCCTCCCCGGAGAGCGGCCTTCCCACGCTGCTCGAGTCGGGCTAGTATTTCCTTCGGGTAATTTGGACACTCCGATCTCCTCGGGCTGCAGGTCCTAAAGCCTTTCGCATACGTGGGGAATGGTTTGTTGCTTCTCTGCATCCTGGCTTATGACTTATAGCAATTATCTTGTTCACCTGTATAAAACGTCAAAATGCCATCTGCTTTATCAGCATATCAGGAAATAAAAAGCCAACGTTTTGTAAGAAATACCGACCTGCTGAAATTGGAAGCTTTCGTCAGTACTAATTAAAATAATAGACATTGTCACATGGTGCAAGTATTTTCCAGAAAACAGCTGACGTGGACACACCATGCTTGGCAAAACTCCTGGCCAGTTTCGCAAGAATGTTTATTCCAGACTGATATCATCTTTACAAAAAAAGAAAAAGAGACAGAGCGGGTAAGAAGGAAGGAGGAAGGAAAGAAGGAAGGAAGGATGGGAAGGAGAGAAGGAGGGAGAAAGGAAGGAAGGGCTCTTAATAAATCAGGAGAGAATTTTAGACGTTAAAGTTGCCGTTTCTCTGTTGAACCAGATGGCTGCCTAATCCTGTAACAAAATTGTGTTAACCACAGAGAAGATGAAATATTTCATTTTACCAGAGATGCATTCATTCAAAATGTTCTAACCTCGAATTCACATTTGAAGAATTGTAGCATTAAGGTGTTTTTTTCTTCAGATTTTAATAATTTCCTCCATTAACATAAATGACTGTAAGGAGAACAAAGACGAAACTTTCTGTTCAGAAAAGTTCGTGGAAGGGAAAACAGAGAGTGACCATTTACGAATAAAGACAAACACAGCAGAAACGCAGAGTCATGATTTACACATTCCAATTTTGTGGGTGTCTGGAATACATCCGTGATCCACGCGCTCAGCCTTTGGAAGAGATTGTGCACACACACACACACACACACACAAAAACACACACACACACAAACACACACACACACACAAATACTGCTCAGCGGGAGAACGCTGGACGTGGCCGGGCCTGGGGGCCAGTGCGGACCTGCTGGTTGCTTACCTGGTAAGAAAGAACCCTAATGTGCTCCCTCTGTCACTCTTCCTTTGCTTCTGACTTCTGGATCCTATTAAAAGGCAAGGAGGATAAAATTTTTTCCCTTTTCCTTTGAATCAGAGTCTGGAATTTTGACTACAAAGAAATTTTTTTTTATTCTCGCCATTAGTCTAAAGGAGAGGTTTATTTAGGGATTGAAATTCCTTAGCTGCTAGTGTGTTGGCTTAGTGAAAGTATCAGGATTTGGGCTTCTAAAGGGAAAGAGAGTGTGTAATTTGCTTCAAACTTAGTGTGGTCCCCAAAATATTGTTAAGATTTTTAATTGTATTATTATCATCATTATTATTATTCTTTCTTTACTCTGCATTTTGTTGTCTTAGGTGTAGGTTCTAGAGAAATTTATTTGAATAGCACTTACGATTTCCATGAGTTTCTTGCCAACAGTAAAGTTATGCAGTGAGCATCCCGGCTTCACAATTCAATTTGGAAGATCATGTATATTTTTAAGATTTCACATAAGGTTTGCTTTAAATGCTCATTCAGCAAGCCACGTGCAAGAAATGCAGAAAGAATGACGAACAGTGGATTAAATTGTGGGCTTCCTGAATTTCCCACCTTGTAGATTCTCTTTCGCGAAGTTTTTCAATTAATGGGGGAAAAGTATTAAATAGTACAGTCTTAATATAAAGGGATGAAGTGGGTTATGGATAAGCATTTCTTTCGTAAGTTTCTAATCGATAGGATCGTAATTGTTCATGGTAACTATTTTAGGACTAAGCAAGATAAAATATTAGTAACTCATGGCATTTTCCCTTTGGCATATTTTCATTTTACATAGAAATTCTGCCTTTAGGAATAAAAAAAAGCAGAAAAAATTCCATTATATTAGGCACAGTTTAAATCAACAAATTATAACTATGCCTTTACTAATCTTTTAGCTCTATTATAAGCCAAAAAGAGAAAAAATGATCTAAGGAGATGTATTAAATAATGTTAATTCTTTCACGTAATCATCATCTTTTTTCCCTCAGTAAATGCATTTTATTAAATTTTATTGCAAATTTTTATCTGCTTTACTTCCCTGTACAAAAAATGTAAGTTTTATCCACTTACGTTCTTTAAGAAAGCATTGATGAGACCAGAAATGATCAATATTACAGATGACAAAATGATGTTACAGATTCCTTCCTTTAATCCAACATGTACTGAGCTTCTACCACGTGCCCTGTTGGGCACTGGGGATGCAGATCGAATGAGACGCACGGCCCTTACCTTGAGGAGGGGCAACCTATCGGAGAAGACACTAACAACCAGAATACAATGCGATCTTTGTTACTGTGGAAATACGGCAGTTGGAACTCCAATTGCAGGTGACAGAAAGCATGGTTCAAACTGGCTTAAGCAAAAAGGAAATGAACTGGTTCAACAGTGCTGGAGAAGGGGGAATGGTACCAACAGCACATCTCAATCCAGAGATGTAAGCAATGTCACCAGGATGGGCCTGCGCCCCTCTCTTAGCTCTACCCTCGTCGGCATTGGCTTTGTGCTCAAGCTCCAGTGAGAGCCCTGGCGACTCCCAGCTCCTTTGTCACCGTGTACCATTTGGGGACATCACCGTTTAAGTACCCCCTATTGACAGAAGGGTGAGATTTGTGGGACTTAATGATACATCCTTGTTTTGTCCTTCTCTCCTTCCCTCTTGGCCCTGCACTTCTGCTCCCCAGGGTCATAGTTCTAAGTAAACTTCCTGTGCATGAGTCTTCACCTCAGGCTCTGATTTGGGGAGACCCAAGGAAGCCTGGGCTGTTACCCCACACACATGGATCCCCGCATTTGCCTCCGCTCCACTACAGCGGACTCCCAGCACCCGCGCTTCCACTACGTCGCCGCGGTCCCCTGGGGACAGAACCCAACAGACAAGCTGGGAGTTTGGAAGTCGACTGCGAGACAAGTGCCCCGTCACTGTGGCGGGTCGCATCTGGTGAAGCCTGGTGGCTTCCCCCCTCCCCGCGGGGTGCTGGGGACCCTCACAGCGCTGGCGCTCAGGACTTGGGTCAGCAGCAGTGGTTCACCATTGGGAGCTGAAACAAACCACGGTGAGAGTGTTCACATGACAAAAACCAGCAACTGTTACAAATCTGGCCTTCCCCCCACACCCCGCCCCCCAACGCCCACGAGTCAGCTTCCTGGCCCACCACAGCCTCCTTCCCTTCGCAGTATCTCAAACTCGGGACATGCTCTCAAGGATCCAGTTACAGAACAAAGTAAAGGCCAAGCAACATGGGTCAGGCAAAGCTAAAGAATCCCCAAACAAAGAGCTTTGGTAACTTGCATTGGGGACGCAGCTCTGGGCTGAGGCCTGTCTTCAAATGAATTCCTCTCCCGAAATAAACTCCTCAGGGCCCGCAGAGCGGATCCACGCGATCCACTAACCCATCACCAGGCTGCAGACGGGAAACTGAGCCTGCCGGAGACAGGCCTGGGTCTGGTCCAGGTACCACCGGGAGACGAAGGACAAGTGGCAACATGAGTCCGAAAACTAACACGGGACAAGAGAGACACAGGCTATGCTGCCCACGTCCGGGAGCCACGACCTCCTGCCGCTCGGCAGAGCTCAGTGCGCCCCAGTCGCCGCTCAGTGTCCGTAATGGGATGAGACAGTCATCCTCCTCCGAGGGGGAACACGCCGCAGGAATGGAAAAAAGGATACAGTTGTGTTCTCTGTTGGGGTTCAGAAAACGGCACTCAAAACTACAGCTCTCTGACATGCTGAACTGAAGGAGCCTCAAGGTCTCTCTGACCATCACACCCCCCAGCCCTGCCTCTCGATCCTTCGACTCCCCAAAGCACAGGCAGGAGAGATTCTCTGAAGTCCCCTTGTCCGCCTCAAGTTTGGACCTGCCAAAGAAGAAAACGATGACCTCCGATCCCTTCCCTGAGTTTCCATCAACTAAACTCACGTTGCAGGAAGAAAGACTGAACCTGGACAGACTCGGTCACAAACCATCGTCCGCTCTGTGGGCCCAGTGGACTTTGTCCCAGGCCATCGGATGTCCTACAAGCCCATCGAATTCCCCTAAAAATCGTTTGCTAGCTCTCTAAAATCATCCCCACTTCCCCGTCTCCTTTCCCCTAGAGGGTATTCCAATCACCCACTGGGATACCGGGCCATCGCTCTGTGATTCTCCCCCGCTCACGCCGATGAATTTTTACGCCATTTCTTCTATTCATCTGCCTTTTGTCCAAAGGGGAGGTTTCCCTTGGCCAGCAACACTCCAGTGTCACAGCGCCCGTGACGCTCTCTTCCGGAGAGAGAAGGAGAAGAGTCCACTCCCGAGTAAACATGTGAGCAGCTGTGCAGCCACCGTGTCACCCGCCACGAGGTCTGAGGCGCAGAGGACGCCGCTGATAAAGAGAGGAATGAAGCAAATGACCCGAGCTGGGGAATACCGCCGCCGCTGCAGCCTCTTGGTGGCTTCCAGCTCCCTCGGAGACCAGCACATAAAGCGCTTGGCACAGTGTGCACAACGGTGCTCTGTAAATGCTGACCGCCAGCAACGCCAGCGCGCTAGCTCAGAGACGATAATGTCAACTCACAGAGTGAACGCCTGCTATTGAATGTTTAGGCTGCTTTCAGTTTCTCTCCCTCCCCCTCTCTCTCTACATGCATATATTTAAATATCATATACATATATTTATATGTAGAGAGGGGATTCTCTATTTATATATGTATATATTTAAATATATATTTATATACTATTTTGAATATTTATAAATATTTTATAAATATATAATATTTTATATATGTATGAGAGAGACGGAAACTTATTCTGACACTCGTGAAAACAGTAAGGAAGACTTTATTCAAGTCCGTTGCAGTAAAGGATCACAACAGGGCAGAGAGAAGCGTCTCGACTCCAAACACACAAAGGCAAGTGGGATTCATGGCCAAGGAGCAGGATGGCGGGGGGTGGGGATGGGTGGACGGAAAATTCCTCTAAGCGTAGGGAGATTCTTGCTAAAGGTGGGCCAAGGACTTATCTATCAAAGGGGATGAAGAACTTGATCAAATGTCAAGGGTGACCCAATATCAGTGGGGAGGGGACATTCTTGCTGAACTGGGCCGTACAAGGACAGAACAGAACAGACACACGTGAGGCTCAGGTTTAAGCTAGTTGAGAAGAGGACTCAGAAAAACATGGCTAAAGTTTGGTCAAGGCGGTCATCTTTGCTGAGAGAGAGAACGAGAGAGAGGGAACGAGAATTATTTGATTCAAATATATCCCCAGTAATGGAATTCAGTGAAAATGCATCATCTTTTGTTTACGGTTCTTGTTCCACAGTGTCAGTGGCTCTTGGAAAGAATCAAACTTACTTATGATACAGATACATGAGTTATAAGTTTCCTTAATTTTTAACAGAGTATCTTTTGATCAGTTCTTAATATATATAAATATCCAAAATTCTTCAGTCATTCTGGGGGAAAATGTCTCAGCACAATCATCCAATTTTTTGTTTTATCAACAAAATTAAATGTTTCCTTCATTAAACTTACAGTGCTTTTGACTTTTTTTTTTTTTTTTGAGTTGTGGCCTCTATAACGGAGGTCAGACATTCTCGTTGTCTTTGTTATCTGAAGCACACACTGGAATTTATTTCAGATGAGAGGGTTTCTGCTTTCTAACTACTTGTTCCATTAAAACCTAGACTGCTGCTACACGCAGGAGTATTAACTTACCGGTGTTAATATTCTGCATGATTTTTCTTTCTAACTGACTCAGTCGGGAACAAGGTGACTTCTCAGCCACATTTCATGTTCTGCCCAGTCTTGGAACCGCTCACGAGGTATTTACCAGTCGTTTTCTTCATCCAGCTTCCTTTCCACGGGCCTTGTGTATAATCAAGTCAAAGCAGCACAAAGGATGCAGGTTTAGTAAGAGAGTTCTTACTCACTTTGTCAGATGCAACATTGTCAAATTCTCTCTTAGAAAATGCAAATGGCCGGGAACAGTTAGGACAACGCAGTTTACCCCAGACAGACAGACGAATCTAGCATATCACTCGGGGATTCCACGTGAAGTTCCTGTGAGGTGAAGGACAATATTTCTCTGTTCTTTGACTGCAATACCTTTGCATTATCTTCCTAAAAAAGAGAACTACTGCCTTGGGCAAAGGGCAGGCAGCTCAGGCCATCCAGTGCGTGCACAATAACTGATGACAATAGCTGACATTTATCGAGCCCTGGTGATGTGCCAGTCTCTGTTTTAAGCACTTTCCATGTCCTTAAATGCAATTAATTTAATTTCACTCAAAATCAATCCAATTAGTTCTCTGTAAGCCTATGAAGTGAGGATCATCAGTGCCCCATTACACAGACGAAAAAACTGAAGAACCAGGAAGTTAAGAATTTTGCTCAGGGTCACTGAACAAGCAAAGGGCAGAGCTAAGATTCAAACTCAGACCCATCTCATTCCAGACACCAAGCTCTTGGATATCTAGGTCAAGGATAAGAAACAAACAGTAAAGCCAGATTTTCCTCAATGACACATTAGTGATACGTTTCCATCGGCTCTTCTAAATCCTTAAAAATACATTCTGATATTCATCCCAATTGCTCCAGGAACTTCCATTAGTTTACAATCCAACATCTAAAACGTTTTGTTTACCCTAAACTTTAAACACGTAAGCTTTTTAAGCTTCAATGGTACTTCGGGATTGTTTTAAAAGTCATGCACTTCGTAATTCCTAGATGCCAGGCGAATGCAAACTCACATCAGCTCTTGTCCTCAGCGGAAGCTCACCCATTGCTGGTGCGCCTCACGGCAGCTCTGCCGCCCTCTGCGTTAACTGTTGCACTTTCTCCAACATCGTTACGTACTTTTCCTGAGATATGTTGACCAGACTGCAAAGAATATTACAGGTTTGTACATAAAAGGACTTTGCTGAAGTGCACGGAGTTTTATTTTGTGTTTACTACGCCTCTGATGGTGAATTTTCTTGACTTTTTGGCAGTGGAGACACACCTTGGCTCATCTTGGAAATCTCCGTTCCCCAGGAGCATGATGAAATGTCTAGAACTGTGGTATCGTGGAAAGAACCCTACCCTGTGGATGGGGGGCTCAGGTCTAATTTTCTGCTTTGCCAATTTACAAAAGTATGATTATGGGAAACTTACTTAAATCTTGACTTCCTCACCCACAGAAGAGGAAATCGATGAACAACTCCATACGGTGGTTAAGGACATAGGCATTGGAGCCAAATCACCTCGTTCAAAGTCTAGTCTGGTTCTCTACAGGTGTTGCCTTGGCAACTGACTTCACCCTTTTGTGCCTCTGTTCCCTCATCTGCTCTTGAAAATTATAACAGCAATTACTACGTTCAGGCATCAAATGGTAGTTACAAGCACCAGATGAGTTAATAAATGTAAAGTACTTAGAACCTACAACTCTGTAATGGTAGCTTTGCTTGATTACAAGGATACTGTGAGGATCGAGGCAACATGGACACGTGGTGCCTGAATTATTAGCAAGCACCTAGGTGCTATTTCATTCACATGCTCGTCCACGCTGAGCACTTACTGCACGCAAGGCATGTGCTAGGCATGGACACACAGACCAGTGAGAGCATCAGCAAGTCACCTGCTATCACTAACCCTGTTCCCATGAGAAAAGAAAACAATGCACCAGTAAATAAATATTCCACAAAACGATAACAAGCATTTTTTGAACACCTACTGTGGAGCCCTTAATCTAGGAAAGCAGAGCCTACTCTTTCCATAGAATCACAGCTCACAGCAAGCATCACCACGCCTGTGATCCCAGCACTCTGGGAGGCCGAGGCAGGAGGATCGCTTGAGGTCAGTTCAAGATGAGCCTGAGCAAGAGCGAGACCCTGTCTACTAAAAATAGAAAACATTGGCCAGGGGAGGTGGCGCGCGCCTTAGTCCCAGCTACTCGGGAGGCAGGAGGATTGCTTGAGCCAGGAGTTTGAGGTTGCTGTGAGCTAGGCTGACGCCACGGCACTCTAGTCTGGGCAACAGAGACAGACTCTGTCTAAAAATAATTAATTAATTAATTAAAAAATCACTGGCAAAAAAACGTGATTTGGAATTTTGAGGACACCTATGATGTCACAGGACCTAGATCTGTCTGGCTCCAAAGTCCCAGGCCTTTCCAGGACCCTTTACAAGCTTCTAGCATACATACAATTCCTGCAAAGAGTGATATAAGTACCAAGATTGAGACCTGCACATATGTTAGCAGCTTAATTTCTCCAAGTGCGTTTTCCTTCTTTCGCCACTAGCCCTTAGACTTTATAAGGACCTCTCCTTGGGCAGGAGCGGCTTGTCCCCAGGCGTGTCTGCAGCTGTCCCTCAGCCGGGGCACGTGCTGGCACAAGTTTCTTTGTACACTGGAGCCGACTTAGAAGATACTTATTTTAGATAAGCACCTTCTTAAGTTGAAAAGTAGAATAGTCAACAACCACTGTAAGCGCATTTCTGTACCAAAAATCTTAATAACTTTAGGCAAGTTAAACACAGCCAAAACGTTCTTTTTGACAACAAGTAGGCTGTGAGTTAATAACCATTAAGTGAAAAGCGAAGAAAAATAATTAACAAGTAAGTGATCCAACCCCCTCCACAAAATTACTGGGTGATCTCAGTAAAACGTTTTTTGTTTTACTTTGTTTCATTAAAGACCTAACTGACGTGTGATAATCGCTTTCTCTTTTGGGAGCTGTTACAAGTAGTTTGTGGCAGGAAGTCTTTCCTTAAGTGTGGTGCTGAGTCTGCACCCCGACAATCATTCTTTCAGAGAAGAAAACTGTGTAAGAAGCAATGCCTTTATAGCCAAACTTTGGTTCAATCATCTAAAAAAACTTTTAATCAAAAGGTTCTACAGTGGAATTTCCCTTATAAAATGCCCCTGATTGACAACTCAGGGTAGGAATTCACACAGTTTCTAAGCTTGAGCAACTTTTAGAAAAGAAAGAAGGAAACAAAGACGTGAAAAACTTACTTTGCATAGACTCAATCAGAAATTAGTGGAAAGTCTGGCCATAGAATAATTACATGTAGGAAAACAGAAATCTATGGGACAATAGATCCGAAACCATGTGGAAACAATGGCAGCTAAGATGCTTTACAGCTATGTTTCTCAGACTCTGTGAGGGCCTGTGAATCCCTGGGGTCTTGCTGAAATGCAGATTCCGATGCAGGGAGTCTGGGGTAGGCCCTGAGATGCAGCATTTCCCACAAGCTCCTTGGTGACGCCAATGCTGGAGGTCACTGAACTGCCTTGACCAGCAACGTGGAAAGAGGACACATTTGTCTATCGGAATGCCCACGCTTGCTGTTAAGTTTAGACATCATTTTATAAATTGATCTGAAGACTCAGGCATTTTTAAAAATAAAAGGGCTAGGAATTATTTCATTCAATCGACATTGTTGGGTTTGCCTTATGGTAGGTTCGAGGCATTCAACAATAAAGCAAAACGTACACCTAAAATCTGCTTTTGGCTGTCCTCTCAAGACAGCGACAGGCACATGAATTAAAAGACTTTGTCATTCACAATTCAAAATGAATGGATCATGTTTCTTAAGTTTTTCTTGGTGTAACATTTTTAGGAATGCATTGATTCAGATTACTTACATGTTAAACATAATCGGCAATTTAATCCAATGAACTAGCACTGCTCCATTTTATATGAACTAGTAATAGAATTTTAAAGGTTTTCATATGCATGGCACAGTTCACAAGCAACTACATTATTCTAAGTGCTGGTGGATCATTTCCATTAAAATTAAAGCGATTACATACAGTAATGTGGCAAGGCATTTTTCACCTAATTTTGACTTAGCATGGCCAAGCGCTCCAGATAAATGTCATGGCTTCTGCCTGAAGTTTTTATGCATAATGTAAGCATCAAAGGCTTCACCTGTTTTTCCCATGCTCACCAGCTACTGCCCCGCCGCATATTAAATGGCAAAAGAGAATCACCACAAAGTTTCAAATTCTGTGAGGTTGGATGTGCCATGAGAACGGATGACCCACCCAAGATTTTTTTGGTTCCCCCAAAATGGGACGACTCTAAGAGAAAAGGGAGAATAAATACATAACGGGCCATGTTTGAGGAGCACAGTCACAAATGTCGGAGATAAGAAGTCTTTGCTTACAGGATCGCACCTGTTCAAAAGGTGCCAGGAGGTGGCAGCATCCGTTGCAGCTTTGGGACGGTGCGTGGCAAAGCGCAGTTCTCAGGCAGAAGGGTCTGGTGTGGCAGATTTGGAGGTAGTGGTGGTGACAAGGGCAAGACGTCAGGTCTCTGTTTAGATTGAAAAGGCATTGGGACAACGTGCTAACATAATTTTGTACTTGAAAGCAAAACAAATCTGGTGTCCTTGGTGTTCTTTTAAATCTTAAAATCTTGGCTAGTGGGAATATACAGAAGTTATTGCCACTTTCAAAGAACAAAGAGAGGGACACAAAGAGGAGCATAGGTTTTAATTGGGACACATATGACTAAAGTGTACTTCCAGAACTGTCTCCACAAACAGCTGGCTTCGTACACTGCAGTTGCCAAGGTTTGGCATGGGCAGGAAAACTCAGTAAACGTTCATTTCCTTGTCTGAACTCACTCCTACTACTCAGGGAGATTTGTTTCAGGGCAAATGCTATTTCACCAGCCCCTAGCAGTTCTATTTTTGCTTCTCATACTTTTCTCATGGGAAAATCACTTAAAAAATATAATAGCTGTAAATGTCTGGGAAATAGTAACAGACAAAGCTGGGAGACAGATAATCAGGAATAAAGTAGTTCTTTCTGAGCAAGATGTCAGAGTAACAACAAATCTACAGATTAATCACAATGCAAGCGATTATTCGAGTTGTCACAGCTTCTGCTTGGTGTTCAGTTTTCGAGCCTTCTCATCTTATCATTTAATCAGTCTCTTTATGCTGCTATTCAGAAAGACATTCACCATAGCTATCATTTTTTTAAATTATGAATTAGGATAGCTTAGAAACAAGAAATTCATTCTTCATTTTTTAAAAAGTTACCTGCACTAATCCTGTTGAAATACACCCTTAAGACTTGAGACTACATAGATTAAAAAGCCTTACTATTTTTCTTTTCCTATAAAATCCTACCTTATTGTCAGTATATATTTTTATTATTAGAAAGAGACATAAAAACTTTACAGACTAACATTTATTCTAAGGTAGAGGCTTCTTTTTTTGTACCTTGTGAATTTTTCATCTAGAGTAAACTATAAATGAACAAACAATGAATCATGGGTGGTTTGGAATGACTCAAAATTCTGAGGAATAGACGTGTTAATTGTTATATATTATTTCCCAGAAAAGAAAATGTGTAAGTTTGTAAGACCAAAACTGCTTTCAAAAATTTGACCAAATTCTAATAATACTAAGGTTTCTAAAGGGAACTGTAGAGCTAGAAAAGGCACATAGAGTTAATATAATCCGACATTTTTACATGGCAGATGAGAAAATGTAAAGAATTCAATCAAGAATATTTATATTTTCGAATTTTAAGAAAGTTATTTTGAAATATTCATAGCTACGACCATATATATGATTACTGTATATATTATAATATATATGAGGATTTAAAAATATTTGGTTTTGATGTCCTCCTTTTTAAGGAAAAAAAGGCTATATTGCTAAAAACAAGAAAAAGCTATGAATTGCATACAGCCATATGTCGCATTGCTTGACATGGCTATTTCATGAGATTCCATCTGGCTGAATCTGGCGCACGCTTAGCTATAGCAAGCTTCAGAAGACATGATACCAGTATCTGTGAAGCTGTATAGCTGGAAATGTGGAGAAAATGCTTAGAGTAGCACAAATATTTGGAAAAGTAAGAGGAAAGAGATAAAACGGAATAACACATTTTGTGGCAATGTGATGTACAAACAAAACCTTCTTATGTCAGTTATTAGAAATTAAAGAGAGAACAGTACTTTTATGAGTAACAATACAGAAATTAAAGAAAGCTTTTTTTTTAGGAACTTTAGAAAGCAGACTAGATTTGCCTAATATGCTTCCCTCCAACTTTCCATTAAAATATCTACAGATGTGGGCTGTTATTTAAACTGGCAATTAGCTCTGTAAACGCAGGAGACTTTATGCCAAACGTGGGGTGGAATTTTCACTAAAGAGGATGTCAAGGGAGATGGATAGCGCATATAGCAAATTCTTCTGCCCTCTGAACCGGAACCAGACAGACAGTCCCAAAGAATATGGGAACAAACTTCAACTCACCATCTATTCAATGCTTCAACTAACTTCATCAGTCTTCAAAAAGTAGGCGCATAATGCTTGCACATTCTCCAAATCCATAGAAAGAAAGTGTCTCACACCCTCCATCACAATCCAGACCGTAAGTGAGGGACCCAAAAGTTGGATATAAAAATACATACATTTAAGACAAAATGTATTTGTACATTTTAATATATAATTTCTTTAAAAGGGCAATTAGTATTTTCAAATTATTAATGTGCTTTTCTCCTCTTTGAGGCACATGACTTTCACCTACTTTTTTCTAAGAAACTACTTGCCTGGATTACAAAAGAAATGCAAAGAACTAGGATATCACCAACTGTTTGTCCAAACAGGATTCTGTAGCAAGACAATGAATAGCTTCAGAAGTCAGCTGAGACCAGTTTTTACACCAGTAACGGGAAAGTCTTTCCAGGTGCTGGGGGAAAAAAAAAAAGGAGGGAAAGGCCAGAGGAGCAAGATTATATTATAAATATTGTAATATAGCTACTAAATTGAACGCATAAGTCAAAAAACTCAAAAGTTGAAATTGACATATTTCTTTTAAAAATAAATATTAAACTACCTCTATGAGCCCTGGTTTCATGAACAAGAAAATTTGGGTTGGGGGATTGGAGACGAAATATTAAAGTTCTGCTTTTCCAAGCTCCTTTGACCACATCTCACAAGTTTGTTCTTTGGGTTATTTTTTATTTTTTTTGAGACAAGAGTCTCACTCTGTCACTCTAGCCACTGCAACCTCAAACTCCTGGGCTCAAAGGAGCCTCCTGCCTCGGCTTCCTGAGTAGCTGGGACTACAGGTGCGCACCACCACGCCTGGCTAATTTTATCTATTTTTGGTAGAGACGGGGTCTCGCTCTTGCTCAGGCTGATTTCAAACTCCTGACCTCAGACAATCCTCCCACCTCGGCCTCCCAGAGTGCTGGGATTACAGGTGTGAGCCGCCGCTCTGGCCCTCTCACAAGTGTTAATAAGAAGTAGAGTGAGTTTGGATTTGAGTCACAAATCCAAATGCAGCATGTCTTAGCCTGTTTTCTGTTGCTTATAACCGAATACCTGAAACTGGGTGTTTTAAAAAAGAAAAAATATATAGGATTAAGTTTCCAACACATGTAATCTGGGGGATACATTCAAACCAGAGGCGTGTTACCTCTGGCCCCCAAAATTCACGTCCTTTCCCATGCAAAATACCTTCCTTCCATCCCCAGAGCCCCAAAGTCTTAGCTCACTCCAGCACCTACTCAAAGGTCCAAAGTCCAGAGTCTGCACGTGGCGGCACAGGGTTAAGACAGGCGACAGCATTCCAAAATAAAGAAACAGGCACAGAGAGAAGACTCACAGGCCACACGCAAATTCGCAACGTAGCAGGCCAGACATGGCATCTTAAAACAGAAAGTGAGGCCGGGCGCGGTGGCTCACGCCTGTGATCCTAGTTCTCTGGGAGGCCGAGGCGGGCAGATCGTTTGAGCTCAGGAGTTCGAGACCAGCCTGAGCAAGAGCGAGACCCCCGTCTCTACTAAAAATAGAAAGAAATTAATTGGACAACTAAAAATATATAGAAAATAAATTAGCCGGGCGTGGTGGCGCATGCCTGTAGTTCCAGCTACTTGGGAGGCTGAGGCAGGAGGATTGCTTGAGCCCAGGAGTTCGAGGTTGCTGTGAGCTAGGCTGACGCCACGGCACTCACTCTAGCCCGGGCAACACAGTGAGACTGTGTCTCAAAAAAAACATTAAAAAAAAAAAACAGAAAGTGATCTCTGTTGAGTCCGTGTGCCACCTCTTGGACACGCTGGGGCCTCCAGCAGGCCGCTCCGAGAGCCTTGCTGGCTGCAGCCACCTGGCAGCTCTTAGGAGTTCAGTCCGGGGCTCGACATATGCTGCCGCGACCGCGGTCCCAGGCCTCGGCGGGGTCCCGCTCCCGGGGCTGTCCTGAGGTCCGGCTGCCGTGGCTCCGCCAGGCATCGCCCTGGGGGAGACGGCGCAGCTCCGGCCCCGCGTTTCCACCGGGCACCGCTCGGGTGGGTGCTCTGTGCGGTGACTCTGCCCCCGCAGCGAGTCTCTGCCCGACCCCCCGGGCTTTTCCTGGCGTCCTTTGAAACCTGGCTGGGGCCTGCCGGGCCTCTACAGCGCCTGCCTTCTGCAACCGGACAGCATCAGCACCAGGCGGGCTGTGCAAGGTTAGGTACGACTCACACCTTCCTGAGCGACGCCAGGGCCGCGCCTGCAGCCGCTCCAGCCTGCGGTGGCGGAGGCGGAGGAGGCCGCAGGGCAGGGAGCAGGGTCCCCGGCTGCAGCGCGGCGAGCCCTCCGCAAGCCAGTGCCCCAACCATTCTGCCCTCCGGCCTCCGGCTCTGCCACTGAAGGGCAGCCTTGAAGATGCCTGAAATGCCTTCGGGATCTTTCCTCCTCTCTGCCCACTAATCCATTAACTCTCCGGTCCATTAATCCATCGGTAGTTCCATCCGTTCCTGAGGACGAAGCCTTCATGATCCAACTGTTGTCCAAACCGTGAGTGGGTTTTGGCCTCCAAAATGGTTGCATTTTAGAGAATGTGTTCTCTAAAAGTTATGTTTTGCAGAATAAAGTGAGGTTTTTGTAGCTAATATGCGACTTGTTTTTAAAAGTATAGTCCATCTCATATCCAAAGATTATGTACTATTAATTTATTGTTAATTATATTACTCAAATTCTCTGAAAATTTCATTCTTTTCCTGCTTGAACTGCTACATTGTTAGGAATCTTTTTATTGCAGATAACATAACCCCGATTCATACTAGCATAATTCATTAAAAGAATTAATATAACTCAGATTTCCAAAGCATAAGCTGCAGCAAAGGCTAGATCTAGGGATTCAGACGATGCGATTGGTACTTTCTTCATCTCTTAGTTCCGCTTGCGGCTGTCTTGCTTGCGGGCTCTGTGTGCAACAAGGTGTCTCCTAAGCCCAGATTGCTAGGCTTGTGTGTTAATTTCATATTGCAATAGACACAGAAATAGACACTCTTTCTTTCTCCAGCACACGCATCAAGACTAGAAGGACTCCGATTCTCCCAGCTACAGTAATCGACCCCCTCTGGCCAATCTTTGAGTCAGAAAGATAAGCAATTTGATTGGTCAGCTCAGGTCATGTGCTAATGTCAGGTCAGTTTCACAGGCTCAGACCTTAAATCAAGGATTCGGTTGAGAGTGACTTATTGAGGGCGTACCGCCAGGAAAAGGCAGTCACTGAGTGGGGAAAGCTAGAGAAGGGAGGAAAAGCCTAGCAATTCTCAAAGCCCAGTACAGGAGCCCGAGATGGGAAGGTGGTAAAACCTGCGGGCACTCCGAGCGCCGGGTGGGCTCCCAGACTGGAGAAAGGGACTCCGTGGATCCCGAGCGCAGCGTCCAGTCCCGTGGTGGGGCAGGTGCAGCCTCTGGACCACCACCGCCAAATACTCGAAGCGCGGGAAGGACAGCTCCCAAAGGAAAGGATGCACAGCCAAAAAAATGAGTGACCACTCCATCTTCCAAAGCCTGAGATAAGGCTATTAAATTTTCCCGCAGCTGTAGTATTTCTGTACACTTCTCCCTTCTTCCTAATAATTTTTGACTATAGCAGTTGATGCTAGTCAATGCATAAAAATTTATGATTGTTATAATTTGATCGTGCAGTGTAGTGTTCATGATAAAAATGGCCTTTTGGAAAACTATTTAATGGTTTGCCCCTTGATATCTATGTTGTCTGAGATCATTAATTTCATCTGTTTTTAAAATTTGCCTTGTAAATCTTTGTCCATCTTCGGATTTTTTCAATTGTGTTTTAGATGTGCTCCTTGAAAGAAGCCTATTGATTCTGTTTTTTAACCTTATTTGGAAAAACTTTGTTTTACTGAGGAGTATGGCTCATTTAAGTTTATTATCAGAATTGATATATGTCATCTTATTGTGCTATCTTGAGTTAGGTCGCTTGCTTCCTTTCTTCCTATTTTTTCAGATTTCTATGTTGCTTCCTTTGTTTTGTATCATTTACTGTTTGGGTTGATTTTATCTTATACAGATCTGAAAGATGCCAACACTGTTTTAAGTGCTATTGATACTGTTTAAAAAATCATTCTTTTTCATTCTTTACTAACTTTCACATAAGATTTTTTTCACTGCAGTCTTTTTACTTTCTCCCAGCGCACATACTTCTCACCGATGCATAGTGTTAATATTTATTCATATGATCTGGACATTTAGCCCCACATTAATGCGATTTGGTTTTACATGTAATTTTCACATTATTCTCATTTAAGAAGAATTTCTGATGTTTGCATTCACTTTATAACCAAACTTACAATTATTTAAAGCTAACATGATGGTTAATTCTATGTGTCAACTTGACTGGGCTATCGGGTGTCCAGTGTCAGGATGAACATTATTCTAGGTGAGCCCGGGAGGGTGTTTCTGGATGAGGTTAACATTTGAGTCTGTAGACTGAGTAAAGCAGATTGCCCTCCCCAAGATGGGTGGGCTTCATCCAATCCAAAGAAGGTCTAAATAGACCAAAAAGGTGAACTAAGAGAGAGCTTGCTCTCCCTGCCTGTCTTGGAGCTGATCTTCTCCTGCCTTAGCGCTCAGACTTGGACTGGAACACACCGTAGCTCTCCTGGGTCTTCAGTTTGCCCACTGCAGATCTCGGGACTTCTCAGCCTTCGTATCACATGAGCCAGTTCCTTATAATAAATCTCTTCAATATATATTTAAATATGATATTAATATATAAAGACTCTGTGTGTGTGTGTATCTCCTATTGGTTTTGTTTCTGTGGAGAGCCACGACTAATACATCTATTAATCGTTTTATGTTTGTACTATTTTAATGAACAATGTAAGTCCTTTTATAGCATAACTTCCCCATTTTAAAATTTTGATTAGTTTCACGGTCATCTCAAATATATCTTCACATAATTTTGTAAACAAAAAGTACATGGATAATGTGTTTTATAAGCCATGATAGATTTTTCAACTGTCTTTATGTTGCCCCTGAATGTAGACAAAAATTGAGTGGATATAAAATTCTCGAGTCATAATTCTGTCTATTTAAAATTCTGTGGGAAAGATTCCATTGTAAACTGATATTTGCTGCATGAAACAGAATTCTCAAGTCTGTCTGATTTTTGTTTCATAATTAACATGTTTTATTTAAAAAAGATTCTTTTAGAATTCTTTTTCTTTATCCTTAAAATTGAAAAATTTTATCAAGATATGGTTCACTCTCAACTAATTTTGTTTGCAATATGCTAAGTCTTTTAAATCAACATACTTAGTGTTAGGGTTTATTTTTTCTGCTCAGAAAAGTGTTTATTTACCAATTTTTATATATGATTTTTGCTTCCGATTCCTACTCTGTGCACCTCTAATTCTTTTTTTTTTTTTTTTTTTTTTTTTTTTTTTTTGAGACAGAGTCTTACTGTGTTGCCCGGGCTAGAGTGTTGTGACATCAGCCTAGCTCACAGCAACCTCAAACTCCTGGGCTCAAGCAATCCTACTGCCTCAGCCTCCTGAGTAGCTGGGACTACAGGCATGCGCCACCATTCCCGGCTAATTTTTTCTATATATTTTTAGTTGTCCAATTAATTTCTTTCTAATTTTAGTAGAGATGGGGTCTTGCTCTTGCTCAGGCTGGTTTCAAACTCCTGAACTCAAACGATCCACCCGCCTCGGCCTCCCAGAGAGCTAGGATTACAGGCGTGAGCCACCACGCCTGGCCTGTGCACCTCTAATTCTTAATGAGGATCATCATTTTCTGTCCTTTATACCTACCATCTTCTCTACCATATTTTTCACTCTGCCTTTACATTCTGCAAAACCTCTTCAAGTCTATCATATCATTGATTAAAATTTCTGTTATATCAAATCTGTTTCTACTAACTGCATTGGTAATTCTAATTCTATTGCATTTTCATTTTCTTAACAATTTCCTCATCTCAGGCAGCTGATTTTATCTCCAGCACATTTCTGCACATTTCGTACTGCTATCTCTCTAGGTTGATTTGTACTCTACTCTTGGTTTTCTGTTCTAATTTCATAAAGACTACATTTCCCGGTGTTTTAAAGACTCCACCAAGAACTTTTTCAAAACCTTCTCCTGGTTCTAGCTGTAAATCATTTTCAAAATATGTAATCCCTCTGAATCTTCAGAGAAAAAAACTTATCAGCTTCTTCTTATCTTCATTTTCTTTTTAAAAGCACACATGACATTTTTTTTCTTTTCTTTCTCCAATTCCATTGAACAAAGAGAAATTTTTTCTCAATCCATGTAAATGCCAACAATCAGAGTCTATAACTTATCCATGACCCTACTTCAGCCTCTTCTTTGGAGTTAATAGAATTCTCTTTTTTGTGCTATTCCTGGGAGACAACTAGGCGTATAAATATACTAGTTAAATCTTCATACTTATAGGCTTGAGTTGGGGTCTTCTTAGATCCAGCCTGCCTTTTACTTTGAATCTCTCATCCACAGAACGCACAAAACCAACAGCCCAAAGCTCTCCTAATATCTACCTAATGACATTCACTTTCTTTCAGGAATACACTTCTCTGTATATCATGAGCAACTATTGTTCTCGGTCCCCCTCTGACTAACACAATCACCAAAACTCCATATATCCTGTTGCTGTGGTTTAAATGTTGGTGTACCCAGAAAATTCATGTCAGAACCCAGTAGACAGTATGATAGTATTGAGACGTGGGGGCCTTTGGGGAAGTGATTAAGTAATGAGAGATCCATTCTCATGAATGAGATCAGTGCCCTTATAAAAGCGGCTGAAGGGAGCTGCCTTGCCCCTTCCAGCGCGTGAGGACTCAGGGAGAGGGCGCCATCTTTGAAACAGGAACAGATCATCACCAAACACCAAATCTGTTGGTGTCTTCATCTTGGACTTCCCAGACTCCCAAAGTATGAACACTAAATTTCTGTTTATAAATTACCCACTGTAAGGTATTTTATAGCAGCAGGAATGGACCAGGATAGAAATTGGTGCCAAGAAGTGAGGTGCTACTGTAACAAATATCTAAGAATATGGAAATGGCTTTGGAACTGAGTAATGGCAGCCAGGAGAGCAGTCTGTGCTGCGAAGTGAGCGTGCAGCTCCCCCTCGCCACCTGGGTGCATGCTACAGGTTGAGACATTCACAAAGACTGTGGCCCATGCCTCTTGCTCTGTGGACTTGTAGTGGATGCAGGGGGCCCAATTTGGAAGTTCCCTGCCCACTGGGAAGACATTTGGCAGAAACACACGTTAGTAGGACAGATACACAGGCCGGGGGGAAATCTGAGAGCTGGAGAGTCAGAATGTGAACCTCAGCCTGCCCCATCTCTACAAGCAGACTTTCTGGTTGGTGGGACCACTTCAGCCCCTCCCAGGCAGCTTTCCCAAGAAGTTGGGAGCAGACCTTTGAACCCTGCTGAAACAGCTACCTTACTGGCTTTTGTGAAGCCTGAGGGCAAGCCCACCCAACCAAGCCCCACCCAGCCTCTCTCCCAGTTGCTTCCACTGACCCAGAGAATAAGGACATCCCTGGAAGTTCCATGGCCTGACCACTACCTGGGGCATTAGAGTGCTCCTCCTGAGGGACTAGAGTCAGGCACAAAAACAACATAGCAGCCTGTTCCTTCTGGCAAATGCCACCTACTGACAGGGAGGTCAATTTGTACAGCTCTTTTCAACATTTACTGATTCAATCATACAGGGTAAGATCATTTCTCACTCACGTGTGCCACCTACTATCTAAGTGACTAAACTGCGAATACCATGACAATTCACACTGCAAAGAAGACCACAGGGCTGGGGATAGAAAAGGATTTCAAAGGCTCCCATCTTCTCTTATCAAAGAGAAACAGGGAATCTGCCCACACACATAGCTCACCACTGCTACAGCATACACACAACTAGCAAGTGAGAAAAGTGTCACACCAAGGATATCCATGACTAAGAAATCTACCTGGAACCTAGATCGCCATCAAAGCACCCATAAACCAAGCCAAAGGTTCGTACCCAACATATGCTGTGAACACCCCTGTACGAGTGAGTGGAGGGAAGAAAAACCCCATCTAAACAAAATAAAATCCAAAATTAAGAAGAAATAACAGCTCCAGATGAGAAGGAGCCAGTGTAAGAATTCTGGAAGTATGAAAAATAAGAACGAAAGGTCTCCCCCAAAAGGGAACGCCAGCCCTCTAGCAATGGATACCAACCAAAATGAAAATACTGAAATGACAGAAAAACAATTCCAACACAGATTATATGGAAGCAAAATGAAATCCAAGAGAAAATGGAAAACAAACTCAAAGAAAACAGAAAAACAATTGAGGAAATAAATGACAAATTCAATAAAGAGATTGAATATGAAAGAAAAGCCAGGTAGAACTTCTGGAAATAATAAAAAGAAATCATCCAAAGAAATACAAAACACAGTGGAAAGTTTTAAGAATAGACTAGACCAGGAAGAAGAAAGAATCTCAGTGCTTCAAGACAACTCGGTTGAATTAAATCAGTCAGTCAAAAATAATAAATAGAGAATTAAGAGAAACAAACAAAGCCTATGAGAAATATAAGATGATATAAAACACCCAAATATAAGAATGGTCGGCATCCCAGGAGGTGAAGAAGAAAAAGTCCAAAAACAATAGATGCTGGTGTGAATGTAGAGAGAAAGGAATGCTTCTACACTGTCGGTGGGACTGCGAATTAGTGCAACCTCATGGGAGAGTTGGAGTATGGAGAGTGTAGAGTATGGAGATTCCTCTAAGAACTAAAAGTAGACCTACCATTCAATCCAGCAATCCGGCTATTTACCCAAAGGAAAAGAAGTCATTTTATCAATATCGAAAAGACACCTGCACTCAAATGTTTATTGCAGCACAATTCCCAATTGCAAATATGTGAAATCAACGTAAGTGCCCATCAATTCAGGAGTGGATAAAGAAAATGTTTTACACACACACACACACACACACACACACACCATGGAGTACTACTCAGCCATAAAAGGAATGAAATAATGTTATTTGCAGCAACTTGGATGGAACTGGAGACCATTATCCTAAGTGAAGTATCTCAGGAACGGAAAACCAAACACCACACATTCTCACTAATAAGTGGGAGCTAAATGATGGGTACAAACAGGCACGAAGTGATACAAAGGACATGAGAAACCTAGAAAGTGGGAGGGAGGGCGGGAGGCGGGGTATGGGATAAAAATTTACCCTCTGGTCACAGTGAACTCTATTTTGGTGATGGGCACAAGAGCCCTGACTTAAGCATTTATAGGGTACTCATGTAACAAAAACACTTATATCCTTTTAGGCCGGGCATGGTGGCTCACGCCTGTAATCCTAGCTCTCTGGGAGGCCGAGGCGGGCGGATTGTTTGAGCTCAGGAGTTCGAAACCAGCCTGAGCAAGAGCGAGACCCCATCTCTACTAAAAATAGAAAGAAATTAATTGGACAACTAAAAATATATAGAAAAAAACTAGCCGGGCATGGTGGCACATGCCTGTAGTTCCAGCTACTCGGGAGGCTGAGGCAGGAGGATCACTTGAGCCCAGGAGTTTGAGGTTGCTGTGAGCTAAGATGACGCCACGGCACTCTAGCCCGGGCAACACAGTGAGACTCTGTCTCAAAAAAAAAAAAAAAAAAAAAACACTTATATCCCTTTAATTAATATTTTGAAATAAAAACAAACAAACAAAAAAAACCCTGAAAGATGCATTGTAAGGAAGAGGTAGGGAGACTTTGGATGTTACTATGCTGATAAGAAAATGACAATTCCTCCATGTATTCAGAAAGAAATTAGCAAGATGGAATTTGAAAAATAAATTAAATGAGCATTGATTTTTGGCATCTTCAGTATAAATGTAAATAGGTTGCCTATACAGATAAGAATAACCTCTGCATATCTGGAGCCAGGGCAAAAACAGAGGGAAAGGGGGTCACCAAAATGAGCTAGTACTTCGGGAGTTTGCCACTGAGAAAAAACGTTCCACCAGGTTGCGGTCAAACACGGCTGTGCTGTGAATGGTTCTTCCCAGACACACCCGCTCCCATATCCCCGCCCTAATGAACAAGACCAGCTGAGAATCCACTGATTATGTCCCCATGTACACTACTCGCTCTGGCAGATCCTTTGCATGCAATCCGTAATTTAATCCTCCAGCAACACTCTGAGTTCGGTATCATTCCTTCCATTTTACGGATGAGATTTAGCAAGAAAAAGATCAAGCACAAATTTAGATCTAACACTAAAACTCTTTCTCATTTCCCTCTATCAGGCAAACAGAACTGCCAGACCACTGACTGAAAGAGAGAATTCCCCCTCTTGCCTTTGACAATGCTGAAGAAGAAACTCCTCCCCTCCGACACATTTCCAAGGAGAAAAATGGTCATTTCCAGTCATGTTCATGCACCTGGATTCAATTTAACGGTTATATCAATAATTATAGCTTCTTTTACTTAACTTCTTAAAAATAAAGAGACATACCCCATCTCTGATTGAACTACCACTACATCATGAAGACAATTTAGGAGAGAAATAAAGCAACAGCGAATTATTACTTTTCCAAAAAAGGAAAAAACCCTACTTAACAGGTACGATGAACAATATCTGGGTGATGGGCATTCTCATAGCCAAGACTCAAGCATTATAAAAGCAATTCACGTAACCAAAACTATTTGTACCCCATAAATACTTTGAAATATTAATTAATTAATTAAATCAGATGTAAAACTATGAAAAATAAGTTTGGAGGAGCAAACTGTGAAGTGCAAAATGGGTAGGAAAGGGTGGTTTTGGTGAGGGCTCAGAAGAGGACATCTACAGAGAAAGCTTCGATCTTCTTAGCAGTTACCTAAGTGGTTGTGACCATAGCATTGGTAGAAACGCGGACAACAAAGGCCATTCTGATGAGGTCTCAGATGGAAGTTTTATGGGAAACTGGAGGAAAGAACATCCTTCTTATAAAGTAGCCAAGAACTTGGCTGAATTGTGCCAATGTCCCAGCGCTTTGTGGAAGGAAGAACTGGCAAGAGATAATTGGGATATTTGGCAGAAATCTCGAAGCAAAATGTTGAGAATGTGGCGGAGAGTGAGGCGTGGCTTCTCTTGACTGCTGATAACTAAAATGCAAGAAAAGAAAAACAAATTAAAGAAGGAATTTGTCATCAGAAAAGAAGGAGACCTTAGAGATTTAGAAAATTCTCAGCTCAGCCACGTTGTAAAAATAAAAAAGTGAGTTCAGGAGAGAACACTAAGGGCTTGGCCAAGCTATTGTTTGATAAGGATGTTAGTGTGGATGGGTAGAAGTCTGCTGCTATTCTGCAAGAATGGAAGAATGATCCCGAAAGCATTTCAGAGATCTTTGAGGGGCTGCCCAAACCATCACTGCCCCAGAATGCCAGGGCCGTGGGAGCAAAGAGTTTCAAGCCTCTGCTCCCCACATCCTGGTGCAGCACTTCTTGGCTCCCCCAGCCGTGGCTCAGATGGGCCCAGGTGCCCCTCGGGCTGCCCCTCCAGAAGGTGCAAGCGGTAAACCTTAGTGGTGTCTGCACAGCGCCATCTCCACCAGGAAGCAGTGTGGACTAGCTGTGAGTGTGGCTGCCGCCACCTAGATGTCACAGGATGCCCCGGAGGGCCTCAGGGCCACCACAGACAGTCCCCACTAGGGCAATGTCTACTGGAGCCATGGAGGCAGGACCACTCCTCAGACCCCAGAAGGACAAAGCCACCAGCTTTGTGCAACTCCAGCCTGTGAGAGCTGTGGCGTGGGCTGCACCCAGCAAAGCCATGGGGGCTGGGCTGCCTGGAAACTTGGAGGCCCAGCGCCTGCCCTTCTGTGCTAGAAGATGAGACACCAACTCGAAAAAGATTTTTCTGGAGTCTTAAGATTTAATGTTTGCTCTATTGGATTTTGGATTTGGTTGGGACCATTATCCCTTTCTTCTTTCCTACTCTCCCTTTGGGAATGGAAATGTCTCTTGCATGCCTGTCCCACCATTGTATTTTGGAAGCACGTGACATGTTTGATTTCACAGCTGGAGAGCATCTTGCCCCGGGAAGACTCGTGTCTTGAGTCTCACCCAGATCTGATCTAGATGATATTTAGATGAGACTGTGGGCTTTAGACTTTTGAGTTTGTGCTGGAACAAGTTAAGACTTTTGGGGCTACTGGGATGGAATGAATGTATTTTGTAGGTGAGAAGGACATGAATTCTGGGGCCAGGAACAGAATGGTGTGGTCTGAATGTTGGTAACCCCTCAAAATTCACATGTTGGAATCTAAAACCTAATGGGATAGTATAAAAAGGTGGGGCCTTTTGGGAAATGATTAACTCACGAGGGCTCTCAGTGCCCTTATGAAGGAGGTTGAAGGGGGCTGCCTCGCTGTCTTCTGTCACTCGAGCACAACCACGGAGCAGAGAACAAGAGACCCCCCACACTGCAGAACTGTGAGCAACACACTTCTACTGTTTATGAACCACCCAGGCTAAGATATTTTGTTATGGCAGCCCAAACAGACTAAGAAAATTGCCTTGTTTTTTCTAAATGAATATATAAAGGTTATAATTTCAAAATGGATATATAAAGACAGGTACCAATGGAGCAAGAAGGAACTAAGGATCAGAGTAGGGACAATCCTCCGAATATCCCAAAAATGAAGGCCGAGTTGTAAAGAAACAGTTCTCCTCACTTTTTATCCACTGGTACAGAACCTACATTTTTTTCAGGGGAATCAGATAATAGGTTTCTCCACCTACTTTCCAGATAGGAGGTGTATTCCATGTCAAGAGGAAAAAGAATAAAAAACAAACAAAACAAAACCACCCA
Source organism: Propithecus coquereli (assembly GCF_000956105.1). Taxonomy (NCBI): domain Eukaryota; kingdom Metazoa; phylum Chordata; class Mammalia; order Primates; family Indriidae; genus Propithecus; species Propithecus coquereli. The sequence goes on along the minus strand of NW_012150563.1, from coordinate 801,083 downwards.
TACTGGCCATGAATTGTACACGTGAATTGTAAGTTATGATTATTCTTTGAATAACCTTAAAAAAATTGTCAGTCTTAGTTGTCACTGTTATGAGTTTTCATCATTTTCTGTGTCTTCATAAATATTTTTGTGATAAATTGAGAGCGTTACTGAAACACTACCTGCCAGCCCAATGTCATTTACATCTAAAACTCTCTCTCAGTCTTTGAAGTGACATTGATAAATTAATTTATTTTATTCCTTCTTCCCTCCTCCTCCTCCTGCTTCTTCTTCTTCTTCTTCTTCTTCTTCTTCGTCTTATGCTTCTTCTTCTTCTTGTTATTATTTTTGTTACTCTTGTTGCAGAGCAAGAATAATAGCTACCATTGCTGAGTGTTCATTACCAGGCAGGCACTGTGGTAGGTACATTACATAAACTTTTTCTAATTCTCATAATATTGTAATATAATTACTACTAATCTCGCTTTCCATAAAGAAATTGAAGTTCAATGAGTTTAAGTAACTTGCCCAACACACTGCTAATCGGTTGGAGCACAAAGCTCACAATCAGATGGCTTTGACTCCAAGCTCCATCCTCCGTCTGATATGATGATGACTCACCCAGCAAGGGATTCTATGGCTGTATGAACACGGCTGCCACCACCCCAATTAAACTTTTTCCTGCATATAAACTTTTAGCATAACAATCTTTTTTAGATTAGAGCCTGCACAAATTGCCAACAAATATCACTAGTAATATATATGGAAGAGAAGGAGACAACAATTGATAATACAACTAATTCAGGTAAATCAGCACAAAGTATTTGATTTAACAATAATGACTGCACAGAGATATGTTTGATCTAAGTCTGTGATGCTGGTTTTGGTGGTAAAGAGACAGTATCTTTTCAATGTATTATGTCATTAAATGAGTTATTTCCTGCAATCAACTTCCTTCCGTCAGCAGGATTTAAGCTTGTTGATAAAAAGATGCTAACTGTTTGAGGGAGCAGAGTTTACTATCCACATCCTTTCAGTTAAAACCCAGGTTTAGAATTATCGAGAACAAATGAGTGAGTCATCTCTATAAACTATAAATTAGATTATTCTATGAAAGAATTGATTTTAAAAGGCTAGCTCTATAACTCTTCACCATTTTTCTGTTACTCGTTTTTAAAAAATGCAAACTGTAGACAAAACTTAAAGTATTGCTATAAGAGTTTGAATTTCTACCTCAAATATGCCATGAGAGGTCTTTGAAAAAGGGAGCTGGAAATAAGTATTCCACTTGAAATGAATATAAGCATGTATTGTTCTGAGTCACAGTGATCCTAATGGGTTAAAACCTCTCCTTCTTTCACTCGTGACAAAACTATAATCCAGAGGGATCATATAGATATATTCGGAATAAAATCGGGGCTATCACTATAGACCCTGCAGGCGTCAAAACCTAATGAGGGAACACTATTAACAACTCTGCACACAAATTGGGCAACTTAGATGAAATGGATCAATCCCTTGAAAAATGCAAATCACCACACCTCACTTGGCATGAAATAGATAGTTTGAATTGTCCTATAACTATTAACAAAATTAAATTCATAATTTCAGGACTTCTAAAAAGGAAATCTCCAAGTCTACGGAGTTTCACTGGAGAACGCTACCAAAGATTGAAAGAAGAATTAACACCAATTCTACACAATTTCTTTCAGAAAAAAGGAGAGGAATAAATGCTTCTTAATTCATTTTATGAAGCTTAGTATTACCCTTATACCAAAACCAGACAAAGGCAAAAAAAGAAAATTTTAGAAAAATATCTTTCATGAATATAGAAAAATGTCTATATTTCTATAGAAATTTAGGAAATAGAATCAGCAGTATCTAAGAAGAATTATACCCCATTGCCAAGTGGGATTTATTCCTGGGATGCTAGACCACTTTAATATTTAAAAATCAATCCATATAATCCACCACATAAAAGATTAAAGAAGGAAAATCACATGATCATATCAATTGATGAAGCAAAAGCATTTGACAAAATTCAACACCCATTCATAAAAAAGAAAATAAAAAACCTCTCATAAAAATAGGAATAGAGGGCCGGGCGCGGTGGCTCACGCCTGTAATCCTAGCATTCTGGGAGGCCTAAGCGGGCAGATCATTTGAGCTCAAGAGTTCGAGACCAGCCTGAGCAAGAGCGAGACCCCGTCTCTACTAAAAATAGAAAGAAATTAATTGGACAATTAAAAATATATAGAAAAAAACTAGCCGGGCATGGTGGCACATGCCTGTAGTTCCAGCTACTCGGGAGGCTGAGGCAGGAGGATCGCTTGAGCCCAGGAGTTTGAGGTTGCTGTGAGCTAGGCTGACGCCATGGCACTCTAGCCTGGGCAACACAGTGAGATTCTGTCTCAAAAAAAAAAAAAAATCTATTGTATTTCTATGTACTAGCAATGAGCCATGGACGCTAAAATTAAAAATATAATACCTTTCATAATCACTCAAAAAAAGAAACACTTAGGTGTAAATCCAACAAAACACACATAGGATTTATGTGCTGAAATCTACAAAATGCTGATGAAAGAAATCAAAGATCTAAATAAATGGCCAGACACTGTGTTCATGAATTGAAAGACTCACATAGTAAATACTAAATTCGCTCCAAATTGATATACAGGTTTAATGCAATGCTTATCAAAATCCCAGAAAGACTTTTAGTAGATAGAGACAAAATTAGTCTAAAATATAATAGAAAGAGGAACTATAATAATAACAAAAAAATGCCAAAAATTATTCTGAAAGATGTATATGGAAAAGCAAAGAATTAGAATAGTTAAAACAACTTTGAAAAACAAGAATAAATTGGGAGGAAACCCATCCACCTAATTCAAGAATTTTTATAGCTACAGTAATAGCTATAAGACTGTGAGTTATTAGCAGTGACACAGACACGCAGATCAAGGAAACGGAATAGAGAGCCCAGAAATAAACTCACAGAAATACGCCCAGTGATTTTTGACAAAGGTGGACGAGCAATTCAACAGAGAAAAGACGGCCTTTTCAATAAATGGTGCTGGAACAATCAGATTAAAAGGCCAATGAAAAATGAACCTTGACTGAAGTTAGAAATTAACTCAAAATGGAAAATGAATTTTATTGTAAAATGTAAACTGTAGAACTTATTTCAGAAACAGGAGAAAATCTTTGAGCCCTGGGTTTAGGCAGAGAGTTCTTAGACGACACTGAAAGCATCATATGTAAAAGGAAAAATGATACATTGGACTTCATCAAAATTTAAAACTTTTCCTCTGTAAAAGACTCCGCTAAGAGTATGGAAAATCAAGCTACAGACGGGGAGAACATATTTACAAACCACATAACCAAGAAAGGACGAGTATCTGGTATGTATAAAGAGCCCTCAAAGCACATTATAAATAAATAGTGCAATTAGAAAATGAACAAAAGTCGTGAACTGAAACTTCAGATGGCAAGTAAGCACATAAAAACACACGCAACTTCGTCAGCCCTCACACACGTGCAAACTAAAACCACAATGAAACATCACTACACACCTATGGGAATGGCTAAAATAAAAAATAGTGATGATGTCAAATGCTAGTGAGGAAGTAAAGAAACTGGATCGCTCAGTGTACGTTACCCTGGTTGAAATGTAAAATGGTACAACCGCTCCAGAAAGCAGTTTAGCAGTTTCTTTAAAAATTAAACATGCGACTAGTATACAACCTAGTAATTACACTCCTGGGCATTTATTCTAGAGAAATGAAATTTTATGTTCACGCAAATACCTGTACAAGCAGCTTTATAGGTGCTTTATTTTCAATAGCCAAAAAGTATTAATAGAAACAACCCAGATGTACTTCAATGTGTAAACGGGTGAAGAAACTGTGGAACATCCATACCATAGAATACTACTCAGCAATAAAAAGAAATGAGCTACTGTTATGCACAACCACCGGGATGAATCTCCAGGGAATTTATGCTGAGTGAAAAAAAAAAATTCTAAAAGGTTATGTAGAGTATAATCCAATTTATGTAAGCATCCTTGATGTAACAAAATTATAGAAATGGAGAACAGATTAGTGGCTGTCTAGGGTTAAGGATGGATGGAGGAGGGAGAAAAGTGGGTGCAGCTGTTAGAGAACAGCATGAGAGATCCCTGTGCTGATGTTCTGCATCTTGACTGTATCAGTGTCAATATCCTGTCGATAACATTGTACTAGGGTTTTGCAAGATACCACATTGGGTGGAACCGGGTCAAAGGTTCACAGGACTTCTCTATATTCTTCCTCACAGCTACGTGTGAATCTACAGTTATTTCAAAACAAAAAGTATAATTTTAAATGGATAATAAGGAAATATTATGAACAACGTTATGGACTATAAATTCAACAACTTAGATGAAATGGCAAATTCTTTGAAAGACATCAACTACCAAAATTCACTCAAGAGCAATAGATAAGCTAGAGTCCTCTATCTATTAAAAAAATTGAATTTGTACTTTAAAATCTTCTGACAAAGAAAACTCTAGGTCCAGAGGGCTTTACTGGTAAAATATATTAAGCATTTATGAAAAATAATGCCATTTCTATACAAACACACACAAAAAAAGAGGAGAGAACACTTTTTAACTCATTCTGAAATGCTAACATTATCCTGAAGCCAACACCAGATAAAGACATTACAAGAAAAGAAAACTACAAACCAGTATTCTTCATGAACCTAGAGTCATTCTATACAAAAGTTTAGTAAACGGAATTCAACAATGTGTAAAAAAGATAATATAGAATAACAAGCAAAATTTATCCTAGGAATGCAGGGTTCATTCAAAAACCTGAATTCTTTTCCCTAACAATCAGGAACAAGACAAAGACGTCTGCTCCCGGCACTTCCGTTCAACATTGTGCCAGTGATTCTAATCAGTGCAGGCAAGAAAAGTAAATAAAAAGCATTCAGGTTAAAAGAGAAGTAAAACTATTTTTATTCACAGATTATATGATCATCTATGTAGAAAATCTAATAGAATTTATGGGGAAAAAAACCAACGAAAATTAATGTGAGTTTATCAAAGTAGCAAGATACAAGATCTATAAATAAAAATCAACTGTATTTCTACATACAATGAAAAATTGAAAATAAACATTAACATTTTAAAATGCTATTAACATAGCATTAAAAATATAAATACTTGGGAATAAATTTCACAAAAGATATGAAAGTCCTAACCTCTGAAGACTATAAAACTCTGCTTAGAAAAATTAAAGGAAATCTAAATTAATGGAGACATATACCTTGTTCATGGGACAAAAGACTCTTTGTTATGATGCCTATTCTTCCCAAATTGACCTTGAGATTTCATGCAATCCAAATCAAAACTCTAACATACTTATTGTAGACATCGATGAGCTGGTTCTTAAATACATTCAGAAACGCAGAGAACCCAGAATAGCCAAAGTGAAAAGTACTTTGAAAAAGTAAACAAAGTTGGAGAGCTAACACTACCTGATTTCAAGATTTATTGTAAAGCTATGGTAGTTGAAAAAGTGTGGTATTATCATACAGAAAAAAAAGATCAAAGGAACAAAATAGAGTCTAGACATACAGGGACCACTGATTTTTAATAATTTGCACATGCAAGTTAGTGGAGAAAGGTTATTCTTTTCAACATATGGGCTGGAACACTTGGATGTCAATATTCAAGAAGAAAAAATCTTAAATCCGTACCTTGCACCACCATATGCAAAGCTTAACTCAAAACACATCATAGATCTGAATTTAAGTCCTCAAACTTTTTAAGTTCTAGAAGAAAACATAGGAGAAAATCTTTGTGAGTGCGAGTTAGGCAAAGAGTTCTTGGGTACAACACTGAAACCACAATGCAGTAAAAAACTAGTAAATTACACTTCATCAAAATTAAAGCCTCTTCGAAAGAGGATGAAAAAACTAGCCACAGACCAGAATAAAACACAGGCGATCCCTGGGTTACAGACGACACGACTTACGGCTTCCCATACTCACCAAGGGGCTTCCAAGGCTCCTGTTGAGGATGATTTATATTTAAATAATTAAAGTAATAATTGGGGGACTAGTTTCTTGTTCGCACATAAACAAAGCCGCATGGCTAAGCAGTTGTTGGCGGCATCTCAACACCAGCTGCTAGTCTCATAGAGAGAGAAGCAGCTGATAGAAACACAAGAACACAAAGCATCACGAGATCCAGAGCCAAGAAAGTTTATGACAAAAAAACCAGCTGAAGCTTTTCGTCCCATTGAAGCAGGATTTGCTAAGCTTGAGGAGCAAGGTCCCAACACTGAGCAGTTTGAAAAGGTTTACTGTGCAGTGAGAACTCAGCTGCCACATGGCCATTTACGATGAAAAATAGGAAAAGGCTCTGCAAACACCCTAGATGCCTTTTTCAAGGAGCCGACTTCAGTGGTCCTCCAGCAGCAGACGCAAATCCTGATTCTCCCGCGAGCACTCCGTCCTCTCTGGTACCCTCTCCATCATCTCTGATTAATGTCAGCTGCCTTCTTGCCTCAAAAATGCCCCTCCCGGTAAGCAAGACATTGATGTAATATTAGGTGAGTGTTAACTTTTAATATTCTCTTTTGAAATTTCTATCCCCTATCTAAACTTTTTGTATGAGTTTGTTTTTATGTTCTGTTGGTTTGAATTAAAAAGAAGCACAATAATTTCTGTAACTCATTACAGTACCGGAGTATTATTATTATTACAGTATCATACTGTATTGTTATTGCCACATATGAGCCATTACGGTAGTAGTAGTATGACCTTCTATGCGCTGTTCATCAGGGATCCGAGTTACATACAAATCTGACCTAAAGACAGTTCTCAGGAAGGTTTCTCATTGGTAACCCAAGGACCGCTTATATTTGCAAATTATGTATTTGATGAAAGACTTATCCAAAACATAAAATGAACTCTCAAAATCAACAATAAGAAAACAACTCACTAAAAATGAACAAAATATTTGAACATACATTTCACTAAATGGCAAATAAGTACATGAAAATATGCTCCTCCTCATCAGACATTAGGCTAAAGCAAAGTAAATCACAATGAGATACCACTACACGTATCAATTAGAATGATTACATTTTTAAAAAATTGAGCATAACATGTTGCAAATGTATAGTGAAGCTAGAACTCTCATATGGTGCTGGTGGGGATATAAAATAATATAATCTCTTTAGGAGAACGGTTTGCAGTTTCTTAAAAAGTTATACATATGCCAACTATATGCTCCAGCCATTTCACTCCTAGGTATTCGTCATGAGAAAAGAAAGTACATGTGTATACAGTTGCACACAAATGTTTCAGTAGCTTTATTTATGTAGCACCAAGCTGGAAACAACTCAAACGTCCATCAAAGGGGAATGGATAACAAATCGTGGCGCGTCCATGCGATGAAATCCTACTCTACCGTAAAAAGGAACGAACTGCTGATACACACAACACACACGGAAGAGTCTCGAGGTGATCATGCTAAATGTGAGAAGCCAGATAAAAAGGAGCTCATACTGTATGACTGCATTTACATGAAACTCTAGAAAATGCAAACTAATCTACAGTGGCAGAAAGCAGATCAGTGGTTGCTTAGGGATGGAGGGAGCAGGAATAAGGGAATGCAGAAGGCCACGAGAAAACTTTTCTGGTGATATATACGGTAAGTATTTTTATTGTGGTGATGGTTTCATGGGTGTATGCGTACGTCAAAACCAACTCTCTCTTTCCCCGCTTTTTCTCTCTGTCTCAACGCGAAGGTGCATCGTCCATAGCAGAGCCGGAAGCCATCCTCTGACCAAAAGGAAGTCAGCATGAGGAAATTGCTAACACAGAGTCAGAAAAAAAGAAACCTCTGAGGGGAAGAGAGCCCAAGTCTTGATTGCGTTTAACTTGAAATTCACTGTATCTAAGGATTTTCAAGCATGTAACCTGATGATATTTCATAATGGTTATATCATTTTGAGTCAGGATTCTGTGTCTTCCAGTGAAAAGCATTGTAACCAGGGTAAGTACATTCTCATTCGAGAATCATACTATCATTTATAATCATACTAACCATTTATAATATACCATCAGAATAAAACTCAATTCCTGGAATTCAATTCCAAAGAAAACTGATCTGTATATCTACTGATATGTGTGTCCATAAAACTGATCTGTGTATTTATCTACGCGTACTGTGTATGAGTCTTGCAGCGGTTACGATCGAGGGGATATCCGCTATTTATACTCCTCCATCATCCTTTCTCCCTTCTTTTGATAACAGTGCCTCCATTTTCCCTTAGTAAGCCACTAACGTGGCCCTCTTCACATATGTCTGTCAGATGAGACAGACACTCCTGTCACTGGGAGCAGACAAGTGACTCCAAGAGCACTGTGAGGACGTGGGCAAGGCAGTTCCCATCCCCCGACGTCCCGCCCCAGCCCCCTTCACCCGCCTCTGCAGCAAGAGAGCAGTGGGAGTAGGTGAGCGGGGGCATCTGCAGGGTGCACTGGACGTCATATGCTCCGGGCTCCAGGACCTCTGGAGGAAAAAGACACTCTCACTCGTCTTTGTTTGGGGCAGACTATGGGGCCCTGGTATAGAGAGGCCTGAAACAAAGGTCTTGGATTTCATGGCGCCAGGGAAAGCCGGCCCGAGGAAACCTGTGATTCCCTCAGGAAAATGCACACATGCTTGTTGGTGTGTGTTCTTGGGAAAGTTGGCTTAATCCAGCTGGTGACGAGCAATATGGAAGAAACTGCACCCGCGAGGTGGATGAGAGTGGCTCCCAAGGCAAGCGTCCTTCCTCGCACGCAGAGTGATCAGGATGAGACAGACTGTCTTCCGTGGCTTCAGCTGGGTGTTGACAGATTGCCAGTTGGTTCACTGCCAGCCCATAAGAGCAAAAACGTCCCCCTTGGTAGGTTTGCCCTGCAGAAAAGACCCTAACTGCTTGGCCTGTACATGCAGAGCCTGAGGTCTGAGCAGGAAATGGAACATAACCACTTGCCCTAGTAGGACTAGCAAGCCAGAGAGGAAAACCAAGGCGAACACTTCGAACAGGTGTTTCACTGAAACAGAACTGTTGGAAGAGTCAGACGAAAACTTTTTAAAAAAGTAATAAATTCACTTAAGAAGATATAATTAAAGATTAAGAGGTTACCAGATAAATATATGATCGACACTAGAACTAAAAAAGAAATCATTTAAAAAATATGTAGTAACTCCATGTGTTTCTGACCGCAAGCCCCTCCTGTTTGCAATATTAATCGCTAAAATGCAATGACTGATGGAAGTAACTGAGGAGTACGAATAAATACAGGTTCCTCAGATTACAGCTAACATTTGTTGGGCTTTTACATCTAAGTACATTCCGTGGATTTAATCCTTATGAAACAGCCCCATGTTTAAGGAGAGTGAGGCTTAGAGAGGTTGGTCGTGAAGCCAGGAAGTCAAGGAGGAGGTTTCAAACTCCTGCGTCCTGACTTCAGAGCCAACGGGCTTAATCCCCAGCCCTCTGTCTAACCCCTGTTCATTTCGTGCAGATGGTCAGTCCGCTCTGCACGTGCTCTGAGCCTGTCTAGGCCTCAGATGATGCTCCCAGGCACGTGCGAAGCCTAGGACTAGTCGTGCATTACGTGTCCATGGGGGCAGTGGAAGCAGGAGGCTGGGGGAGCCGGGGGCTCTCTAAAGTGCTCACCAAGAGGAACAGCTGCCTCATTCTTCCTGCTACCTCTCGCTCCGAAATTATGCTTCTGTTTTAGTCAGGCAACCTGAATTTTTATTTCCACTCTGTTACTTGGGACTTTGGGCAAACTACTTAGCTTCTCGGATTTTAGTTTCCTCATCTGGGAAATGGGAATACCAGGAGATTATTGTGAAGACTTAAAAGACATAACGTAGGTAAAACTCCCAGCACTCATTTGGTGACAGTGAGTGCCAGGTGAAATGCTGAGCGTGGAAACTTAGAGAGGTATCAATAAGTATCTTTAAATGTTTAAAGGACTATTTTGTAAATAAGGGAGTAAAACTCTCTGTTACTCTGCGGGGCAGAGATGGAAACAATAGCACAAGTGACAAGCAGCTTTGGCCTCCTTTCATGGTAAACTTTTACGTCAGTCACTGGAAGTATTCGCAGGCTCTTGGATACTATGTAAAGAACTCCTGTTTTGGGTATAAAGTTGGATTTTAAGGTCTTCAAATGTCCTTCTACCTCTATCATGGTTTCTATAATTCTAAAAGTTGGCTTCCAGCAAAATTAATGATTTAAGAGCTAAAACATCTCCTTACAAAAGAAAATATTGGTTTCATGAAAAAAAGGTTAAAAAAAACTGTATAATTTACTATAAGGGAAATGTGTCATTTTTCTCTGTTGCAAGAAATTAAACATTTCTTTAATATTTTCATTTACTGCCTAAGTAAGAAGAATTATATTAAGGTAAAAATACTTTCTCATGTATGTACAGCCACACACACACACACACACACACACACACACACAGAAAAGTTTAGCCAAGACTATATAAGTGCTGATAAAACAAAATTTTTACGTGCAATGAGTGTAAGTTTAAGTCATACTGAATCTGAAGTTTTTTAAAATTGTCGAAGCAGCAAAATAGTCAACAGATAAGCAGCGTTGCTTAAATTTGCACTTCAACAAGTCCTGACAGCGTTCTCCTTAAAAGTCTTGCTGTTGGTATAATGAATGGAGACCTATTATAACAGATATTATTATAACAATGTACAATTTCAGATTTCTAGAAGACTTATCAGGAGATGTATTTATGCAAAGCCATATTTATCCTATTAAAATACATTTATAAGCATCAGACATCAATTATGCATAGATTTGACTGCCAGATAGAGAATCTTTCAAAAGACGGAGGCCCCTTCCACTAGAACAAAGAATTGGCAGCTGTCTCAATGGGATGGCCATTAGCTAGTCTGATTGCACTCCGAACAATTTTGTTGGCTTCGTGTGGCCTGATCAAGCACCCAGCTTCACTGGGTTTGAGGGTTTCCTGGGCAGGGGACTTCCTGTGCTAAAACCAAGATAGTACCAGGAAAACTGGGATGAGTTAGCCTTCTGGTCCCATGCGTTCATGCAAATTAGTAAAAGATATCCCTCTACTGTGGACTGAATTGTGTTTCCCCAAAATTCATGTGTAGAATTTTGTACATCAGGGCCGGGCGCAGTGGCTCACGCCTGTAATCCTAGCACTCTGGGAGGCCGAGGGAGGTGGATCGCTCAAGGTCAGGAGTTCGAGACCAGCCTGAGCAAGAGCAAGACCCCGTCTCTACTAAAAAAATAGAAAGAAATTATCTGGACAACTAAAAATATATACAGAGAGAAAAAATTAGCCGGGCATGGTGGCACATGCCTGTAGTCCCAGCTACCCGGGAGGCTGAGGCAGAAGGATCCCTTGAGCCCAGGAGTTTGAGGTTGCTGTGAACTAGGCTGATGCCACGGCACTCTAGCCAACAGAGTGAGACTTTGTCTCAAAAAAAAAAAAAAAATTTTGTACATCAGAAGGTAACTGTCAGAATATAACTGTATTTAAAGACAGAATCTTTAAAGAGGCAAGTTAAAATGAAGTTTGGGGATGGGCCCTCGTCTAATCCGACTGGTGTCTTTGCAAGGAGAGGAGATCTGGACAGGGACACGGGCAGAGGGGCGGAGCTGCGAGGGCAGCAGGGAGAGGGGCCGTCTGCAAGCCAAGGAGCGGCCGAGAAGAATCCAGCCCGCCGGCACCGTGCTCTCGGACTTCCAGCCTCCAGAACGGTGAGAAAGTACATTCCGGTTGTTTAAGCGCCCAGTCTGGGTGTTGCGGTGGCGGCCCTGGGAAACCAGCACGCTCTCCAGCAGCCGTCCCCGCATCTGGGTCAGTGCGTTTCAGCTGGGGACCACAGCCCCCGTTGTCCCCACACCCCCTAGGGCTCCTCTTCCCGGGCTCTTCCTCCCGCCCCTTCCCTGCACCTGGATGACCAGCCCCTTCCCTCTGGCACCTTGCTCCTTCCTTAGTCTTCCTCTCAGTAACCGGTAAGTCATTAAACCGTCTGTCCGCCCTTCCAAACTTCCTTGGACCCCGCCACCCCACAAATGAAGAATCCCACTGACTGCGTTTTCCTCCCTCCTCGCTCCAAACTCCTTGTGAGATTCCTTTGCGCTTATCGCCCCGCTTTCCTCATTTCCTGCTCACCCGTCAGCCTCCTATAATCTGATTCTCTCATTATTCTCCTGCAGCTACTCTGGAAGAGCCGTGTAGACCCGGACGACTGGGGCCAGTGCCGTTGGAGAGGTAGTGACGTTCCCGTTCCGCCCAGCGCGAGCAGGGGGCTCATTTCTGCCCTTGGCTGCGCAGCTGTCCCTGGGGCACGCTGGGGACTCTCCCCCGAGTCAGCTGTTTCTTCTCACCCTCACCCCAGCAACTGCCCGCAGGACCCTAACGCTCTCACCCTTCGAACTTTCTCTTTTCTGGTTTTCCACACCTGCCTCCGACTTTTGATGGCCTCAGGAGCCTTTGAGCATTCCTCTCTCTATATATATATATATCCTCCAAAATAAAGTCATTCACCAAGTTCCTGTCCTCCGTCCTCTTCTCTCCTAACTCTTTTGTCACTGATGTTTTAGAAACACTCTCATGACGAGCACCACAGCTTTGCGGTTGGTTCTGGATCTAGATCTGCAGCCCGGCGTCTCTCTGAGCACCAGGCTTGCCTTTCCAATTGCATGTCAGTCCTTTCCACGTGGACGTCTCACTGAGTCTCTCACATTCAACATGTCTAGAACTGGGAATGCATCGTAATTCCCACAGGTTTCTTTCTCGGTGACAGTGTTGCCGTTCTAATCATCCAGACTAGAAAACTCAGCTATCTATGAGTCGTCTTCTCGCTTAAATTGCACGTGGAATCTATACACAGGTCCTGTTGACCATGTGTTCTGAAAATCTTTTACATTGTTCTTTTCATATCATCGGGTAATAGTTTAGTGTAATGGTTAACAGCACGGACATTGGAGCCACATCAACTGAGTTCAAATCCTGACTCTCCTACTGCTTACTAGTTATGAAACCTTTTGAAAATCATTCAACTTCTCATGTGTAAAAATGGGGATTATAATGATGACCTACTTTATATGACTGAGAATCAAGTAAGTTAACATGTAGCAGATATTAGCCATATGCTCACTCAATCTATTTTCTCCTCCTAAACAACCAGTAAAACTGTATTTTCTGGATCCCTCGCATCTAAGTGGAGCCATAGAATATGAGTAGAAGTATTGCACCACCTTCAGTGAAAGGCAAATAAAAGAAGATATACTTTTCCTATGCTCTTGCTTCCTTTTCTGAGGCAACTTTGGAAGCAACACACCACAGTGGTTAGATGTTAGAAGGATTCTGAATCCCTGAGTCACCACATGGAGGAGAGCTGCCCAGGCGAGCCCTGCAGCAGGGAGCTTCTGCAGCGGAGTCCTGTGAGAGAGCAGTAAGCTTTTGCTGTGTTAAGTTACTGAAATTCAAGGTTTGCGTTTTTCTGTGTGTGGGGTTTTTTGTTTGTTTGTTTGTTTTGGTAATAGCTGCTAGTGTTATTTACCCCAACATCATGTAAATCTGCTAGAAACACAGTCATAAATACCAACCTCTAATAAATGGTAGGATTACTTTTTCCACTGCACCTACACTAGCTTGAGTCCAAATCGTCTTTCACTCAGACTGTAAGAGGATCACAGAAACCATCAGCTCTCTCTTGCCTGAGTAGTTCATTTACATAGGACATATTTTGCTATGAAAGTCTTTGTTCTGTCCAGTTATGTTGTTGGTGAGTTCCAGGGTGATTGGTGTTGAAAGACAGCAAAGGAATGTTATTTTGTGACTCCCATAAAGCAGCAAACAATAGATAACCCATTCCTTCTTTACTGCCTCAAAGAAGCGGAATAAATGATTTCAGGCTGCTACACCTTCAATGAACTGCAACTTCTCTCCCACCCCCTTCCTCTTAGGCCCCTGAGTACAGCTGTCACGTTGACTCGGATTTAAATCCTAGCTGTCCCACACCCTCTTCTTCCTGAGTCTCCTCATGTGAGGGACATGCTTTTATGGCTAATTCTTTGGTAAAACAATATGTATTTCCCCTGTTTTCATCAGGCCTTTAGTTTACGTTTTTAAGGAAAAGAATAGCATCTTTTAGAACATTTCTATATTATTTATGGAATATATTTTAAGTGTTATAGATGTGCTTTAGAGAGGTGATAGTAGACCCAAAAAAAGTTGGCTATTGGGCATCTGGGAACAGATCTAGAATTTTCTTACATTAATTATTACAATATACAATTCCACTTCCTAAGTCTTTTTGCTACAAACTGCGTTTTAAACCCACACTTCGTGTCTGTAAGTCTCACTCCTACTCGTCCATCTGTTTTCTTTGTCCTGATCATTTTGCCATCCTATCTTACGCACCATTCTGACATCCACTAAATGCCATCTTCTTTATCAAGTTCTTCCTCTGGGATACAACAGTACAACTCACAATAATCAACATGAATGAGGGTTTCTTGAGTATCCGGCATCCAGGTAAGTGCTTCACATATATTATCTCATTTGACTTTTACAAGACCACTATGAAGTGAGCATTAATATCATCCCATTTTACAGATGAGGAAAAGGAGGCTTGGAACAGTTCTGGACTTGTCCAGAGTCCCGCAGCTACTCAGGGCAGAACAGGAGTGCATTGTTTTCCATGGAGGGCACAGGCAGGCTCTGGTTTCAAGTCTGAAGGTAGCACTGGATCCCACAGGCTGAGAGCTTACCCACCAGGCTGTATTTCCAGCACTGTGGCGCCTCTCCCTGCTTGCGCCTGAGTATTTGAGGGCACCTCCATGAAAGCGTTCGCTATGCGCTGTCTGGTACCATAATTACACGCCCTCCTTTGTGTTTTGGGAGCTCTTTGAAGGCAGTGACGGTAGCACGTAAACATCCATTGGAACTGACAGAAAGATGCGCATATCTGTAAGACCACATTCTCCTTTCGTATCTATTGATGTCTCCGTTTCACTGTGTTTTCATTGCCAAGGGAATAAAATTCCGAATTCTCTGTATGAAGAAGAGGATTTCTTTGCCAGCTTTTGCTAGGTTCACTCTTGGTGATAATAATTTACTGTACAAATCACTTTTGTCCTGGCTTTTATGTAAGGGGCCATTCTTCCTGACTTTATGTTAGGAGTAGAGATTTTATCTTCTTTTTTCTTTTGTGACCACCAATGTATGCTAACTGAGTGCTCTTTCCATAAGACCTGCTAATTGCGTGAGCACAAGACAGAACGTGGCAAGTGTGTTAATGGAGATGAAATGAAACACTCCACTATCAACAGGGAGCCATGTAACAGTGATGAGTGCGTGCCTAGTGGTCAACAGCGCGGGCATTGATGTCTCTTACGCCAAGGAGAAAATTGTTTTCAAGTCCTTTTTCTTATCGTTACAGTTTACACTTGTATAGACCTTTTGCATTCTCTTTTTTTTTTTTATTCCAGGGTTTTGTGAGGGTACAAGCATTATAGTTACACTTTATGTCTTTGCCTCACCCAAATGCGAGTTAAAGGCATGCCCTTCCCTCCCTTTAGTGCTCCCCGTGTCCTTTAGTTGTAGATTTGCCCACCTATCCCCCTAATCTGTTGCATTCTTTATATGTCCCTTTAGTCTCTGGAACTATGAGTTAAGGTTGTTATAATGTAACATATAGTTGTTGTATATAAACATAACACAACATATATGTAACGCATATATATGCAAAATACAACATATATAGTAACATATGCACAACATATATAATGTAAAACATTATATAAAGCTATTGCATAGTTTATAATATGAGGTATAATGGTATGCTTGTTGCACAGGTAAAGAAATCGAAGCTCAGACTATTGGTAAAATTTACACAGATAATTTCAGGCAAAGC
Source organism: Propithecus coquereli (assembly GCF_000956105.1). Taxonomy (NCBI): domain Eukaryota; kingdom Metazoa; phylum Chordata; class Mammalia; order Primates; family Indriidae; genus Propithecus; species Propithecus coquereli. The sequence continues at coordinate 785,125 of NW_012150563.1, read as the reverse complement.
TAAGAGTCCAGCTCAAGTTTGATTTTTGAGTCTAGTGAGGTCTTTCCATTTCATCTTGGCTTCCATAGCTAACAGATGTGACCTGCGTTTCTAAGAATGTTGAGGTGCCTTCATGACCCAAAACCAGTTGTACCCTTTACAGAAATACGATTCCCTCCTGTTCTAGTGTTAACGTAGGTCTCAGAGTTTGCATGTCTCAGGTGTGTGGGAGTACGTACTCGTGAATCCCTTTCACACGTGTCATCTCTTACTATCAGTGTCACACTGTACAGACCTCAACCTCAGAATTCTCGGCACACCGTTCGCAATGCTCACTTCATGAGAAGGGAAATCTGTGTGCTTTCAAAGATTTCGTGATGGTATGGTTTGTATATCTGTCCCCTCCAAACGTCATGTTGAAACTTTGTCCTTAATGTTGCAGGAGGGCCCAGTGGGAGGTGTTTGGGTCATGGAGGCTGATCCTCATGAACAGATTAATGCTCCCCCTGGGAGGGAGTGTGAGTGGGTTCTCACCATATTTTTCCTGTGAGAGCTGGTCGTTCCAAAGAGCCTGGCCCCTCCCTGCTCGCTCTGGCTCTGGCTCTCACCTTGTGATCGCTGCACATGCCAATCCCCCTTCGCCTGCTGCCGTGAGTGGAAGCAGCCTGAGGCTTTCACCAGATGCATTACAGGCGCCATGCTTCTCGTACAGTCTGCAGAACCATGAACCTAATACACCTCTTTTCTTTATAAACTACCCAGTCTTGGGTATTCTCTTACAGCAACACTAAACAGATTAAGACAAGCGACAAATACAATACAACCTGCCTTTTCCACAATATCGATGCCTGAAATTCCACATTTAAACATTTTTTTTTCTTTGTAACCTGGTAATGGCAAATGCCTTCTGACATCTTAGGGCAGGTGAATTTGGAAAAAATATTCCTGGAAGCAGGTTTGTATAGAACGTAGAGAAAACGTTAGGCAACAAAGCAGGAATACAGGAAGGTGAACTGGAGAGCCCAGAATAATAAACTAGGAGCTTTTATAGTTTTGTCTACTGTAGTGTATTGAACTGCACCCCTCAAAAAGATATGTTCAAGTCCTAACCACAGGAACATGACCTTTTTGGAAATAGGGTCTTTGCAAATGCAATCAAGTTTAGATGTGGTCATATTGGATTAGGGTGGGCTCCAAATCCCGTGATTGGTGTCTTAGTAAGAGAAAGGGGAGATTTGCTATTTTTTTTTTTTTTGAGACAGAGTCTTGCTCTGTTGCTGTGGCATCAGCCTAGCTCACAACAACCTCGAACTCCTGAGCTCAAGCCATCCAGAGAGGGACGTTTGGACATAGAGACACACAGAAGAAACGCAGGGAAGAAGGCCACGCAATGGTGGTGGCACTGATTGGAGTGAGCCAGGCAAGCCGGGGAATGTCAAGGGCTGCAGGAACACCAGAAGCTAGGAGCAGGCAAAGGATTCTTCCCTAGAGCCTTCAGAGGGAACATGGCCTTGATGCCACCATAATTTCAGAATTCTAGCCTCTAGAACTGTGACAGAGTAAATTCCTGGTGTCGTAAGCCTCCCCTCATGCTGATTTGTCACAGCAGCCCTAGGAAACTCATACACCTGCTTAACACCCGGCCTTCAATTTTAAGTTCATTTTAAGTTTGAAATTTAATTTAATCCTTTTCACTAATCAACACTCTTCAACTTTTGTTCCCCAAATATGTCACAAATATGTCACACGGGCTCTGCTCTTGTAACCGTCCTATTTATTCTTTCGGCAACGGGCCTCCACCCCTGCAGAATGAGGTGCTGAGTGGGCATGGTCACGCCTCCTCCCAAAGCGGGGACGAAGCTCGTCCCCTTGCACCTGGTTGTTTCACGGGAGCTTGCAGAGTATACTCATGTCAATGGCAAAAGTCATTTCACATGAACTATGTATCAACCTACGAACACATAATATTAGCAAAATTTCTAATACTGTCCCATAAATAATAACACAAAATTTCTAAAATGTCATTGTCTTCAATCTTTATGAATCCTTGGACTCCCAGCTGTTCAAACAGCCTCTGGGAGCCAAGGAGAGAGCTTGAAGGTAGATTGTTGGGGGGGGTCCCAAGGTCGCTTTACAGACCCCCCTAATGCCCAATCAAGTGGATCTCTGTTTCTTTGCCGAACATTGCACCGCATGGGAGACGCGGGGGGGAGCGGGCACGAAGGGACGAGGACGAACACGCCAGGGGCGATCCGAACACCGCAGAAACGCGGCCCGGGGATGACCTTATTGCTGATGCTTTAGTTAAGCTTATAATTGTTACTGGACTCGGTAGTGAAACAAGCTCTAGAATATCAATTTCTGCTCAGGATTTTTCGTCTGGGCGCTCATCTACCCCAGGGCACCCCCAGCCTGTGCTGGCCCCGTGCCCGGCAGGCAGCGAGGCTCCGATGCCGGAGAAGGTCGGGAGGGCTGTGCGGGCTGGCAGCGTCTCTCCAAAAAGAAGAAAACCGCCTCCGCCATGTGGGTATTTCTCTGCGCGCTGGGACCCACGCCAGCGTACCCACAGCGACTGTCAGAGGCCGGCCATGCCCCGTGCATGGACGTTCTGGGTGACTGTCGCCTACCCAGGAGATTCCAGGCTTCGCCCCAACCGGCAGAGGTCCGTGCTTCGCCTGACAGTCCCGATGCCGAGATCCCAGTTCAATCTGCGAAGAGATGTGCGTGTGGCAGACACACTGAAACGGAAGATGCAGATGCGATTTGTTTTTGTGCCGGCGGCCTGGACCCACGCCGACCCCTCGCCCGCCCGCCGCTGCGCCTGCCCCGGGGGTCCCCGCCGCCCGGCTGACGACCAGGCCTCGGAGCGCCGCAGGGGCCGCGAGCGGGGCCGGGCGCCCCCAGACGAGCGGGCTTCCCCCGCCCCCGGCGGCGACCCCACCTCCCGCCCCCGCTGCGCGCGCGCGTGTGTCCGTCCGTCCGTCCGCTCTCTCGACGTCAGTGGGAATTTCCAGCCAGGAAGTGAGAGGGTGAGCGAGACAGGCAGAGAGAAGTGCCCCAGCGAGCCGCGCAGGAAGAGGAGGTTTCGCCACCGGGGCGGCCGGCGACGCGCTGACAGCTTCCCCTGCCCTCCCGTCGGTCGGGCCCCGGCGCCGCCGCCCTCGGCCTCCGCC
>NW_012150563.1:686234-781885 GCF_000956105.1 Propithecus coquereli | reverse complement strand
GCCGCTCCCTCCGCAGCGCACAGGCCCGCGCCGCCGAGGTAAGCCGCGCTCGGCCAGCGGGGCCGCCGGGCCGCCCCGCCAGCCCGCTCCGCTTCCTCATTCCTGTGCCGACCCGGGAGGAGGCCGTGGGGAGGCACGGAGCCCGCGGCAGGGGACAGGCGCGTCCGGGCTGCGCGGGGCCGGCCGGCCTGGGACCGCGGCTGCCCGGGCGGTCGTTTGCCTTCGCGTCCCTCCCGCAGGAGCGCGGGTCCGAGGGGGGCGCCCGCCAACTTCCTCCCGCCCGGGGCGGCGGGGGCGAGGGGAGGCGGTGGGTGCAGTGCGGGGCCAGATTTCGCCCAAGCGCGTTCCGTGAAATGAAAGCAGAAGAGCTGCCAGCCTCCTGCCGGGGAAAGCCCTCCCGGGCGCAGTTGGACGGGGGAGCCCGTCCCTCCCTCCCCGACTGCCCGGAGAAGCCCCCGCTTCCCTCCCTCCCTCCGTCTCTCTCTCTGTCTCCCTCTCTCTCTCTCTCTCACACACACACTCACACACACACACACACGCAAGACATTACATATTCACCTGCTGTGGGACTCGTACGTTAATTTTCAAAACATAAAGTGGGCTCGATATTCCACAGGGCCTGGCATTGGAGAGAGAAAAGAAATCACCTACTTAGAGCACTTTTTAGACACTTTGTTACGTGAAACTCTCGAACAATGGCACCATGCATTGTGCGTGACCTCTAAACAAAAATAGTGATAGAAACAATGCCTATCCTAAATGTAAGCTTTTAAATGGTCTTTTAAAACAGACACCGCTGGAGGTGTTTGCCCTGATTTGTTGGCCTGTCCTGAAAATGAAAGGGGACCTGATACAGGATTTGATTATGAAGATTTAAGAAATTTTCATGAACTTAAGTAGAGCTTTTCAGCATTGCAGATTGTGAAACAGCCATATTTAACTCAAAGATTTTGTTATAAAGCTCAATGGCATTGCTAAAACATTTCATAGTTCTGGCATCAAAATATTCTTCTACAAAGTGATGATCTTTGGTGAATATTAAAGATTTTATTTTAAAGATCACCATGTTCAGTATTTTTCTAGCAGAATTCCTCAACTGAATATTCTTGAGCAGTTTAAAACTGCATTAGTGTTTGTTAAAACTTTAAAAGGAAAATTTAATTAAAGCCCTTAGCTGAAGTATGATATGTTCCTGATTTTAATAGTATGCTTTCTGGAGATGAATCCTTTTACTGTTTGATGCATTATAGAAATTATGTAAATAATTTGAAGCCAAGTACTTTTTTGAGCTTATGAACTAGGGAAGACAGGAAATAAAAAGATATTTGTTTCCTATAGCATTTAACATTTATCATGTAATTGAATTGCTAAAATGAAAAGAAACATATATGGTAAATGGAAACATGAAATCTGAAGCTATTCGCTCATATTGATATACCAGGCAACTCCTAACTGCCCTCTCTTACTTGTTTAGATAAAATGTCTTCCTGGGCTGTAGCCTACTGGACAAACTTGAATACAAAGGAAGACTCATTATATGTAGATTTAATGCTGGGACTGAAATAACTGCTTGCTGTGAAAAGTAAACCATTTCTAAACTGTTTAAAAGACTTTTTTAAGGAAATAGTATAATCCTATTACGAGTTGGTGGCGATTTGAAAATCTATTATCTTTGTTTTGAAATTTGAACTTGATCATATGTTGTGCAGTTGGCACTCACTTGGGCTGAGTATACCCCCCTGTTTTTCAAACCCAGCTAGTAAATACTGGAGTATACATACAAAAATAGTTGTTCCTCTTTGTAAGCCCTGCTTTGATCTTTGCACTTCCTTTTTATTTCTACCTCTTGAACAAGATCATCTGTGATGCTTGAGTTGCAGTTGGTGAAAGCTCAATAAGTCTGAAATACGCAGAATTTTAGATTTAGTGATCATATTCCTTGTATTTCTCTTGTCATTGTTCCTTGGAAGAAACTGAAGCTAGTTTGAGAAACTAATATTCGTGCAGGTTGTTTCTACTACACTTTTAGATTTCCAGATAATTGATGAAGTAAGTTATTGCCTTGGCTTTCAGGGATTGCTCATTGTGGTAGATGGATCTAGATAAGGAGTCGGCAGCTACATGGATCTTGGGGTATCATTAAATCAGTAAACCCTTCTTTTTGCCTAGTTTATGAGAGGTATTCCCCTGTTCAAAAGAGGTGAAAGTTCTGGCTTCTGGGGGGAAGTGGTTACTTCATAACCTTCAATTGGTTTGAACTTGAGAGAAGCAAGAAAAATACTTGACATTTTAAAACAATAAGTTAAAATAATTCTACCTGTGTTGTCATATGGATTTTTGATAAAGTTCACAAAATATTGTCTATTTCACCTTCAGGACTTAGATGTGCTTTCCTGAGCATGGAGTTCACTGCAGTAGGAAGTGGATCTGGCAAGGCACCGTACTGTAGTTTAACCAGTACAGTGAATGTTTGGATGTGCTCCTCTCGTCTACAGAGTCAACAGAAATCACATTAGCAGAAATGGCTGTGTATGAATCAATGGCTCTGTAAAAGTTCTCATTAATTTGTCACACTTTTAGTAGGAAGGTGGTTTTATTTGGTTGAATTTTGGTTTTCTGTTTCCAGTATGAACTATATAAGGTAATGCGATTGTAAAAGTAGAAGAAAAGGAGAAGGAAGAATGGAATGTTAGTGCCAGAAGACGCTTTGTGTTCTGTTCCTACATCTACATTTGTGTCCGAGCAGCATTAATTGCTTGTTGGTGACAGTCGGCCACAATAGAGCAATTTACTCTGCTTTCTGGGAATTAATTCTCATTGGCTCTCTTCTTGCACCTTCCATAAATGCTGAACTCACCTGTAGTGTTCTTGGAGGTGAGCAGGTCGGTCATCAGGAACATCTATATCCCTTCGAATTGATTCCGTCACTTCTCAGGAGACCCTGAGGGTTTTAGAGGACTGGAGATGCTCAGCCTCAGGGAGGAGTGTTGGACATTTTGGCATACACCTGCAAGTCAGTTTGGCTTCTTGTCTGATTTTTTTATCAAAAAAGATTAATGTTTGAAACCATATAATTTGGTACAGTTAATAGTTATGGTAACATAACCGAGCCTCTTATCTTTGTAATATTTCCTTAACGAGTGGTTCGCTGTTAGAAGAAGGAAAAAAGAAAAAAAAAAGCAGTAGCATTTCATGATGATGAGGTTGCTTTGTACCTTTAGTCTCTACTGCATGCGAGAGTGTCCTGCGTGCAAATTAACACGCTGTCTCTCGGATTTCCATGCGAGGTCGGTAGATCTGGCTTTGAAGATCAGCCGATAGTTTAGAAAATAAGTTGTGAAAATCACATTGCTTCACCACAAATGATGTCAACCCTGACAGTTTTATGCAAATAAAAGTAATATAAGATGTGATTTGTTAAAGATCATGGAAACCTCAGGAGAATAGATTATGGAAGAAATATTTGTTTAATTTATAGTATTAATCATAAAAATATTATATTTTAAATTGTAAAAAGAAATCAGTTATTCTCTCCTTATGTTTTCTGTAGTAATTAACACAGATTTAATTACCAGTAAAACAAGCTGCATCTTTTAATTTGTTGCCTGTTTTTGAAATTAGAATAATGATATGTATGGTTTAATTATCCATTACAAATTGGCTTATTACATTTTATTTATCTTTTACCATTAGGCCAGAAACCTTATAACTAGCTTTTATTCTGACTCATGCTATCAACAGGTATTTATAGATTTAAACCAGCTGTAGATCCTCTTTGTTTAAACTGTGAAAAAATTTTTGACTCATGCAGTTTTAAAGAAGAATGTAAATATTCTACATGGCATACTATTTAAAAGAGCCAAAATTATACAAAATAAAATAAAAAGGAAAAGCTATTTGAAAGAATCAAATCTTATAGTTCTAGCTAAAAAGAAATAATATCTAATCTATAGTGACAAATAACAAAAGTTAAAAAAACTGATGTTTATCATTGTGCTTGTTAAATGAATGAATGAAATTAAATTGTTTTTTTTTAATGGGCTGCATTCTATAGAGAACAAAAATTATACTATTTTGCCTTGCCTTCTGGGAAGAAAGAAGCCAGAAACATAGTTCTTGTTTCCTAGATGTGATTTTCTAATCTAAAGAGCGCTTGAAGTTTACTAGCAAGTAATTTATTAAAAAGTGCCTAGTGCTTTCCCAAAAGGGAGCATTTCGTGTGAAAGAGTTTATGAACTAGGAAAAAAGTGCTTTTTAGTTTCAAAGTTTTAGCGGCACTTTTCAAGCAAAGTAATAAAGTAATTGAAATGATAAAAGATGCTTGTACAAGTGAAAAATGTAACTTTCTGGCTAAATTAGAATTTCTTTACACTCCATTGAAACTATAATTTCAACACTGGTATCTCCAGAAAAGGAAACAATGCTACAAGCACTACTTTGTAATCCAAGGATTGTTAATGCCTATGTAAGTTAATCCACCAAAAAGTAAAAACAAAATACGTTATGACCTCTAGAATTAAATACTTATCACCCATAAATCTGTGACTGTTCAAAGTTACTAGATGGCAAACCTCAGGAACAAGCGGGCAGTTAGCAGGGTTTACTGTACTTTCCACTTTCTTATTTTAATGATTTTGTAACACTATAAAACCTGAGTCCTCATCCTGGTAGGGCTTGTTCATTATTTCTCAGTTATAGCATTTTCAGAAATTTGACCTTGGAACTCGAAATCTAACCATTGATTCTTTGCGGACAAAATTTATGAAATGAAATATACTATCCGGACTAGAAAAGAGCGAAATGCCAACATTTCCATCCGAGGTCCCAGTGTCATCGTGCCCCCAGGAATCCCTAAGGCAGTCTCTGTTGGAAGACAGAACCTTTTTATGGGACGCTGCTGTTCACTTCAGTCCACTCTGCTTTGCTGCCCACTTAATTCTCGTTCTGACCCTGACCTCTCTTCACGTCCCTTACAAACATATATTCAAGTTTAAAAAATTAATTGAATAAATTAGTTACAAAAATTTCTAGGTATAATCTTTTTTGTTGGCAACAAACTGAGGAAGAAATTAAGTGTTCACATATGTAACAAGTGTATTGTAAAGCTATCGTGGTTGATAAGTACTCTGAAGATGAATAGCAGCAGTGTTTGTTAGTTAAAATATTAAAATAATCCAAGCTCTCTGCCTGTGCTTCCCTATGAGGTGGCTACTGAAAACGATACATCGTGCCATGTTCCTACATGATCAGTTCCATCTGCAGCTTCTAGGCATGAAGAAAAACATAAACAAAACAAAGATGAAACTTTGTCCTAGTTCTTACTGTACTGATCAAAAATGTATGGACAACTCATAGATTTCATATCGGGAAATAAAGCTGTTGGATTTTTTTGAGATGAGCCATTTTGATAAATGAGGCTCACTAGAGTTTCTAGAATAGATTTACATTTTATTTATTTGAACTAAGGAAAGTACAAGACCCGCATAAAGTTAAGCATACCTCTATAGAAAGAGTTTAACATTTTTAAAAATTTGGTTATTTTAATGAATTTTATTTGTTAAAATTGCAGTTATTTCAAAAAATTATTTTTATTATCTGTTATTATTTGTGTGATTTGGACTAAACGTATTATACCATATTTTAGTATTAAGGCATATCTATCCTTTGTTTATCCCAGATGTTAATTCTACCATATATCAAGTGTGCAAAGAAGAAAAATTAAAAGCGATGACAGACTACATAATTAACCTCTTTATTGGTTCTATGCCCAAACCTGTAATTCTTTTAAATAATGAAAATAAATTACTTAATTGTCTTAGGAACCATGCCTTCCAAGACAAGAATTTTAGGAATGAGAAAATGACTATTTTTGGATGTTTTAACATGAATTCCTGACTCATGTTTTATTGATATTTGCCGAATTTCTTCATCTACTAGTTCTTAACTTACGTATATTTTTATTTTGTAGAGTTTAACCATTTATTGGTGTCTGACCATTAAGACTTGATTTATAAACTTCAATATCTTTTCTTTTAAATAGAGTGTGGACTTGGTACTGAAGCCAAAGGAGAAGAATCCCTTAAAATTTACGCGATCTAGTACAATGCTCTGCATACAATACAAGCATCTTTACGACTTATAAAATTAAAACGATGATGATATGGAGGGGTGGAAGAAGTATGGGTGGCTGTTCATCTAGAGGAAATTTGAAGTTGAAGAGAAAAAGTGTGAAGTTAAGAATAAAAATTAAATTAAACTTAGGTTTTTTGCTCTGTTAGATATTCAGGAAAGTACTTAAGGGAATTTATATAAAATCAAAACTGAAAACTGAATATAAAATGTAGGAAGTAGGAAAGATTTTTTTTTTTTTTTAAATGCCCTCACACTGCTAATTTCAAACCAACCAGAAAGCCTAGGAGAATACTTTTTGGAGAAGATTGATTAAAATGATCCAAAAATATAGTCAGTCCCACACTCTATTCATTGAATTCATTCATTTATTATGCTGGTAATACATAGGAAGGAATATATGTCAAGTATTATATCTGTGTATGTGTGGGAATTTTTAAACCTAAGAGCGCTTTGAAAGATTTGGTCAAAACAAAGGGTAATGAAAGCATAGAGCAAGGTTCAGGGAGAGAGTTCTCTATAAAATTAATTCTCAGACTTTATTATTGACTTGAATGTGAAGATAGAGGAAATAATCTGGAAAGTGAATCAGAATTCCAGAGGAAAAGATAAATTCTATATCTCATGGTTGAGAAAGGGAGAGGTCATAATGAGGGGGAGCGAGAGAGGTTGCCCTCGGATAGAATATTTTTGCAGGCATTTCATGGTGAATCATCCTATTTTTGATACATTGAAAACAATGTACATTTTTTCCACATTCTGAAAACATGTTAGAAGTCAATTGTAATTAATTGAATATGAGTACCCCTGGAAAATTAAAATTAAAAATGGTATCTGACAATAATTAAATGTATTTTCTTGCTCTTACGCCATGTGATAGCATTCATTTGACATCATGTCTTTATAGTTTCTCTCCACGTGTTTACCCAATTTCACATTCAAGATGTTTAACCAAATTTAACAAGCGCACCTTGGAAACTTTTAAATATTTCCTGACTCTTTTAAAACATTACGTTATCAGTCATTTACCCTGCAGTTACAGTTCTTTTTCGTGATGGGTGGGGAAACTATCCTGTTTCCATTAGAAAGTCCACTTGTAATAGCCAAATAGGAGTGAGTCTGAATTGTTCAGAGTTCCATCCTGTGTAGAAATAGATGGGTGATTTTTTTGGAGTAATTGTGCTATATTTACTAAATATCCATTAAATGGAAGGAGTCCAGTCATTCAAAGCAAGCCGCAGAAAACAACAATTTTATTGCTGAAGCACTTAAGCATCTTTGCATAGGTGTCCCCATCAAATGCCAGTATTAAAGTTATCATCCTCCCTAAGCCCATATTGCCACCCCATTAGGGAATGCGGTTGTTAGCCCCACTTGTGGCCCATTCAGTAGGTTTCCCACGCCAGAAACCTAGGCACTCTTCCTTCTTAAACGCTCACTTCCTCCTTCAGTTAATCACCAAGTTCTATCAAGTCAGCCTCCTCATCTCCAGAATCCATCCCTTCCTCGTTGAATTTCTAGCTTTTATTTTTGCACCGTCTCCTGGTACGTGGTCTCTTGCTTCTATTCTGCCCTTCATCCTAGCACAGTGGTCAGCTCTCTAAAGTGCAAGCCTGATCCTGTCATTCTCTTTGTTTCTGAAGTCATTCTCGGTTGTCCTCAGGAGCCAATTCCTACCCTTGCTCCTCCCTCATCCCCCAATCTCAAATCCTCCGCGTCAGCTTTCAGTTCCTTATCCACAGCTTTCTCACTCTGAATGCCTCGCACGTGCTCTCCCTGTGCGAGAATGGCCTTTCCTCGCGAGCCGTCCTGCCACGTACCCAGCCTTCAGGCCCAGCATCACCATTTCTCTCGCCCTCCTTTCTCTTTTCTCCCTGCCCTTTCCATGAAGAGTTATGTGCCCTCATTCTGTATTCCCCTGACTTCTGTGCGAGCTGGAAAAGATACATCTTGAGGGCAGGGATTTTTGTCTTACTTAACTTTTTATTTGCACAGCACCTGGCAAGTTTGCTGAATGAATAAGTAAATAAACAAGATATCAGGAGACTCTGCTGCTGATTAAACCCTGTGGCTCTGGGCAAGTTAATTAACTTCTCTGGGTTTTATTTTCTCTCTGTAAAGAAATGAGAGGGTTGGACTAAATGGGCATCTACCTCTAAAATTATTCATTTCTTTGATATAATTGTGTTAATTGGAAGACTTCAAATTTTCTTGCCATATTGAGATAGGGCAATTTAAGGAAAACGCGTGTGAGAGTAGGTATGAAGCAAAGTCTCGACGGTCAATATGATAATGCGAAATGCTGTATGTTTTGTGGGTGATGAGCTATGATTTTGGTCCCAGTGTAGTTTCTTCCTGACATCCAGATGTTTCTGGGGTTGCATCATTTCGTTAGCAGTCAGTCTCTCACATTCATAAATCTCCAAAGAAATTAATGGCAAATTTGAGACAAATTGAATATAAAATCCAATATTTGAGTTCTAACTTGACTCAGGCTCTCACTAATTATAACTATATGTGAGGGAGGAAGAGTGGGAGGTGGCGGTAGTGTGAGCTGGGTCCCTTCTGTTGTAGAAGGAACACAGTGTCCTGAATCAAGAAAAAAAGATATAAGTATTTCACTGGAGTGTGAAAAGAACCACTAGGTGAACCAAAGAGAGAAGAGTACTAAAAAGTAAGTCTCTCTGACAAGCAGAATTGGAGGCACGGAGGGTGGTAGGGTAAATAGCCTTTGCTTATTTATGGAAGCTCTTCCGTCTTTACATAGTAGGATTTTAATTTTTTTATTATTCCTCCCCCCAGTTTTATTATGGTACAATTGGCAAATAAAAATTGCATATATTTATGGTGTACAACATGATGGTTTGATATACATACACGTTGTGAAATGATCGAATCAAACTAATGAGCGTAAGTCAGATTTTATTTTTCTAACAGTAATTCATTTGAATAGACGTTGAGTCCTTTCTATGTGCCAGACACGATTCTGCGTGCTGGGAACACGGTGCTGCTCAAGATAGGAATCCAGAACTTCATGGAGCCTAAACCATGTAATCTTTTCAGTTTTAAACAGTTTCTTTTTACATTGGCCTTTTTTAAGTCGGAAAACCTCATAACTAAAAAAGCGCACAAATCATAAGGGTGCAGCTTTAACGATTTATCTCAAAGTGAACACGCTTAATCCAGGGGTGGTCAAGAGACAGAACGTTGCCAGCACCACGGACGCTCTGTCTCTGCCCCTTCTCAGTGGGGACCCCACTCTCATTTAGAGGGTTTCACTAATGGCTTTGGGCTGCGTGCGTGTGCGTCCGTGGCTCGTGCTCGTCCACGATGACAGCTGGGCAGCCGGGAGCCCACCGGGTGACTTCGTTACTCCAAGGCGCGAGTGACAAGCTCCACGCAGGCAAGAGCTCTGCTGGGTGAAAGGCCCTTGAGGTCATTTCATGTCAGCTTTCCTCACTGAACAAATTTTTGTTTCCCTAAGATGTTAGTAAAAATATAAAACAAATCACATTCTTATATTAACTTATCATTTATGATTTTAAGAGTAAATATTTTGCTTATTGCCAGGTAGTCAGGTTCACTGACTAAGAGACGTGGGAGAAAGACGTATCTGCCTCTGACTTTGCTGGACTGGAGGGGGGTACGGGTCACCTCTTGCTTCCCGCTCACTCTATACACTGACGGCCGCACAGGCTAAAGGGCTCATCTCTATGACTGATCACTGGGGAAGGGGCTTCCCGGGGCCTGATTCTGATGCTTGCAGACCACAGCTGTGTGTGTGGTTGGAAGGTCTTTGCTGTGATTGTTTGGGGGAACCCTCCAGGCTGATGGTGGTCATAGTCATAGAACTGAACGTTGCTGGTTCACATGATGAATCCTTTTCTTTTAAAACATAAAAGACATATTTTTAGGGATTTTTGATGATCAATGGAATGAAAATCTAAAATAAGCCAAGTCATATTCAGATTCAAGAGAACTGGGCCAGTTTCTCTGTATTTGAACGAAAGATTATTAATCTGTGATTCATAATCCATGAGGCTACTGCCTCCTCAATCTTCAAACAGAAATACACCAAAATGGTACTCAAAGCAAAGGCCAGACATCAAAATTAAAATTCTGTCATACTGTATTTTTAGGGGAAAAAATATGTAGCGTTAGAAATGTAGAAGGAAAAGGTCAGAAAAAAATTCAGTAAGTCAAATCTCTCTCTCTTTTTTTTTTTTTTTTTTATTGAGACAGGGTCTCACTCTGTAGCCCAGGTAGAGTGCAGTGGCATCAACATAGCTCACTGCAACTTCCAACTCCTGGGCTCAAGCGATCCTCCTGCCTCAGCCTCCCAACTACAGGCACATGCCACCACACCTGGCTAATTTTTCTGTTTTTTGTGAAGGGCTTCTTCCTCTTGCTCACACTGATCTTAAATTCCTGGCCTCAATCAAACCTCCCACCTTAGCCTCCCAAGGTGCTGGGATTACAGACATGAGCCACCTCACCAGGCCCAAATCCCTTTTTAATGCCACCTGAATGAAAGACCTCAAACCATGAGCAGATGTGTTCAATCAGTTTTTATGTGGAAATGGAAAGCAGCAATATCTCAGGAGTGACTTTAATTATAACGTGTAAAGTTTTATCTGATTTGTTATAATCTTTGTGGAACTTATCTAAAGATTATAGTAAATTATATAGTAAATTCTCTAGCTTTACAAATTTATTCTTGGCAGATTTTGGCCTACTATAGTATTGATAAAAATAAATTTTACTTAGAATGGAATCTGCCATTTGCTATAAATGACACATAATTATAATATGTTTAAAATGTGTTCACTGGGCATGGTGGCTCACTCCTGTAATCCTAGCACTTTGGGAGGCTGAGGCAGGAGGATCGCCTGAGCCCAGGACTTTGAGGTTGTAGTGAGCTATGATCACACCACTGCACTCTAGCCAAGGCAACAGAGGGAGACTGTCTCAAAAAAAAAAAAAAGAAGAAAGAAAAAGGAAGAACATCCCTGTCCCTGTTCCCCTGGTTATAGTGAACATGATGCAGCGAGAATTTAGATGCTTCTTTTATGCAGGGGAATGAGGTTATGTTTACTAGGTTTTATTGAGTCTAAGAGGTAATTTTTTTCTCCCACAATTTAACAGCTTAATTACATGATTTGAGGATTTTTCTTGATATTTTTCTATTACTGGTTTCTGATTTAATTGAATTGTGTTTGGATAACATACTCTGCATGTTTTCCCTTCTTTGAAATTCATCTGCCATGGTGCACGCTCGGTGTGCACTTGAAAAGGGTAGGTACCTGCCCTCACCGGGTGGAGCGTTCTGCCCGTGCACGTGGGTTCATTTGATTGACAGCCCTGTTCCTACATCGTCTATGTCCTTACTGCTGTGGTGTGACTGTGTCCCCTCCAAAAGGCAGGTGCTGAAACTTAATGGCCAATGTGGTGGCATTAAGTGGCAGGGCCTTTGAGAGGTGATTAGGTCATGAAGGCTTCTCCCTTCGTGAACAGGATTGGGTGCCCTCGTCCAAGACGGCTTGCTGCAGGGAGTCTGTCCCCGCTTGCCCGGTGGCCCCGCACCATGAGAGGACACAGTGTTCCTCCCCTCTGGAGGGTGCAGCCCTGAGTAGACGACAAGTGCTGTTTCCTTACTCTTAGACTTCCAGCCTCCAGAACTGTGAGAAATAAACTTCTATTCTTCAGGGATTACTCAGTGTCTGGTACTCTGTTATAGCAGCATAAACAGACCAAGAGACTTCCTGATGTTGATTTGCTTGTATCAATTTCTGAGAGAGCAGTGTTAAAATCTTAACTATAATTGTGACTTTGTCATTTCTCCTTTAATTCTGCCACCTTTTGCTTCATGAGTTTTGAAGCTCTGTTAGTAGGTACACACACATTAAAATCATTATTTCTTCTTGATGAGTTAACCCTTTTATTCTTACGCAGTATTCTTTGTCCTTGGTAATATTTCTTCTCTGTAAGTCTACTTTATCTGATATTTTACTATAGCTTGCTTTCTTATACTTGGTATTTGTATGGTGTAACTAGCACAATTTCCCATCCTTGTATGTTTAAACTCTCTTTAATGTTAAAGTATGATTCTTATGGAAAACATATACTTGGGTCTCGCTTTTCTTTATCCAAATAGACCATCTCTATTTTCTATAGGTGAGTTTAATTCATTTACATTTAATATAATTATTGATTTGTTGGGTTTAAGTCTTCCATCTTGCTAGTTTTTATCTATTTGTGCCATCTCTTCTTCATTCATTTTTCCTCTTTTTCTGCCATCCTTTGAATAAATCAAGTTTAGGGGTTTTTTAAAATGCCATTTTATCTCCTTTATTGGTTATTTTCTAAAGTGATCACTTCGCCACTTTAAAAGTATTGTTTGTTACAATATTCTTGAGTCTACAATTAATTAGTATTATAACATTTCTATATAATGTAAGAACTTAACAGTGGTATACTTCTTTTGTCCTTCTGTGTTGTTATTGTTATACATTTTACTTCTGCATATGTTATAAACCACAAAATATATTGTATTTGTTTGCTTTGAACAATTGTCTAAGAAATTAAGAAACAAAAAACCAAAGTCTCACGCTTACTCACAAATTTATCATTTTTGGTGCTTTTCATTCCTTCATATAGGTCCAAGTTTCTGTTGTTTCCCTTCAGCATGAAGAGCTTTCTTTAGCAGATCTGCTGGTGATGAATACTCTCAGCTCTAGTTTATACGAAAATGTTGGTTTCACCTTTGTTTTTAAACGATATATTAAATATTTGCTTAATATAGACTTCTAGGCTGATTTTTTTTTTTCATCACTTTAAAGGTGCTTTCACACAGCCTTCCAGCTTGTGTTGTTTCTGATGAGGAGTCAGCCCCGTGCTGATGAGTGAACCCTCACGCCCCCATATGCAATATGTCCTTTGCTGTCCCTTGCTGCCGTTAGGGTTTTTCCCATTAGCATTAGTTTTGAACAGTTTGGCTGTGATATGCCTAAGCATGGTTTTATTTGTCTTTATCCATCGTGAGAATCTTTGAGATTTTTGGGTCTGTGTGTTGATATTTTTAAAAGTCAAATTTGGAAAATTCATGACTATTATTTCTTCAAATATTTTTCTATCTTTTCTCTCTTTCTGAGACTCTAAGTTACAAATATGTAAGACTGCTTGATATTGTTCCGATGGTCACTGAAGCTGTCTTCACTTCTTTTTCTCTTTACCTTTTTTTTTCTCTGTGCTTCAGTTTGGATAGTTTTTATTGACCTTTCTTGTAGTTTATTGGTACTTTGTTTTATAATATTCAATATACTGATAAATCCATCTGGTGAAACTTCATTTCAGTTCTAGAGTTTCCATTTGGTTCTTTAAAAAAGTGTTTGCATTTCTCTGCTGCGGTTCCCTATTTGTTCACTCGTTATGTCCGTCTTTCCCTTTACATTATTGAACATATTTCTGTTAGCTGTTTTAAAGTCCTTGGTTGCTAATTCCATCATTTGAGTCATTTTATTCTGGGTCTTATTTTCCTGCTTTAGGCTTCATTAATTTGGACATTGCATTGTGCAGAGTTTGCATTTTTGTCTTCTTTTAAAGAATGTTGAGTTTTGTTGTAACAGGCAATAAATTTAACGTAGGTTTAGAGCAGTCCTTGTTTTAGGGTATGTCTGAACTCTGATTGCATGATCTTTCTGAAGTCACAGCTGAATGCTCAGAATGTTCAGTGAGGTCTCTGCACCCTGGGCGATTGCAACTTCAGTGTCTCTCAGACCTGCAGGGCCTGTGGAATCTCCATTTAGTTCTTGGATCCCCAGCAGCTGTTTTCTAAGGCTTTGCAGGATCTAGTCCTGCCCTGTCACAACTTAGCATTTGGCCAGTGACCAGAGGTGATCCCTATGCAGATTTCCAAGGCTCTTGCTTCTTATGTAAATCCCTTTTCTCTGATATCCTGCCCAGTGAGATTGCCGCTCTCTTTTGGGGCTCTACTTTCTTGTGTCAGCATGGTTTGGAAAGCGCCCTCAGTCAAAAAATGAGGGTGAATCTGGAGCATCCCTCAAGTATACAGCCTTAATGATGTGCAGCCCTCTGATGTTGTCCAGCATCTTAAATTATTGCTCTAAGTATTTGTTTTATTTTCATAGATTTGGGGGTACCAATGATTTTTGTTATGTGGATGAATTGCATAGTAAAGAAGTCTAGGCTTTCAGTGTACCCGTCATCTGAGTAGTGTGCATCGTACTCAATAGGTAATTTTTGGTCCCTCACCCCCCCTTCCAGCACCCCCTTCTGAGTCTCCAGCATCCGTATGTGACTCTATATATGCACACCCCTTGCTTAGCTCCCACTTACAAGTAGGAAAATGTGGTATTTGGTTTTTTTATCCCCTGGGTTACTTCACTGAGGATAATGGCCTCCGGTTGATCTCTGTTGCTGCAAAAGACATTATTTCATTCTTTTTCGTGGCTCAGTAGTATTCCATGGTGTGTGTGTGTGTGTGTGTGTGTGTGTGTGTGTGTGTACACACACTCCTCATTTTCTTTATCCCCTCATCTGTTGATGAGTGCTTAGGTTGGTTCGATATCTTTGCAATTGTGAATTGTGCTGTGATAAACATACAGGTGCAGGTGTCTTTTTAATAAAAATGACTTCTTTTCCTTTGAGTAGAACCCCAGTAGTGGGATTGCTGGATTGAATGACAGATCTACTTTTAGTTTTTTGGGAAATCTCCATACTGTTTTCCATAGAGGTAGCCCTAATTTGCGTTCCCACCAACAGTGTGTAAGTGTTCTTTTTTCATTGCATCTGTGTGAACATCTGTTGTTTATTGACTTTTTAATTATGGCCATTCTGACAGGGGTAAGGTGGTACCTCATTGTGGTTTTAATTTGCATTTCCTTGATGATTAGTGATGTTGAGCATTTTTTTGTATGTTTGTTGGCCACATTTCTCTTCTTTTGAAAAGTGTCTGTTCATGTCTTTTGTCCACTTTTTAATGGGGTTATTTTTTTTTCTTGCTGATTTGTTTGAGTTCCTTATAGATTCTGGATGTATAGCTTACGATATTTTCTCCCATTCCATAGGTCGTCTATTTATTCTATTGATTATTTCTTTTACTGTGCGGAAGCTTTTTAGTTTAATTAAGTCTCATTTATTTATTTTTGTTTTTTGTTGTATTTGCTTTTGGGGTCTTAGTCATAAATTCTTTACCTAGGCCAGTGTTGAGGATAGTTTTTCCAAGGTTTCCTCTTATATTGCTTTAAGCGTTTTGTATAGTTTCACAGTTGAGTATGGCAAGGAGGGAAGTTCAAATAACTGTGAATCTGTCATGACTGAAACCAGAAGTCTATGTTTTGGCAAATCTGAAATTGCAATAGTTCTTACATAATGCCATGTTAATAAAAAATACTTAAATGTTTACCAAT
Source organism: Propithecus coquereli (assembly GCF_000956105.1). Taxonomy (NCBI): domain Eukaryota; kingdom Metazoa; phylum Chordata; class Mammalia; order Primates; family Indriidae; genus Propithecus; species Propithecus coquereli. Next base: position 766,328 of record NW_012150563.1, on the reverse strand, counting down.
TTGGCAATACCAAAAAGCAAAACTCCTGTGTCTACTTTTTGGGTACTTATATCCATTTAAGAAGGTAATAAATATATAGGTAAAGTTAAATTGCAGTAGAACAGTATGCTGTCCAGTATAAAATCACTAGTACATATTTTCAGGGAAAATACAGGGTTTCATGGCAGAGATCAGATGTAACTAGAGCCTTGAAGAGTGGGTGATATTAGGTAGGAAAGATGGCATTTCAGGATGCAGGGCACGCTGTGAAGAAATGAACAAGGCAGAAATGAGCAAGGCATTCTGATCAGTCTACCTGTCACAGTGGGTTTGGTTACAGCATGGTAATAGGTCATGCTTATAATATGCTTATCCTATAATATAATATCATTAAATAAAATACTATAACATGCTGGGTAGTTGAGGTACTTGAAGTTTGTCTTGACAGTAACATGACAATAATGTGAAAGAACGGAAGGAAGCAGCAGCACTGCAGTAGAGGGAACAGAGTGCAGGCTGTTGTCATTTGGGGCTGAGGCAGTAAAGATCTGACCTAGGGTGACAGTGGAAAGGGAAGGAAGGGCAGATACAAGAATCAACACAAAGAAAAGAACAGCAGAAATCGGCCATGGACTGGATATGTGTGAGAATGATAATTGGCAGAAATTGGAAAGTCAAGAACGGAGCTCATTGTAACGGCAATGATGAAATCAGTTTTAGATATTAGGGAGTAGAAGGGATTTAAAACATTATTGTAATAGCTTTTATAATTGTGAACAAAAGTTCACAAAAAAAATTTGGAGGAAAGAGACTTTATTCCAGTGAACAGTTTGCAAACTGGAGAGATCCAGCCTTTGGTATAAAAAAAGGTCCATTCCAGAGAACAAAGAGAGAATTCAGGTTTTATAGCAAAAGGTCCTGCCCAGGTGCCCAATCAGGTTTGTTTATGCAAATGAAGGATTCAGACTTGCTTAGTTCTGGTTGGTTGGTGCAGCTGAGTTCCTATAGATACAGCTGAGCCCTGATTGGCTGAGCTCTGATTGATTAGTTCAGGTCTGACTGTCTCAAAGTCAAAAAAGTGTGAGTTTTCAAGGAACTCAGGGTACATGTGTGACCTCTAGTCGGCAAATGGTCACTTGGCTGTATTTTAAATTTAGGCCCAGTTAGCCACTTGGGATCCTTCTTGAAGGATTGGCTCTTTTAGGTTCACATTTGTTCACATAATGGTATCACTGCCTAAGGCTAACAGTGATTTATTAATATTTGCACTTTGAAAGTTTTAACTGTTCTAATTTTCTGTTTACATGACAGTGTTTTTAGCTAATGTACTTGCTGCTTTTGTTCAGTTTGGAACTGAATAAGTAATAAATTAAAAACTGAGTACAAAGAGAGGCTCCGGCTAGGACTCTAACAAAGAAAGTATAATTACTGAATTACCAAGATAATTAACCCATGCCCCGCATACCCTCTGTATCCCATGACACTTAACTACGTTGCATTGTTTTTGCCTGGCTTCCTACTTACTAAACTATTGTATTTGTTAGCTTTTGTTGCATTCGAAAAATCACCACAAAGCAAATTAAAATAAACATTCATTATTTCCTCCAAGTCTGTGGGCTGTGAGGTCATCTGGTCTGGACTGGCTTGGCTAATCTCCGAACACTTTTGGCTTCTCGGCTAGTGCTGTTTGTAGCTACGCAGCTGTTTTGTCTGAAGTCCTTTGGCGACTGAGCTGGTGCGAGGGGCCTGCCCCTCTCTGCTGCACCTGGCCCTTCATGCCCAGTGGGCGAGCCCAGGCGCCTTCACAGGGCGGCCGTGCTCCACGAGAGCACCAGGTCCGTGCGAGGCCTCCTGAACCTGTGTTCAGAACTTGTGTTTCTACCTTATTCTGTTGATCAGAGCAAGGCACAGGCCTGTCAAGACTCGAGGCTTGGAGAAATAGATTTTTCTTTTGTTGGGTGGAGTATCAAATAATTTGTGGCTATTGTTTTCAGTTTACCACAACTGTAAGCTCTGTAAATACAGGAACTGCGTCACTCTTGTGCACTTTGGTGTATGTGGTACCTAACCTAGCGGGCATAAATATTTTTTAATGAATGACTAAATTAGTGAAAGAAGGAAAACATTCAGGTAGCATTTCAATATGCTGTAGTTTTAAATGTGTGTGTGTATGTATATGTATATGTGTATACACACACACACACACACACACGCACTTTTATCATACCGTCAGTGAGTATGGTGTTTTCTGTAGACATAGTCCAGAGAGAATCTCTTTATTCTCCTTCTGGCTTCTGAAATTGACCAAAGAAATTTTTTTTTTATTTTTAAAAACCAACTGTCGCTTGAGTTAACATTGTTTGGTATTTTTACCTTCACATTTCGTTGTCTGATGAAGAACTCATTTGAGTTTTGTGCACTGTCAGAATCCTATTCTGCTTTTCAGGCTGTGCTGTGGGTACCCTAGCTCCAACCAGAATGCTTGGGAGACATGGAGCAAAGGTGCTATATTAAAATGAGTAATGTTTTAAGTCAAGGAGTAAAATCACTGCTGCCTCTTTAAACAATTGAAAGAACCGTAGGCTGTAGGGTCAGATTAGCCAGCATTACACTGTCAGCCTAAGCAAATGACTTACTCTCTCTGAACCGTTTCTTATCTGGGACAGTGTTTCTCAGGACTGATGTGAGAGCCACGTGAACTGTAGTTCCTTCCTCGTGAGAGGTGGTAAGTGTGGTTTCTTCTCCACTGCAAGGCACTGTCATGATGCAAAGGCATTCATTGGCATTTCTCGTCCTTAGCGTTACTGACATTCAGGATTGGATATTTCTCTATTGTGAGGAGCTGTCCTGGGCATCACAGGAAGTTTAGCAGCATCTCTAGCCTCTGTACACCAGGTGCCAGGAGGACCACCCACCCATCTGTGACAGCCTAATGTCCACAGACACTGCCAAATGTCCCCTGGGGGCAAAATGCAAGCACTTTATCCAGCAGTGACACAACCACCTTAGAGAATGTGGCAATGTTCCCATAAAAGTAGAAAGGGAAAGAAATAAAATACATTATTCTTAGAATGCCCAAAACTTTTGCTGTCTTTATTCTTCTTCCCATAACTTACCACAAACGTATTGTTTATTATGCTAATAAAATGACCAACACTTGCTGTATATCACTCACTGTGCTAATAAGCTTTGCGTGAATTGACTAGTTAAATGTTGTGTGTGTGTCTGCCATCCCTGCTAGATTGGCATTCCATTGTGAACAGAGACCTTCTCTTTATGAGCTCCAAACACGATGTATTTGCATTTACTATTAATAGGTAGTTATTCTACGTGTTAATTGGTCGTGTTGCACCCAAATGAAACAACATGGATATGAAAATGGAAGAAGTGTTAAAACATGGAAAATTAGTTTATATAAATCTAAATGTAATAGCACATAAATATTAATTCCTTTTTAAAAACTTTCAGAAATCAGCTCTCCTGAAATAAGTAACTAATCCCATTGTCAATTTTTCCTTTATCAATGCTAAGCCAATATATTGTCAGAAAGATATAAATCAATAGGCCTTTTAAAGTTAAATTTTTTTCTATTATATTTCCTGCAAAGAAGATTCCAGTAGTGCTTAGAACTTTTTGACTCATTTTTATTTCATGTTTTATTCACTGTGTTATTAAAGATGTCAGAGTTAAGCTTTAAATTCGGAAGAGTTTTCAATTTCTCTTTTTTCTATTAAAAATATATTCCTAATTATGTAATTGAGTTAGAAAATTAAAATATGGAAATGTATAACATAGTGAGTAAAAGTTTCCATTTACTATATGTAGATCTTAATTATTTTTAACAATTGCATAATATTTAGCTTATAAATGCAGGATAATGAATGTAGGATAATTATCATTAAACAATCTGCTGTCAAAGGACATTTAGATTGTTTCCAGGTTTTTTTGCTGCAGGGATTATCCTTATACTTATTTTTTATACACTTGCTTAGATCATTTTTTAGTACAAATTTCTGAAAGTGGAATCGCAGAATCAAAAGATAGTCTCGTTTCAATGTTTCACATTATATGTGGTGTACGTACGCATATACCTTATTATATCATGTTTCCTCCAAAAAATTCCTGTATGGAAAGAGGCTTCAGCACATTCTTTCTCTTTGTCAATTTATTATCTCACAGAGAAATGATGAACAGCCACCCTTTTTCTTGTAGTGTCATCCTCATTGCTGTCCAAAATGAGGTATTAAAATTATACCTAAGTGGTATCTGTTGTGGCTGAATATAATCTTGAAAATAGAGACACTGCTCTCTGATTCTCAACTGTACCCTCTAGATGGCACCTAAAATTCTGTTTTTCAGACTGAAAATTGTTATCCTTAGTGGGTCATTAATCATTTTAATGAGTTTGAAAAATTTTTTTTTAATGAAGTCTAATAGAACAGAAAGAATATATTTTCTTACAGTGGGTAATAGTCAAAAAGTGTGAATATCTCTGATCCTAGGAAGTTTCCCCGGTTCCGTGGACAGGAGTGCCTCCAACTCTGCCCGTAATGGTTCGGAGCGTTAAAGCTAATCCACTCAGTGCTGGCTGCCTTCACCTAGAAGCCCGTATGCTGGACTTCGGTGTTAGTAGGGAATTGTCACAGATGTGCTGAAAATAACCCATTAGCGTATCATAGAACTCTTCATATATTCTGAACAAAGCTAGTTGCAACATTATGCTTTTCATGAAAAAAACAAAAAATTCACTGGATATTTTATTTGTTGCTGTCTAGCTACATTTTCTATTTCTCCTTCCATGGTGTGAAAATATTCCTGAAAACCTCAGTGTTGGGGGACAGAGCTGCAGAGACTGTCCCCGGTCAACTCAGTGTCTCCCTTTCTGTTTCAAGATCCTTCCTCAAAAGCACAGAGCTGAACAAGGGAAAGTGAGGGGAAGGGCTGGGGGGCCAGGGAGGTGGAAGGGGTTTTCCCTGGTCTTTTCTAAACCGTAGGTTCCAAAGGCTTAGTTAGTGTTTCAACATTTTACAAATAAAACCTGCTTTTATAATTAATGCAAATATCACTCAGTGATTCATCCTTTCCAAATAATTCTTGGTTCCTTTTGACATTTTATTTTTAAATGATGAATTAACATTAACATCACCATTGGGCTACTGTTACTTCAGCTATTCACAGTAAACTTCACTGTCTTGACGAGGCTGTAAAAGTTCAGATTTTAACCTCACCCAAGTGTCCCCTTGGGCTGCTGTTGGGCTTTTAAAACTTTGATCTTTTGGCACACATCACTGCGTAGACCACGGAGAAGATACTGGAGGGAAGACTGTTTGATTCGTCGGTTCGTCCATTGTCTACAATTTGGAGATCTTCATTAAGATTTTAGCTACAGTAGTGATCATGATAATAACCCTGCATCAGATCTAATAAATTAGGTTCAGTTTGAGTTGTAAAAATTAGGGTGAGGGCTGCTTTATAAGTTTATACATTTAAAGATCTGGGAAACCATCCACAGGTTTAAATATACACAATCGGTATAATAGAGGTACTGAATGGGTTCTATCAGTTTTAATAAGTCAACAATCTCACCTCTGCTTTTTTTGTTTTTTTGAGGAGACTTTAGAGATAAAGTCTCTTTCTCATCCAAGTTGGAGTGCAGTGGTGTGATCATAGCTCACTGCAGCCTCGAACTGCTGGCTTCCAGCAATCCTCCTGCCTCAGACTACTAGCATATGCTACCACACCCAGCTAATTTTTAAATTTTTTTTTGTAGAGATGGGGTCTCACTGTGTTGCCCAGGCTGATCTTGAACTTCTGGCCTAATGTGATCCACCAGCCTCGGCCTCGCCAAGTGTTGTGATTATAGGCATGAGCCACTGTGCCCAGTTTTTACCTCTGCTTTTGAAGACTGTGGGTTAAGACTATTTGAGAAGATTCAGGAGATCGGCCCAGATTAATGGAAAGTCTAAAGGCAAAAATATGATTTTAATATCTTTCTTGGAAGTTTGGGCTCCTGTGGTGTTCTAAGGATAGGAATTTTCACGTAGATTGTTGTAAATGATACTAGCACTGTATTTCAGTGTAACATTTTTTTCATTAGTATTCATCATATAACTGAAAATTATGCTAATGATTATTTATTGGGAATGTTGAATAGGCGTTTATTAGCTAACTGACATATTCCAAGCTCAGCAAAGTTCTTTTCTTTTCAAAAGTCTATCCCACAAGCAAAGGCCACAGTGAGTTTAGTTAATACACGAGGTCGCACGCCCAGCCGTGGCAGAACACTTGAATTGTGAATGACTTAATTCCTCTTTACCGGATCAGGTCAATTTTCCCTTTTTAAACTGCTTGTCTTAATTGAGATTTGTTCAAGTGCGGCTGTTTGTATACCTTCCATCGGCAGTTTCTTGTCTTAGGCAAATACTTCCCTGCAGCTCCGCATGAACTTCATGTTCTACAGAATTCAGAGCTGCCCTTTCCCTTCCGTTAAAATTGGACACTGCGCTGTGTCCCCCTAGGAATGCTCGTGAGCTTGCTGGCTGGTCACCAGCCACGCAGCACTGCAGCAGGAGAGGACTGCGTTGGAAATCAGGTTCCTCTTTGGAGGCTTTTGTGCTTACTGGAGTGTTAGGCGATGTATTCATTAGAGCGAGGGCTGGATGTTTCCACAAAAAACCTGACAGTACATTGGGTTAAAGAACAAAGTTTCTTTCTTCCTCACATCGCCACCAGCATGAGCTGCCTGATGGTCAGGGCAGCTCCGTCTCATGGCGGTGTTCAGGGATCCAGTCTCCTTCTGTCCTATTTGTCTGCCATCTCCTAGGCTGTTCGTCACCTGTGTGGTACAAGCCAGGTCTTCTCCAAGTCTGGGTTTATCCAGCGGAAAAGAGCAAAAAAAAAAAAAAAAAACAAAACCTGGAGGAAGCATGACAAGGGCCTTAAGCCCAGACCTGGACGAGGCACACGACAGTCTGACGCCCCACCGGCGAGCGGTGGGCAGACGGCCGTCGCCAGCTTCAGGGACGCGTGGGGTACGCGCCAGCTGAGCGGCCGCGTTTGCAGCCACAGCGCTGTTGCTGTGGAAACAGAGAGCACATTTTGCTGGACACCTCACATTCTCATCTGCAGTCCGGAGTGTCCTTGAGCGCTGTATAGACGTCATGAAAAAAACGAGAAATTCCCATCAGCAATTATATTTGCTTCCAGACTTTTTTTTTAGTCTTCTCATTTTCATGTTGCTTATCTAAAATTTGATCTAAATAAACTTAAATAAAATTAACCTATATTGAATATAATAACAAGACTATTTCTTATCAAAGTAAATCCTAAATGATACGTGATTTTAGATACTATCTTTATGTAACCGCATGGTTCTTCGCTTTTTATCGGGGCCACTGGGTAACAGAAGATTGCTAGGGCCTGCAGCGTGTAAATGTCTGTGTGAGGTTGATTCAGTCTGAGACCTATAGCCTTGATAATAAGGGCTTTTATTTTTGTATTTTCTCTTTCACTTTTAACATTACAGGATTTCTATAGTGGTTTGACAGTGGCAGGAGAAAGGCTTGCTCCCCTGGAACTCGCTGGAGGACGGAGCACGCACATGGTAGCTGGCGGTCCTCTCCTGTGCTATGCAGAGCACCGATGGGGCCCTTCTGAGCTCCTTAACCTTGTAGAAAACTGGAAGACAGTTTTAGAACCACCCCAGAATTCATGAAGGGGTGGAAAATAATATACTTAAGGAGCTAAGACTATTAATACTTAATGTTTAGAGGGTGGTAAAAAGAAATGGCTTCTAAGAATCCCAGGATGCATGATTTTTTGTGCAGAGGATAAAGACCAGTTGTTGCAAACTCAGGACGCTGTTATGAGCTTAGATCATACGTAACTGGTAATTCCTTGATTATGCAATCTCCCTGCTGTTAGGTTTAGATACCAAAGAGGAACAACACTATGTCCTCCTGTGGTCTTTAAAAAAGCATTATGTTTGGTCTTACTGAAATAATACAGTTTACTCCTGCACGAATTCCATGGTGATAGAGTTTTTAAGGTTCATCCTAGCGTTACAGTTTTGTTTTGCTTTGTTTTAATACACAGCTCCGGAATGGCAGAAGACGACCCATACTTGGGAGGGCATGAACAAGTAAGTGTTATAATCTCACTGATCATTTTATTCAAATGTCTTCATATTTCAAAATATATAGAGGCAATATTAGTAATTCAATATCAGGAAAACTCTAAAATCAGTAACAATTAAAATTTATTTTTCTGGTTTCTCTGTCTCTCCATGTGAGGTTAAAGAGGACAAGACATGTAAAATAAGAACGTAAACCCTACTCGCCCACTTATTGTTGCATAAAAATTGTATAAGCTGCAGGTCACGTGACAGCCACTGTATTAGTTTCCTAGGGCTGACGCAACAAGTCACCACAGCCCTGGTGGCTCAAAGCAACAGGGCATATTCTCTCGCGGTTCTGGTGGCTGAAAGTCTGAAATCAAGTGTTGACGGGGTGGATCCTTCCAGAGGTTCTGAGGGAGAATCTGCTCCGTGCCCTCTCCCAGTTGCTGGCAAAATCCTTGGCATTCTCTGGCTCGTAGCTGCGTCACTCTCTCTCTGCCGCTGCTGTCAGATGCCTTCTTCCCTGTGTCTTTTGTGTCTCAGTACCCAAATCTTCTCTTTTTTCCTATAAAGGCATCAGTCATTGGATTTAGGGCCCACTCTTATCCAATATGACTTCGTCTTAACTTGCTTACCTCTGCAAAGACCGGATTTCCAAATAAGGTCCTATTCATAGGTACCGAGGATTAGGACTTAAATGTATCTTTTTGGGAGGGAACATAGTTCAACCCATTACAGCCCCTTAAAATATTTATTTAAAATTCATCTTTCCCCAGAGGAGCAGACATAAAAACAAAACAAAACAAGAAAACCAAACTCATCTAATTAGGAGGCAGATCAGTGTAGTAAGACCTTTGAACTTAGAATTTGAAGATCTTTCTGGAAGTGCCGACTGCTACTGATCAGCTCTTCAGACTTGAGGAATCATTTAGCCCCTTTAATCCTTACTTTTCTCATTTGCAAAATAGAAATGCTAGCAAATTTCTACACTCACACTCACAGAGGTGTTGAAAATACTCAGTTGGTAATGAATGTGCTTTGGGAGCATAAACTGTTCATTATGGTTATATTCGCGGTTATGAAAGCATACCACTGTACTTTTTCTTTTTCTCCTAGCTCTTCAGTTTTGAAAAATTTCAAGCCTATAGAAATGTCTAATAGTCCAAAAAATCCATGTTGGTTATTAACAGTTTGCTCCCCCCACCTCCGCCCCCATATGGAATCATTTGAAACCAGTTTTCAGATTCTGGAGTAACTGCAATGGCAATATTAAATATTTAAAATTTTTAAAAATTTTCCTTAAAAGATATGTTGGTATTTTTTTAGAGAACATAAATAATGATTCTAAGAAGGATTTAAAACACTGAGATTTATTTATCATCAGCTATTTATTGAGATATTACTGTATACTAGAACATTGGTTTAGTAGGGATACAAAAATAAGCGATATATAGACTCTTGTTTCAGGAAGCTGCCATTTTGGTAGGAAGGACAGACACAGTTTCCATATGGTGGTAAATGCTATGGTGGTCTGCACGAGTGGGACAGAAATATTGAGAGAGATCACTTAGGTGCTTCCTTGGGGGAACAGCAGAGTTATGGAGGACTCTCCCTTTGGAGGACTCCAAAGGGAGTCCCTGTAAGCTGAGATTTGAAAGATGTAGTTTTCTAGGCTAGACAAGGTGAGGGAACATGAGGTATCAGGACACTCTGGTCCATGATTCATTAACATTTCATGTTTAAATTTTAGTGGCAACTATTTGAAACAATGAATTTCCCAAATTTACACATAGGAAGAATCAGTCAGAAAAATAAAACCAAAAGCAAAATACTTTTTAAGAGATCTAGTATTGTTTCTATGGATAAAATAGACATATAGCATTCACTGCTATTGGTAATGTTGTGATTAATTTAGAAAGAATGGATATGCATTGCTTTTCACATTAAGATCCTCCTTTCTAGTTTTATTGTAAAAATGGTGATAAAAGATAAATCTAGGAACATTTTCCTTGATAGCAGTGTGAAAAACATTTGGCTATTCATATCATCAAAAACCCTTTATTTTGCCTTTCACTTTTAATATGCTATCTCTAACAATTAAAGTGCAGCATGAGGGTTGTTTCTGCTTGATTTTAAACCACGCCTTCCTGTCTATCTGCAGGAAATCTTATCAACAAGAGATGGTTCTTTATGCCACACAAGAGTACAACCTGCTGAAAACATTCATTTTGAAAGTTTTTGACATGTGGGCATTTTTGCGATCAGCAACAGTGCTTGGGTGTGTTCTGATATTTCCATTTTTGAGGGGAGAGGTCCTTGAAATTTTTTTTCTTGTCTCAAGCTTAATGATTCTATTTCCTAAAGTTTATATGTCCTCCTGGTATATCCTCAGTGTTTTAGTGCAGTCAGGAATTTGCTCTTCTCCCGTGACCTAATGAACAATGCAAGCTGCGGTACAACACAGCTGCTCTCTTTTTTGTCCAAAGCAGATTGCGAATCTCTCTCCTAAGATGGGTGCCTTTGCCCAGATTCCAGTCATTTTAGCCACCTGCAGGACCACAGGAAAGGAGATTTTTCCTACTAGGTTGTCTTTTTTGCTCTGAGACTAGCAAATACTCCTTGTAAGGTGGGGCCCATTTTTGCAGAACATGTTTTCTCATTCCTGTATTTCCTTTTCAGCAAACAATAAATAGCATCAATGAGCTTTATCCTTAAGCATTGAAGGGGAACTTTTTTTGTTCCTCAGTTGAAACTTTGCATCCATTACAACTGGATCTGAAGTGTTCTTTATTTAAATGCTCTTTTTCTTCCTCTTGATTTAACTAGGCATACTAGATTCTTAGGTACCCAAGAACCTCTAATAATTTACTAATACTGACAAGAGACAAGTTTTAATACTAGCGATTTAAAAAATATACTAGTTCCAGCACACTTACTGACTAGCCTATCATAAAAAGTAAAATATGGTTATTTCTATGCTGACCACAGACATTTCAAGCACGTGACTTCTTTAGGCCAAAACAAATAGCAAACTCGGAAATATGAATTTAAAGTTCTAAATGAATGAACTGGGAGAAAACTTTTTTTCTTGGGATAAGTAATTAAAAGTGTTTTATCAGGATAGAACTTAATGCCAGCAAAATATATTACACGCCCACTGTGTTAGTTTTCTGTGTTAGTTTTCTGTTGCTGCTGTAACAAATTAGCACAAAGTTATGGCTTAAAACAACGCTAATTTATTTTCCTAAGTCTGGAGGTCAGAAGTCTAAATCCACGTGCTGGCAGGGCTGCATTCCTTCTAGAGGTTCTAGAGGCTCATTCTGTGCCTTTTTGAGCTTCTGGAGGCTGCCTGCGTTCCTTGGCTTGTGCACCCACCCATCACTGCAGCCTCCTGCTTCCAATGTCGCCCTCCTACTGCTCACTTTGATTTCCTGGATCCCTCTACGGAGCCCACTTGGACAGTTCAGGGCAGTCATCTCAGTAGCCTTGCCTTAATGACATTGGCAAAGTCCTTTTGGCGATATAAGGAGCATTCACAGGTTCTGAGGATTAGGACGTGGACATCTGTGGGGGGAGCCATTATTCAGCCTAAAACACCCACCAAATTCCAGGCATTTTGTATTATGCTAAGAAAACAAAGGTGAAAAAAAAATGAGTGTGCTCATTGCTTAGTTATCTGCTCTTTGGACTGTAAGTTAATTTTCAATTATTCTGTAAATAGTTCCAGAGCTGCTGTCTATAATTTGAGGCCTTGAAATTGAGTAGCTAGATTAGGGATGTATTTACTGCTATAATAGAAATATAGATTTCTAGAATTATATTCCAATATTTATAAGAGAGTATAAGCTTCAAATCATTTATTCAACAAATATTTGTTAAGTATCTACTCTGCGATAAGCATACAGTTAGCCCTGAAAATGTGCTAGTAAGAAAACCATACCAGGTCCTTGCCTCTGGAGACCTTATAGCTAACCTTATAGGTTGTTCTTCTCAAATCCTTTTGTTACACATAGTCCAACCTTATGCAAAATTTCATACACATGAGAACTTAACTAGGTCTCATGAAGGTGTTTTAAAATCCTGATATAAAATGTTTTCAGCTTTTTGTTTTTGGCTTTAGTTTTCATTCCTGTTACTAAGTTTTAGGTATCCCAGCTGCAAATTTTTAATATTATGTTGGAAAAATGATTGGAAGACTTAAATTTTCTTCTTTACAGATGTTTCCTTTGAATCCTTTGAATCATACAATATTTAATCCAGAATTATTCCAACCAGAGATGGCACTGCCAACAGGTAAGGAAACTCGTTCCTGCTGCCTACTGTTTTGCTTTCGCGTTTTTTAAAATTCAGGATTTGCTAATAGTTTCTTTTAGAAATTCAGTGATGTCCCTAGGAAGGAAATGGTGATTTGTGTTTTAAAAACCAATCTTTCAATATTCTTTCTTGAAATATGTTTGCACAAAAATGTTTCACTTCAGTTACTCCTGTATGGCTTTCTGCAGTTGTTAGTGTCTGCCAGGACGACACAGAGGGAACTTCTTCACTCGATATAACGATTTTCCTTTTCACCCAATCATATCCTTTCTGCGTCCGTTTTAAGAGCTCTGTGCTTTGTCCCAGACTCACACGAGGCAGTCTCGACTCCTCAGTTCTGTTCCAAAGCGTTTATCTGAGGGTCTGCTGTGTGCCAGCCAGCGTGCCAGGCACTGGGGAAACAGTGTGCAGAAATCATAAAAATCATCTCCGTAGAAAAATTATGGAAGACGTTTAGCTTTCCATTCTGACCAGTTGGATAAAACAATAATAATCCTTCCTTCTAACATGACAGTATTAATTATCCCCCATCAGCAATTGGTTAATCTCATATGAGTAACCAATTTAAAAATCAACTCATTAGCCTCTTGTTTTCAATTGATAGGTTTGTACGTAAGCTCGGTGTGATGGCTCTTTTTATGTTCTATTTTGCTCTTTACATCCCTAGTTTAACATGTTCAAAAGCAGGTGAGTGAGTTACTGAGGTTCTGTACAAGACAGAGTTTGGTAATCACTGAAGTGAGCATCAGCTGTTTTGTTTACCATGGACTTGCTTGTCTTCACTGGGAGGCTTTACCCAATTCGTATCATTCTCATTACTGTGGTTACTCTAGTACTTCCTTTTCAGTTTTTAGATCAGGATGTTTTTATGCATTTATGTCTTTGATATTTCTAGGAGTTCAAAGGAGGGGAGAAAGATCTGCCACACTTTTGCCTCCACTAGTGAAGTGGTGTTACAGAGGCCTTTCTCTCTTTACCTTATAAAACTTATTTTTCAGTCTGCTGTGTCTGAGATCTTGTGAAGAGCTATCCACTTTGAGCTCTAGGTCAGCTTCCTGTGACTAAGTAAATGTCTTGGTAGCGTCTGTGTTTCCTGTGAACTTTTTTGTTCTGAGGTTGAAAGTATTTTTCTTAGTATTAATGTATTACTAAAATGGTAAGAACTTGATTCTGTCCTCAAGAAATATACACATTTCCATTTATTGCTTTGTGAATACCAAGCAATATCGTGAGGCAGACGTTTTCTTGATTTTTTTTTTGTTTTTCTTCAGGTTTATAGGCATAGAAGTAAGATTATCAAAAGAATCATCTCAGTAAATATTCTGTGGTCAGAGCTTTATATTGTAGAAATTATTTTGCCATAATATTAGAAAAACTTTTAAAATTATACCTAACAATCTTATTTCCCAGTTGTTAATGCTCCTTCATTTTTATCCGTATATTTTTCCCTTTTTGTTGCAGTTGGCATAGTCCAATTTTTATAGTCCAAGATGTATGGCATGTTTTATTCAGATTTTAAAGGGATAGATTATCTAAACCAGCATTAATTTGTAAATCTAAGCTATTATAATTTATAGTTTTCATATAGATTTTTTAATCTTCTAGATTTCTTGAAATCTAAAACCATCAGTAGATCTACTACTTGTTGAAAACTATGGGATACGGTGTAAGTTAGGTCTATAATATTATGCTGTAATTTAAATTTCTCTGCACAGGGGGATGTCACTTGTCATGGCACGTTAATGTGGCCAAAAGAAGGTTGGCCTTAAAACAAATCATATGCATATGCATATCAAATCTAATTTTCTAGTTGATTTAACTTTTGAATATGTTCCCGGAAGAGAAAAATGCCTCCATTTACATGAAATTTCACATGTTTAAAGGAAATTAAATCCTAAAGGAAAATAATAGCAAAACTATAAATATTTTTAGAAGAGTTAATAAAAGTGAGAGACTTTGAAGTTTAATGTGAATGTGCTCCCAACTCTTCTATATTTTTCATGACATCTTATCCAAATGTTGCTTTCTGAGAGGTCTATCTTCTTGATACGTTCTTTTAGTATTCTAGAGGGAATGTTTTTATATTTGTTACATTGTTATACAGGCTATATATAGTATAGTATAGTAGTTTGAAAATATTTCTATTTCTAATCAATTTTACTTCTTTATTCAAAATTAAATTCTAGCCATTTTTTGGATTTTAAAATTGCAATGATGTTTCTAAAAGTAGTTTGAAATGTCAAGGGATGGATTTCATACATAAAAAAAGAATATAATTTACTATATTACTACATTGGCCACTGACTTCCCATTTTTCTTTTCTTGTGTATGTTTCACTTCAAATGCAGTCATTTTCCAACTAGCTTCCTTATAAATTTCTTGAATGATAACAGGAAATAACTATACCTTTGTTTTCTGCAACTCTTTACTCTTATCCTGATTCATCACAATACTGAGAAGATAAAAATAAGTTGTCTTTTAAGTTATAGTTTATTTTTAATTTCAACCTGAAATTTTATCTTTTCCCCACAAATTTGTTTATCCATAATACCAGGTCTTGAGCTTCTAGCTGAGAGACAATGAAGATTTAAATGGACACAGAAACGTTCTCCTAGAATATTTTTATACCAAACATTGTAATTTATATTCAAACAGATGAGAAACACCATATGCGTTTACTTATTGCAGAGCTATGGGTTATTGTAGTGTTAACATAAAAACCAGCAAGAGAGCTTAGGTACTTTTTCACATTGAATACATTTGTATTTATGTTCTCAGAGGATCTGATTTTCCTTTGAATGTTCAAGTCAGATACAGTTAGGGTATGTATTAAGCCTGTAGTTTTCTATATGTTTTTGCAATAATTAATTTGCATGCACCTATCTTCAATTAAATTATTTTCAGGATTTTAGAAAATGCCTGAGCTGTTCTAGAACAGAGTTCATATGATAGCACAATATTCACAAATTTTGCATAAGCATCAAGTCTATGGATTAATAAGAAAAGTTCACCGTGTCTGATAGACCAGATTAAATTGAAAGGTGGGGAGGAGAATGGAAGCAAGCTAACCAGTTAGGAAATAAAGGTTAGTATTCATGGATTCAGATAAGGAAAGGAACAGAAAACTTGGTGTAAGGGAAAACAGTCTGAGATCACTATCTGTGTATCTCACACATGTAGGTTGCTAGCTCAATCTCTTTTAATTTCACAGTAAGCACATTCTCTCTGAAGAATGAAAGTCAGTGTCTAATGAGGTGAAAACAAAAGAAAATGTCATAGTGCCCAGGAAGTGGCTGCTGCTTTAAATTGGTATTTGTCATTTTAAAGTGTTTTGTGAGGAGAGATAAGATTGTGAAGGCGGCTGACAATGTTTGCGTTTGTGGGGCTGGGCAATGTGCCATCGCCATTCAACAAACTTTTATTTATTGTGGCTCCCTAAAACTGTAAAACTGTTTTCAATATAAGGGTAAAGTTAATATTTCAAACGAGGAAGAAAAATTATACCCTTGTGGAATTTTAGCTAAGATTGATTTGAAATCTCTATATAAAAACATAATTTCAATTTTTGAATTGCTTTGCATTTGATACCATGTCTCAAGCCTCACAGTTTCTTCTGGTTTCTGTTTGTTCCTTTTTTTTTTTTAGCAGATGGCCCATATCTTCAAATATTAGAGCAACCTAAACAGGTAAGAAGATTAAAGGGGTGGTACTTTGTCTTTAAATGTTAGATTCCTATGTCTAATATTGAGATCTCAAGCACTGAATAATAGTAAACAAATTTTATGAAAGAAGACACTTACCTGGAAGACCGACAACTTGTCAAATTATGTAACAACTTTATCCGTTCCCTTTACTGTTCTCTTAGCCATTCTTTGAACTGTCTTAAGCTTTAGTACTTAGTTCTGTAAAACTCCATTTAGCTGTAGATCCTTGGTATTCTTCTATCTCTCCCAGCTTAGCTCACCAGCTACTCCCAGGATAGGCACAGGTTATTTCTATTTATTTTCGTTTACAAGGAAATATGCATGCATGCGGTTCACACACACAGAATTACATCCATCAGTTACCTCCACACACGTGTATTACTTCTTAGCCTTCCTCCTTCCTTCAGTAGCGCCAGCCTTTCCTGTTCTGTCTTTGCAACATGGAACCTAAGCTCCTAGAAGCACCAGTGGGAGGTCAAGTGTTAGAATGGACTGTTGAGTTCTCTTGGGAGAGGAGCGTTTTCTCTTATCAGCCTCTTCCTCTTACCACTAGATTCTGCAGAGGCTTGAATTGAAATGGCCTCCTCGCCATGTCCCAACTCTGTGAATAAATATTTGTTGGAAAGTGAACGGGACCAGGGCTGTGAAAGAGGAGGAAAGAAAGTCTTTGATTTCTGCCTGTAGGAGATTTAATTATTAAGGGAGGGAAGTAATGACATGGTCCCTCACAGAGTGCAGACAGTCAGTAAACGTCTGAATGGATGTTCTGATCACGTGTGTGGGACTGAGGATACACATACCTGCCCTCTTGCAGTTATATTACCCAATACCTTTCCTAAGCACTCTAAGAATTAGCTCATGTGAGTAGCGCTTTTGCATTGTGTAGCATTTAATCAATGCTAACCTGGGTCAAGAACTCAAATAAGGCATCCACTGCATTGTGGTTTCCAGAATATATATGTATTAGATTTGGTCAGCATTTAAAGGATATAAATATCTTAATAATTACCAAACAGGCTACTCTTATAAGGTCAAAATCAGATAAAAGTTTTTATTGTGGGGACAGGAATGCCACATGAGACTTTGGAGTGTTGTTCTGGTTGCTCGCAATTGGCGCATCCTACCCCCACAAGCCGCCAATAAAACTTTGCTCTGCCCTACCTCTGTGTCCAACTCTGCAGCGGTGACACCTCACAGGAGGTCAGCAATCGTTCAAAGACCCTCTCAGTGAAATTTTATCCGTTGAAATTTTATGCAGTGATCTGGCATCCTACAAGATTTCCCGGCTTATAAGATCTGGGTAATTGATGAAATTGAGAAATCAACTAAAATATCTGCATACTGGATAAGATATTTTTTCAAATATCCATTTTCGTAAGTATAGCACTACATTAAGAGTTTTGAAATGCAGTTCCTTATCATTGGCCCAACAGTCATACGGAAAAAATGACATTTATGATTTACCTGAAGAATTAATGTAGCTCCAGAATTCATAATTTAATTCATTATATGTGTATGCATAAAAGCTTATGTGAGTAAAACAATGTGTTTACCTAACTGGTATTGTTTTGATAACTGAATTCAGTGAAAGTAAGAAGGTCGTATCAAGGCAGACTTTCTGATTGGATGGATGTAGCTTTGCCTTTGAGGTTGATGACTCATGTTAAGCAAATGGAGTTGCTGAGGTCAATGGCTGTGTGGATTGGCAAACCTTTAATCTCAGAAATTTAGAATCAGACATGCGTCCAGACAATGCATTTGAAGACATCTTATCTTCCTGAAGAAAAAGTTACAAATTTCCATGCTCAGGCTAAAAATTTCTTTGTGTAGAACTTTAGATACTCTTGTGTAGCCATGAGTAATATCTATCAAGTGTTTTTCAGTTTTTTTCTACTATCCCAAAGAAATTTTGTGATTAAAGCAATTCATTAATTGCTTTCTTAATTTTTAAGATAGAAAAATGTTCTTTTTCTTCAGGGCCTCCTTGCCACAGATTTTCCCTAAGTCTGACAGAGATGAGTCATAGCGTAGACTACTAATTTTTAGACTAGCCAGTTCTGTTGCGTATTATTCAGTGTTAATTGTCTAATACTGTGTAAAAACTGAAGCGGTGTTTAAGTTGAGTAGCAGTCAAGTAAATCTCTATCTTTATGTTTAGCTAGTTCTGGAGGCCAACTTTTGCACATGTGTTGCTTTTTCATGCTTTTAGAAATTTCATTTAGTTATTTAAAATAAATCAATAGGTGTTGCTTACAAAAGGTATAGGGCTAAATTTGTAACTTACTTTTTAATTTGAGTTTTGTGAGAAGCAAAACAAAGGAATTGCCCCTAAAACCTCACCTCAGAAGGCTTCCGTGGTATGTAAGTTTCGAATCTCCTGAGGAGCCATATGCAGGAGTTATTTCGGGTCTCACTTTGGTGAGTTGATCGTACACTGAAGATCCTTGTGCACCTTGAGGAACGTTCCCAGGCTAGGGAGTTTGCTTCATGCCTTAATCGTCTGGTGATGTGTGCTTTAGGGCTGATCTTTGGAAATAAAGAATTCCTCAGAGAATGTAGGCACAGTTCCAGATGTTTCCCAGAGATTTAAATGAGTTCAAGGCATCTGGACCACTCAGACTACAAAGCCATAGTAGTAATAATGAAAGGTAGTCAGTCTAAGGAGGGCAAAAATTTTACACTGGTCCATGAGCTCAAAGCGGTGAAAACCTTCATGCTGCCGGCATTCCAACTTGGATGAGTAAGGCAGAGAGCCCCCACCGCAGTCAGCGGGTGTGGGGAGCTCCTGATGGCCTGATGATCAGTCCTGTTGATATGAAGTCAGCCCCGCAATAAAAATAAATGAAAGGGGAGGATTTTCCTTAAAGTATATTAACATATTGTTCTTTTCACCAAAGAGTGAATTTGAAAAAAGGAAACTATCTGCTTACCAACAGTTATAAACTACTAATACTACCACAAATTGATTGACATTATTATAAAGTTGAGTCTCTCAGGAAATTCAGAGAGAATCCCTTAATACGATGGTGAGGTCCATTTGCATAATTAACCTTGTTTTCTTCCGTGTATACAAATGTGCTTAATTATAATTAAGCTAGCTTTCTAAATCATAAAATGTTAGAACTGGAATAAACCTTAAAGATGTCAGGTATAATCTTCTTATTTATACAGATGAAGAAACATGGTGTTTATCAGCCCCTAGTAGTTTATGTATTAATAGTAAAGGCTTCTAGCTAACTCTTCATTGATTAACTATGTCTATAAAATTCCTGGTCGGATGATATTTAAGGGAACTACCTGGTTTGAGATTCATTCGGGTCAGCTCATATTCAAGCTTGAGCTGGATCACATCGATAATTATAAAATCAAAAACCTTATCCTGGCCGGGCGCGGTGGCTCACGCCTGTAATCCGAGCACTCTGGGAGGCCGAGGCGGGCGGATTGTTTGAGCTCAGGAGTTCGAGACCAGCCTGAGCAAGAGCGAGACCCCGTCTCTACTAAAAATAGAACGAAATTAATCAGACAACTGAAAATATATACAAAAAATTAGCCGGGCATGGTGGCGCATGCCTGTAGTCCCAGCTACTCGGGAGGCTGAGGCAGGAGGATCGCTTGAGCCCAGGAGTTTGAGGTTGCTGTGAGCTAGGCTGACGCCATGGCACTCTAGCCCGGGCAAAAGAGTGAGACTCTGTCTCAAAAAAAAAAAAAACACCTTATCCTCTGTAGCGCCGAGAGAAGCTCACCAGTGCAGGGGCGAGCATGGGGGCTCCACAGCACCGGTTTGGTATGTCTGCAAACACAGTGCTGTGGTTCCTCCTGAGCGAACTGTGATCAGAGTAGATAAAGGAATTCCTTTAAGAAAGAGTCAAAGAAGCGTAACTGTTAGTACTATGGCAAAGTTCAGAGCGTGGCAGCAGCGGTTGGAGCCGGGGAAGCTGGGATGCACACGAGCCACCGCGTGCTGAGCCGGAAGACCTCAGCCCTGCAGCAGTTTGCACACGCGCAGCGCGGGAGCTTCCGCAGCTCGGCGCCTGGCTTTGCAGCCACATCTCGGTGTGCAGATGCTAATGAATATAGTTCCATGAAAAGATTATGGGAAGAGTGATTCTCATTTACAGAGTCCTCTCTCACAGTTTCATGTTTTCCTTCTCTCATTTAGTGCACATAAGATGTAAAAATTTGTATGTAACTTTGTCACAATAATTTTTAATAAGCATTTCTCTAACCGATTGGCTCGATGTTCACCTTTGCAGAGAGGGTTTCGTTTCCGTTACGTGTGCGAAGGCCCATCCCACGGCGGGCTGCCTGGCGCATCGAGTGAAAAGAACAAGAAGTCCTACCCTCAGGTCAAAGTAAGTTTGTGGTACCCTTCTCTGTGAATTCTGGAAAATTGGATTTCCTAGGATTTCCAAGGAATTGCTTTAAATTAGTACAGTTTGCTTTTGCCCCTAAAATGAAGTGTTCATATGATTATTATAACTTTTAAATGGAAATATGTCTCTTAGCAACAGAAGTGACAGATACTAAAACTTTGCTAACATTCCCATTTAGTAGAAATGTTTTCAACATTAGCTGAGAAACTTTTGCTATTTCTTGATCACCTTAAAGGTTTTGAAAATTGCATACTTCCTGAAACTTTAATAAGCCTTTAAAAAAAAGGTTTGATTTTGGCTCTTTGGAGATTTGGTGGAAAAAAAAAAAAACCAGATGACTGAGTGTGTAGATTATACAGTATATTAAATATTTAAGATCATGAATTCAGATCCAGTTTCTGTTATTAGCTGTGTGGCTTTGAGTAGGTTTTCCAACACTTTGAAACCTTAGTATCCTAATGCGTAAAGTGTATAAAATGTAGAAATGTTAATGGTATATACTTAATAAGGTCTTTTAGAGATTAAATGAGAAAACGTATTGTAAGTGCTCCATAGAGAACCCGAAAGTACCCAGGGCGCTACCTGAGCAGGTGAGCAGGCGCACGTGCCGTGCCTCTGGAACGAGCTGCTTCGCGACACGGTGGCGGTGTGTTTGGTTGTACCTTTTACCATCTTCAGGTTCTGTTTTTGTTTGTCGATTTTATTGAGAATATCTTTCTCTAAGTTAATCTGAGTTTTTTGTTTTCATAATATCGTACCATGTTTCATAGACTGATAATAAACACAGACTGATAGAGTTTTGCAGAAAAGCCAGTCAACAATTATAATTTAGTCGTTTATAAAAGTTTTTGTTTGCTCAGTCGTTCAAAGCTTGGACGAAACGATTCCCACTATGTGTGTGAGCCCCGCGGGATTAACATGCTTCTGGCCTCAGTCTTGTTGCTGGTTTGTCTCTGTGGATAGTTAAAGGTTGATAGAGCAGGCCCTCGGGGAAACTGTGATGTAAAGAAATTTGTCTCTGGTTTTTCCAGCATTGCATTTTGTTTCTTCTCTTTCCTCATATCCCATTTCTAGGCCCAGGCCTTTTTTAAGTTCTTAGCCCTGTTCCAAAACAAAAGCCAAAATACCGTGATGTCATTCTTTACCTTTCAAGTGAAACCCACCCATATTGTATCATGTGGATCCTATTAGTCATATTGGCGTTGTAAGTCTCTGAGCTCTAGTTGTTTGAAGAAAGATGATTTTCCTGTTAAAGGTAACTAGGCAGGTAAATAGGACATCATTAGTCCACAGAAGCAGACCACAGTCTAATGGCCTCAAGTCCTTTAGAACCTGGGTGAGGAATGAGGAACAGCAATAAAGACGCTAATTAGCATCTATTAAACACCAAATATTTGCCAAGCGCTTTATATGCATTAACCCTATTAGTCCTCATAGCAGCTGCAGTAGGTACAGAGTGCAACGCCTGTGGGCAGCTGAGGCTCAGAGGGTGGGAAATCATCCGGCCTTTCTCACGAGCCTGGACTAGACTAGACGTTGCCTTACAGCAGACTGTTGCTCACTGCACCCCTCGGGTAGAATGTGTGCATTTGGGGTGCTGGGTCAGGGAGATGAGGGACAGGACACTGGAGGCCGGCGGTGAAACAAGGCACAGAGAATAAGCCCGGGGAGCAAGGGCGAGAGAGGGAGCCTCAGCAGGCCGCCGGCGCTCAGGCGCTGGGGAGTCAGACCCAGCTCTTGGAACACACGTGTCTGTCTGTCATATGTACAAACATGTGTGTTTCTCTGTGTGTTTATCCGTGAGAAGGAGAATTGAAAGACACATGTTATCAGCATTGATTATAACAACTGAAGAATTAATTTTAACTGAAAAACTAGACGTTTTTTCTGGACTGGTTCTATATAAAAAAATACAAATTATGGTGATTTTCACGAGCTGTTTACTTCTCTTGCTCCAGTATTTCGTGGCTAAGTAACAATTGTTGATACTAACCAATACAAGGCATTAACTTATAGACATGTAAACAACTAATAAAAAAGCAAGTCAAAATATAAATGTGGAATATTGGTCATTATTAAAATTCATCTACAACCGCGTTATTTTACCCAATTAGTTGTTTTGTATTCACTAATTCAGTATATATTTATAAAACATTTAATCAAGTTGTAAGAAAAGGAGGGACTTGGAGTTAGAGAATCTGACTGTGACAAGCCGTCATTGTTCCCTTGGCCTGTCATTGTTCACTGAGACTTTAAATGGCTCTGCTGTTCCTAACAGTTAAAGGAAGCAATTTTATTTATCCTAGAAACTCTTAATCAGAAGGATGGGGAAGAGGGAAAGAAAGAGACAACTACCAGGTATTTTTTTTTTTTAGAGCTCTTCTCCCAATATCCCTTCTAATAGTCTTTTCCATAAAGGAGAGATGAGGGTGACTTTTAAGTTCACAAAGGGATTTTAAATCCCTTTTTCCCTGTAAAATTTAGACAGAGGAAAGGATTGCTCTCAGTGTATGTCTTTTATCAGGAAGACTTTACAACCGTACGTGTCTTTTCTGCAGTAGTTTACTAAGCGCCGGGTCTGTGTGAGGCTATAAGGGAAACAATGAGACGAATACATCTAGAGTTTCTCAGACTTGGCACAATTAACGTTTTGAGCGAGAAAACGCTTTGTTTTGGGAGGCTGTCCAGTGCATTATATTAATAGAATATTTAGCAGCATCCCTGGCCTCTACTCATTAGAGGCCCTATAATTGTGACAACCAAAAATGTCTCCAGACATTGCCAAACGTCCCCTGGGGGGCAAAATCACCCCTGTTTGAGAGCTACTGATCTAAATGCAATAGTGGACTCAATCTTAGCCTTACTCCTTTTCATACTTTTCTACTATAAAGTTGTATCGCATAGATTGTATAGAATTGTCCAAGTATATTATTTTTATAAGCATGTGCTTTTCCTGATTCTTAACAGCTATTTGTTTTCAAAATGGTGATTACGGCATCTTTACCTCTCCTAGAATCTCTGAACTAGTGTACCTGGATCTTAAGGAGAAAGACAAAAAAGAGAAAAAGTATACCTGAAACATTCGCTATTCTATGATAACTGCATACCTAAAGGTTAATGTAGGAGTTCTGTTGACTGCTGTAGTTACAGAAGAGAAAGTGAAAGTGGAGGCAGGGCTTCTGTCCACAGTGCGTGAACAACGGTAGCATCTGTGGCATGACGCTTTCAGGTGGGCAGAGGTGTCGTGGACAGTGTCCCACACTCAGCCCCAGAATCCATTGCAGCAGGAACTTCAGAGGGAGGGCATCTACGTTTCCTGGAAAGAAATGGTGCTACTGAGCCTTACATTTGCTACATACTTATTAAGTGCATTCGTTCAGGCTTAAAGGTTATGTTATGGGCTCTGCCTTTTCCTCACCCACAGCCTCTCTTCCTCCATCCTCACGCCCCGTCTTCTTGTCATGCCTCTGTGAGAACCCCAGCTCTCTGCTGCCCTGGAGAGGCCCCCTGAAAGGCTGGTGGTTCAGCGTGTGCTCAGTCATATGGAGACACAGCGTAGGGTCAGGTGCCAGCCTGAGAGCTTTGCGTGCTGTGGTTTGGTGGCTGCAGACACAAAACTACACTTACAGAACGTGTAAACATATAACCTGTTTGGGTTACTCTCCCATTGACTGTCCTAATTTGTTGCCTTAAGTTGAATCATTTTAAAACCAACTCTAGGCGTCTACTCAAATCCTGAATTTTCTACTGGAATTGTCTCCCATTCATAAAAATCTATTTCAGGCCCCTCACCATGTTGGTATTGTTTCTAGAACTCGGGCCACTGAGCCATTGGTGCTCTGCATGTTTCTTTCACATAGCTGAGAAGAAAGAATTTCATTTAGCTTTCTAATATTTGGCTGTGCAAGTCTTCATATACATTCTTTAAAAAATTAAATTATAAAGTATTTCAAGCATATAGAAAGTTTAAACACTGATATAACAGACACCATGTGCCACAATGTAAATTTAATAGATCTTAAAATTTTACCGTATTTCCTTTTTGATATCTCTCTCTCTTCTCAAATACTTCATAGGTAAACCACTGCTCTGAACTTTCATTCTCTGAGATGTTTTTATATTTTTACTATGTAGGCGTGCATCTATAAATACTGGCATTTTCAAGAAAATTCATTTTTACTAGCTTCAACCCAAATTTTCAGTTATATATCATGGCCCCTTTCCAGGGCAAATGAGGGGTAGAACTGGGCTGCATTGAAGATTAAATGGTGCTCTTTAATCCTGTTGACTCCTCTTTACTATCTAGATGAAAATTTATTCATGTACAATGTGGAATTTATACTGACATAGGGAAAAATCATATTCAGAGAAAAATCTAAGGAAAATAAATATGCAGACTCTTATGTCTTGTTCTTTTCTTAAAAAAAAAAGTTTTCCTCTTGTTAAACACTTAATAATCTATTATACTGTCCTATAAAATTTCCCTTTAAAGTGTTCTCAGCTCTCATTTCATCCTGGAGCTCCTAATGGGAGAGGTTGGCAGAAAAGCACAAGAACCTTCCTCCAGGCCAAGCCTGTCCCTGCCTGTTTTTGACTCAGCAAGGAGTGCCAGGGAAGACTCACTTCCCTCTTTTTCCCGAAAGTCATGCATGAATTTTTTTTTAATCACATTGCCTTCCTCTTCACAGAGGTGAGTGTCAAAAGGAGAGGATCCCTGGGGCTTCAGAAACCCTCACTGAGTCTCCTCTAGAGTGACCAGAAAGCACCCCTGTCCCATCCTCAGCTGGTGTGACATTCTTCTGTGTGGCCCACTCTAAGCAAAACAGAAATAAACGAGAATAACTTTGATTCTAGCTTACCAGATAATATTCTTATTTTCTCTTTAGTTATAAATATCAAATGGAAGCGACTGGAAACACAGCTGATACAAGTGTAACTATTGCTAATCAAAGTGTAAGTGTAACTATTTTCTGGAAGCTGCTTCTCACATATGTTTTCTTTCCTGTGTATGTTGAGCGTGTGTTGAAATGTTTAGGTCAACAACGGCTCTTCTTTTGTCCCCTTCCCCCTACTGATTTAAAACAAAACAAAACAAAACAAAAAGTCTCCACTCTTGGTGGCTCACACTTAAAAATCCTAAATGCAAAGTTTCTGTCAAGGTCAGATAAAGACCGATCTGCTGTGGCATTTGAGGATATCACATACCCTTGCATAACCTCCCTTCCTTTGTATAGACTTGTCTGATTCAGAAGGTTTGCCGTTCTAAGGATCTAATTCGAATACTAATTTTGAATAATTTCATCTGACTCAGTTACTTAAAACCACAGGGAGAAGATTGCCAGTAACCATTTAGGCTTGCACATAGAACCCAGTTCATTTGTGAGAACTTCCATGACACCCCTAAGCCAGCGGTCCCCAACCTTTTTGGTACCAGGGACCGGCTTCATGGAAGACAGTTTTTCCACGGAGGGGGAGGCGGGGCTCGGGTGGCGATGCCAGCGTCGGGAAGCTGCTGCCATGCAGATGAGGCTGCGGGCTGCGCTGGCCTGCGGTGTCCCGGTTCCCGGTGTCACGGAAGACAGTCTTTCCAGGGCTGGGGGAGGGGCGGCGCCGAGTCCCTCACAGCCCTGGACCTGTCGGTCACCGCGGCCTGAGTCACTCACTGTGCACATCTATTAAGAGAAAATAGCCATTTCCCCCCGTGCATTATACCCTGTGCTCGGGAACCCACCAGAAAAGCTGCTCATTGAAGAGAAGGGCTTTGTAACCCGGGGTCCATGGATCCTTTTGCTGGTTTCAGAAGCTTTTTGGACTCCTGTATTTATATGCGGAATTTTATGTGTCTATTCATGCATTTTTCTGGGGAAATGAGGCTAACTTTGTATCAGATTTTCAAAGGGAAAGACTCGAACATGGTGAAGAACCACCCTGTAGCTCATGTCACGTTAACTTTTTGATAGCAGCTAATTTTAAAAAAACCTAGCATATATAATGTCTTTTTAATGTTTTCCCCTTTTTATTCTTACATTTACAAATTTTTACACTTAAATCTTTTGTGTTTTTTAATCCATTTTAAATGAAGTGAAATACTTTAGGTTACTCAACACATTGCCGGTGAAGCCTCACTTTAGTTTTCCCATAGATGGAAGACAGGAGACCCTGTACCAGCAGCCAAAGAGTTAAACAGGCTTCAGTGCTTTTCCTCACTTGCTCTTCCGTACAGTCTCCGATTAAGCATGAATCTAACCATTGGTGCTCGAAGCCAGCGAGAGGAAGCCATCTATTTCATAAATATTCACTGACACTGTGTGTCAGGTGCTGCTCTAGGCAGCAGACAGAACAACTCCTGTGTGTTGACATCCTCCCACTGTGGCTCCATCTAGACTCCAGGTCATTTTTCTTGCAGGTAGTTCAGAAGTCTTGTATTTGGTCCTAGAACAAAATACTGCAGTAGAATGTTTTAAAAAATAGCCCTCTAAATCCACTATATATATTAATATGTTCAAAGTCACCATTTTAAACTGGAGAAAGCTACTCATTAGAAGAAACTTCTAGCACAGATAATATTAAATAGCTGTGAAACGTAACCCTTGGAAATTACCAGGAGAGCCATATGCTTCTTGAATTTACAAATTGTCTGTTTTGGGTTTCGTTTTGTCAGTTCTGTCTTGGTGATCTTCCTACATTGGCCATTCCCATTTTTCTGCCCTCTACTCTTCCCTACGTATGTGGTTATTCCTGGGAATGTTGTTCAACCTGAAGCAAACCTCCGATGGTTTCTTCTAAACCCAATGATCTCAGTCTGAGGATTACATAGCATCTCCTCAATCCATTCAGGAATCCTGGCCTCATCCAGTCCCACGCTGGTCGTTCTGGATAAGATAAAGCGAATATACCGAAGCGCTGTGGTCCCCACACGTGCACTGACCTCTGCCTGCTCCGCAGACATGCTGTGTTTCAACCTGTCTGCAGGTCCAAGCTCCCCTCCAGTCCCAGTGTCTTTCCTCTACCCTCTAGGCGGATTCCAAATCAGAATCCTCCAGTCTGCACCCCCCTCTCGGAGGTCTCACGGAGCTGGTCTGCAGAGTGCATATGGACAGTGCTTCCCGCCTTCCCGTCCCCATCCATCCAAAGGATGATTATAAGAATGGCTTGCTGTGCTTACTTACATCATCTCATTTAATCCTCACAGTAATCCACTGAGGTAGCATCCTCATTTTATAAACGAGGCGATGAAGCCTAGAGAAATTGAGAAGCTAACCCTTGGTCTCACAGCCTTTCAGGGAGGAGCCCAAGATTTCAGTTCAAGCTGCATGCTATAAGAGTCCATACTCTTGGTCATCAAGGGATACTGTTAATTATCATAATATTAAGGATCTGCTTCTACTCACAGAGGTCCTTTAAATCTACGGTTCTCAATCATGGGTTGGCATCAGACTCACCCCAAAATGTTCTCGCCACAGAGATGCCTGGGACCCACACCACACTTGCTAAATCACACCGCATCATCTAGCCAATTTTAGATTCTGTGGTAATTCTATGATAATTTCTAAGGACACATGTCATTATATAATGACAACATGTAACACAAATGATCGAATAGGCAAATCATGGTATAGCAGCATGGAACAGAATATTATGCCATTGTGTTTTAAAAAGTGGTAATTATAGGACCATGTACAACATGAAAAATTGCTTATAATCTATTATTCAGAAACAAGCAGGTTTCCAGATTATTCCTACCCATTGATTGCAAATGTTAGCCTCTTTTTATAAATCTGAGGCTGAATCATGTGGGTGAATCTTTAGCTTTATTTGTTCATAACTTAAACTAGGTTGGCTGACACCTGGCTTCACCTCAGTAGGAGGATGTTGGATTTAAGGAAGAAAAATAGAAGCAGACTCATGTAATACAATTTCCAGCATGTTTTAGTTGAGGATAAGAGATGATAAAAAACATGGAGCAATATTAATAAAGTTCCTCAGGAGATCTATGGGAGAGAGTACAATGTGGTTCTCAAACTTTACTATGGATAAAAACCTCCTTCAAAACTTATTTAAAATTTCAATTTTGTTCTATTTCCAAAGCCTGGTAGAGTAGATAATCCTGCCACTACAACTACTTAGAAATGCTACAACAAAAACATAACAAACATTTTCTCTACTTTATAATTTCTCTAATGTATATTAGAAACTTTGTCTAATATGTAGTTTCTCTAATGTGTATTGGAAAGTATGAAAAGTACTCAGGAGACATGAAACAAAAGAGTAATTTGGGAAAACACCATAGAATGTGGGGCCACAGCTACCCTGGAAATGTTTGCTGACCCGGATAGTTGAGAGCTTGGTTTTTAGCAGCTTCCCAGAGACCAAAGATAAGGCCTTGGGCCTTTGCAATCTGAGGAATTAGAACTTTGATTCCCCACTTAAGGCCGGGACTGTGGTAGGGCTACAGTTTCTGTTGATAGGTGTCCTTCAGGCAAGGAGGTGATGAGGAATTTGCCTGTCTCTGCCTAGGCTCTGGGAACTCAGGAGGTACGATGCCTCTCTTGAGGATCAGTAACTACAGGCCCAACTTGATTTACGGATTCAGAGCTCAAGCTTATGCTCTCTGCATAGACTAGGAAATCCCAAGTTCAGAAATTAATGTAAAGTGGTTACAGATTGGTGGTACCCTTGAAGCCTGGAAGAAGCAACCAGAAAGTATAGCTCTAGCAAACATGAACTCCTGATCAAAAATTAGAAAACATGTCAGCAAAAAAGCCGCTGTGATTAAGAATCAGCAGAACAATGAAAAGCAGAATTTAATCCTCAGAATCTTATATAACTGCATTATCAATTGTTTGATATATAAATATAAAATAAAGTTGTGTACATTAGAGAAATAAAATATGGAATCAAAAATAGGCCAGGCAGAATGAAAAGAAAACCAAGTTTAATTTTTAAAATTAAGTATATAATCATTGAAATGATTTAACATAGTGAATAAGTTAAAAGCAAGATTAGATATAGTGGAAAAAAGAATCATCAAGTGGAAAAATTGATCTAAAGAAATTTCCCAGAAGGTAGCACGCAGAGACATGGAGAATCTGAAAGAAAAGATGAGCTGGAAGGTACGAGAGAAGGAACAACTGCTGTCTAGTTGAAGTCTGGGAGGAGGTAACACAACCGCACAGTTCTGGTTCTGCACTCACAGGTTCTCGGCCTGGAGTGAGGTTGAGGTGGTTGTGGACCACACTTTTAGGGTGTAAAGCATTGGCTCTGAAGTCAGTTGGTTCAGGGCCGGGCACGGTGTTGATTCCTAGTTTTGCCACTTACTAGCAGTGTTATTTAACTTGGCTAAGCCTCATCTGTAGAATGGAAAAAATAATACCTACTTCATAGGATATATGTGTGAACTGAGTTTTTCAGTGCATGGTGCACAGTGAGCACTTAGCAATGATAGTTGCTGCTATTTTTATATAACCAAGTGCACCACTGCGAATATTGGATGGTAACTTTGCTGATTCATGGAGCTACATGAAAGCTTCACCAGTCTATTAATTTATTTTCAGTACAACCTCACTAATCAGTAATGCGTCCACTCTATTTATACCATGTCCTTCCTTCCATCTGGGGTTATTAAAGTAGGAGACTGAAATCAGATGCTGTTGTCAAAAGTTTACTTTTAGATGTAACACATGATTTCTTTTGCAAATCTCATAGGTAGGAGGTCAAAAAAGGAAATTACTAAATTCTCGTTAGGCTCCTTAACTGTGTTCTCTTAGGCACTATGCATATGCTAATTTGCATGAGTATAGTATTAGTTTCCTAGGGCTGTGTTTCAACACATTAACTGCCATGTGGGTTGTATTTAACTCTCACTAGTTTTGAGCCCGGAGCCTCATGAAGCATATGTAATTCACGCGTCTCTTTACCTTGGGAGCTGCGTGGTGCGCAGGCAACTCACGCTGCTGTGCTGTAGCTACGTGTTATGTGATGGGCGGCCCCCTGGGCAAAACCCTGCAGTTGGGTCATGAAAATCTTACTTGTTGATGTTCTTATTATTACAATTAATATTGACAATTTAATTGCACAGAACTCATGCACAGAAAACAATTTTAAAAACAAATTTTTCATTAAATTAGAAAGGATCATTTTGTTTTTGAAATTTTTATTCTATTTTCATATTAAAACACCATGACCCCAAGGAAGAATTTTTTTTTCTAGTGTGGCAGTCAATGTGTTAATTTAGGATGCTTAAGATGGAGAGCATTCCTTCGATAATTAGGAGAGACACAAGACAGAAACAGGGATTTTGTTACTTAACAGGTCCTGGGGGTGCTCTGCACACCAGGAGGGCACACACAGGGACATCAGGGAGCACGTGGAGAAAGAGAGAAAGGGACCCGTGGGCCGGTCCCTTTATTGAGGTCAGGGCATTATCCAAACAGGTTCCCCAGGGGAGGTTTTAATTGGTGGATTCAAAGCAGGGAGGCGTGAGTTCCAGGAGGTCACACCGTGACTGAGGGACAGTCGCTGTGACATGTCTGCACAGTCCACGTGGGGTGTGAGGGTCAGCGGGCCGGTCAGGTAGGCTGCAGTGAGCTGTCCCATAGCACGGTGATCCCAGGAGGCAGGTGTACAAGGCCGATGTCTGGGTCTGCCACACAAACAGGCAGGAAGGAACAGAACTAGAAACCGTGTCAAGGGTGAGCCCTGCTTTTGATACAGGGAAGTCCAACCTATATTCAAAATGAATGAAAAGGCAGAATAAAATTATAAGCATTCATTATAGGCTGCTGTAACAAATTACCATGTGATTTAAACTAACAGAAATTTATTCTTTCACAGTTCTGGAGGCTGGAAGTCTAGTGTCAAGTTGTCAGCAGGTTCATACTTCCTGGGAAGGCTGTAGGGAAGAATCTTCCCGTGCCTCGTCCTAGCTTGCGGTTGCTGGCAACCAATCCATGGCAGTCTTTGGCTTGTAGCTACATCACACCAATTTCTGCCTCGTCTTCACCTGGCTGTCTTCCCTCTGGATCTCTATATCCAAATCTCCCTCTCCTTTCTCTCATAAAAGATACCAGTCATTGTGTTTAGGGCCCCCCATAATACAGTATGAACTCATCTTAACAAATTATATCTGCAAATACCCCATTTCCAGATAAGGTCATGTTCTGAAGTTCTGGATGGACGTGAATTCTGGGGGGACACCATTCAGCCCACAACAAATACATGATGACACTGAGTTTATAAACCAGTAGTCCTGAGAGTATGGGATAGTGCTCATCTCAGCCCAGTGATGCACGCAGAAAGAAATTTACATATGGCCATGGTGTTCCCTTACATATCATTTTTATATATTAATATTTAGGGAGTAGTACGAAATCTTTCAAGTTGGAGAAATTTGCCAATGTTTTGAATAATTTATTTAAGAAAGAGAAATTCCTATAATAATTCCCTGTTGAGTAGATGATGAATATGCTAGTAAATGCTCTTCAGGAAAAACAAAGCAAAACCCCCTGATTTGTAGCATTTACCGGTTTCCTTGGTGTAAATATTCACTGTGGTAAATTTCAAGCTACCAACGTGAAATCAGCTGGTTTGCAAAACTTCTCAAAATTTAACAGTCAATTATTGTGAGCTGGTCAAGCCAACTCCAACATACCACTGCAAGATTTCACAAAGAAAATAGGTATGAGATCACATCCTAGGTATTAACCCAATGAGCAACAGTCAGATTAAGAGAAAGTAATAAGTTGCTTTGTATAAGGTTCTCTACTCATGTGTTACATAATAGAATTATCAGGGGCTTTGCAGGATCTGAAATGGAGACATCTGCTATATAAAGGTTAACTAGAGATGTGGTTTGATGAGCAAAACAACACACCTGAAAACAAAGCTACATTTTACATCAGATTGTGCTACGTATAGGTGGTGTGATCTTCAACAAGTTGCTTAATCCCTTCAAGCTTTATTTTCCTCATTTATAAGATGAAAATAAAAATATCCGTGTTGCAAGAATAGTGTAAGGGTAAATGAAGTAATTGATATAAAAGCACCTAGCATAGCCCCTGGCTCATCTATAGCATCACATGTTGATTCAGGCTGTGCTTATATTTTTAATACAAAATCATGAAAAAGGCCAGTAATAAGATTGTTGGTTCCACGAGGACAGGGATTTTTGTCTGTTTTGTTCACTGTTGTATCTCCAGCACCTGGAACAATAGCTAGTGTATAGCGGGTGGGCAGTCATTATTTGCCTAATGAATGAATGGTCAACGTGCAGAAAGCTGCAGAAAGCGTCTTCCTGAAGGGAACACTAGTGCTATCTTGACGCAGCAAAAAAGAAAGAGGGAGCCTAACATTGCAATAGGCTGATACTGGAAACAGCAAGGCTCGTTCTTCCCATCTCACCGTCTTCTTTCCCTTTTGCTCCCATCCTCACCTGACGTCAGGAAACCCATGTCCTGGTCCCAACCCAGACACTGTAACTTAGATCTTAGGCATGTCGCGCCAGTTTTCTGGTTGAAATGAGCTTTTCTGCCTCAGTTTCTCCATCCATTGGGATCTTCCTGTGGCAAATAAGAGGAAAAACCAACTAAAACAGCCTTAAGCAAAAATGGAGATTTATTTGTTTAACACACTGAAAATTCCAAGGGAAGAGCTCGCGAACTGCAAACTCCACTGGATTCAGAGCTGAGGCTGTGCCGTTTGTCCGTCTTCTCTCTCAGCTCTGACCCTGCCGTGTGGGCTCCCATCTCCAGCGCCAGAAGGTGGCCCTGGCCGCGGCTCCGGGCTCAGTCCGTCAGGGAGCC
This sequence comes from Propithecus coquereli, assembly GCF_000956105.1. Classification (NCBI taxonomy): domain Eukaryota; kingdom Metazoa; phylum Chordata; class Mammalia; order Primates; family Indriidae; genus Propithecus; species Propithecus coquereli. Next base: position 733,042 of record NW_012150563.1, on the reverse strand, counting down.
CGGCCCTGCAGCAAAGCCTGAACCAGAGCGCTACGAGACCCCAGACTGGAGGTGTCTAGTCCTGGTTGGTCTGAGTGTTTCGTGGCCCACCCCTGAAGATAATACTGGGGACGGGGAGTGCGGGACAGAGTGACTGTGTTAGCGGTTATTCCCAAGCTCCTCTCCTGCATCTGGATGCGGAGTCAGCCGCACTGCAAACATGTGGGCTGAACTGGGGTCACCAAGCAAAAGATGTGTGTCCTGGTGGCATTCAAAGAGGGAGCGAAAATAACAGACATCAATTAATTTCTCCCTCCTGTGTCAGCCTAAGATTTCTAAACTCCCTTCATTACTGAAACTGCGTGATCCTGTGTACCCCTCTCTAGAGAATGTCTGTGCCATTCCCAATATGTAACTTTTATTTTTAAAAAATTAAAAACTAGTTTTTTATTTATTTAAAAACTATCACATGCAGTCAATAAAAATTCGCTGTACATGTACAGTGAAAAGTCAGCTCTCCTTCTGTCCAAAATCCCCCTCCTCCTCAGAGAGAAGCACTGTCAGTAAATTTCTTGGGGAGGCTTCCAAAAAATTCCATGTATATATGAGCTTACATGTATATGTTTATGCCTGTCAGCACATATATATTTATACATCCAATTGCATATGAAACATAAGCTGTGAAGCATATGTATTTATACACACCCATTCTATTAATCTGTAAAATACACTATCTCTTGCTTTTTTCACTTAATGAGTTCTGGGCATTCTCAAGCAGCTCATAGATCTCCAGGGAGGAGAGAGAGCAAAGTGATAAACAGCAGATTCTCGAGCAGGCTACCCTGCTGGGTTCAAATCCAGCCCTGTCTCTTATTAGCTCTGTAACCTTGTGCAAGTTGGTTAACCTCTCTGTGCCTCTGTAAAATTGGGGTAAAACAGCACCTACCTCACCGCGTTGTTGGGAAGGTTAATGAACTGGTATCTGTAAGAGTCATGCCTGTCACGTGGTAAGTGCCGTGTTGGGTTAGAGTGTCTACCTCATTCTTTGCAAGGACTGTGAGATATTTCATTGTTCATGTGCAGCTCCTCATTGCTGCTTTTGTGCATACCGTCTTTTCTAGCTTCTGACTCTATCTAATTTCCTTTCTTCTTTTCAAAGACAAACTCAAAAGACCTGCCTTGATAAGCCTGTTCGATCTGGAGCTCCCTTATGCTGAATCCTTCATACTTCCGGAATGTATTTTGTCACTGAGCTGCCTTGTGATGTCCATGAAGTTTTCTTTTTATAGATGTTCTTTATTTCTTATGAGCCGTGGGGTTGTTGTCCTGACTTTTTTTCAACTCTTTGTCATAGCATTCATTTCTATGTTTTTCTGACATTTTTTTCAGTGTAACCACTCCTTCAGAAGAAAGTCGGCCCTGAGTTACCCCCATTCACCCAGCTGGGGTGGGTGACCTCTCAGTGTCCCTCCTTCGTAGGCCCATGATATCCTTGCATTTCTTTATTTCTCTACTTCATACTGTTTCGCTTTATTTCTTGAGGACAGGGACCATGTCTTACTCTTTATTATATGTTCTCTTTATGGCAGATGTACAGTAAATATTTGCTGAATTAAACTGAATTCCTTTTCATTCTTTGGACACTCACTTGTTGCCTCAGTTAATCATAGAAATACACGGTTAGTATAGAACTAACAAGAAAAGTGTTGTGTTATTCTCACTTGTCATTTACTGAGTTCTTACTGTGTATCAGTTATGGTGCCTCTGTAAGAGAGATGGCATCATCCCAATTTTTAGTTTAAGAAACTGAGGCTTAATAAGTAACTTGACCAAGAACAGCTTTTCTTTCTCATTTCCTTGCTCTCGTGCGTTTAGATGTACATGTGCACATGTTGCTGACTCCCACATTCTTTTCTGCAGCCTAGACTTCTACTCCGAAATCCAGGCTCAGCTGCTTGGTTGACATTCCCATTTGGATGTCTGGTCTAAAACTGAATCCCAGCCCTTCCCCACCAACGTACTCCTCCTGAGAGCTTTCCCTTCTCAGAAAATGGTGACCCCATCCTTCCAGTTGTTCAGGCTGAAAATCTCGGCATTACCGTGACTGCTTTCTTCCTCTCGAAGCCCACATGTGATCTGCCAGGTAGTCCTATTGACTGGGCCTTCAGAGTCTTTCCAGAAGCTCATCGCTTCTCACCACCCCTCTGCTGCCCCCCGGTACAGGCCGCCATCCTCAGCATCCTTCCCTTAAGGGTTTTAGCATCCGTGGATAGTTCTCTCCTAAATCAACTGTTATCAGTAATTAATTTGTGATTTTCTGTGTCATTCCTTGTACTGTGTTAGTTGACATTTTTCTGGTTTTTATAAAAAGCTTTCTTTTCTCCGTATTCTTTGAAAACATTTTCAGCGTCAGTATGCACTTACAGATTCTCTTGTTATTCAGTATACCATAGACCACTCTTGCCATTATTCATTTCGATACTTAAATTTTCCTAGTCTTTTCCAGTGGGAGTCTTTCATGCTAGCTCCCATGTCCTTTTGACATGTCCCCGCCCATTTTTTAACACTTCCTGATTTCTGAAATTGTGAGATGTTCTAGGTTCACTCTATACTTCCCTGCCCCAGTCCTGGAATTATCTATCCCTCCAAGAAGGCCTAGTTCCTTTTAGCAGGGAAATTGTTTCTACAGTCAATTAGGCAGAGCTAGAAAATTGGTTTTGAAAAAAAATCTTGAATTCATGCTCTAATTCATACCCCTCCTTCCAATCCAGCAGCGCAGGCTTCTTCCTTCCCTCCCTCATCCCGTGCTTGTGTCTCCTTTCTCCTCATCGCCAGTGGTAGCAGGATGCTCTCTCATTTTGCTCAGTCTTATAAGACACACACACATTTGTGGAGAAATAGTTTTAGAATTGCTGTGCCGCATCACTACTAGCTATTAACGCAAACTTACTAAGTACAGCTCAAAATTTCTCTGCAATTCTTCTGACTAAATACACTCGAGAGAAGGTATTCAGAGTAATATGTTCAAAAGTTACTTGAATTAAATTTTTTCCTTCTGTGTAGTTACGTTACCGTTGGGCTATAGAGTTAGGATAATAGTTTTTGTTTGTTTGTATTCAACTTTAGGGAATTTCCAATCCCTATTGATTTAATTTTATTTTTCGAATTTCAGTATTTATCAATCTCATATAATCTTTCGTTTACATGAGATTAACTAGACCCTTTGGAAAGCATCGTAAATATTGTTTTATTACTTTTTAAAATAAGAATATAAAAATCAAGGGGATCAATCAGACCCTTGATTTAAAGTGTGTTCTGAATTATTTCAGAAATCTGAATCCATTTGAACCCAGAACATTCCATTTATTTGTAGGTTTCAGAGCCTTCTTGGCCTTGCTCCATCCCTTACGATCACATAACATGTGTTTCCCTAGGACTCACCGCCTCCCCAGCACAGCGCTGGGCTCTGTGGTCACACAAATGAATGTGACCATCTTTCTGTAGCCCCCACGGTACACGGCACAGCCAAGAAATAGAGACAGGTGAGAAGGTGGGTAGGATGTTACCAGGATTTGCTGGAGGAGTCCCCCTTCAGCAGGTGCTCTGCAGTGTGTGTGTGTGTATGTGTGTGTGTGTGTGGACTGGGGGAAAATACACCTTATTTGAGATCACCTGGCTAGATAGTCCCTCCTTCCTCTACCTGTGATGGAATGCTGATGGATTTGATAGCTGTACTTCCCAAGCTAGAGACAGGAGAGCTGGGCAGCCATCTCAGACACCTTGGTAAGAACAGACTACACCAAATCTACCTCACTGTCTTCTTCCACAGGGTCTCTTAAATGGTAAGATAGTGAGATGCTGGAGATCCCTGTTTTGGTAATTCAGGGACTAATAGCGTTTCCCATACTGATGATGTCAATCTGGAGAGAGATCTCCAGGGATGAGCTGCAGGGATCTTTTCCCTGGCCACTTTAATATGTTTTATCAGTGTCTTGAATGGAGCCCTAGAGGATTCTTATCAAATTTTCAGGCAACATGAAATTATAGATAGGAAATAATTTGAATTCAAATTAATTTTGAAAGCCATGACAAAGGACCAAATTCTTAAGCAGTGATATTTATTAGAGATAAATGCATCCAGAAGACAAATTACTGAACATATAGGGTGAGAGGGAGATGATTTAGGATCAATGCATGCAAAGAGATCTAGGAGTTCTGGTTAATAACAGACTCAACATGAGCCAGCTATGCAATGTGGCTGTCAAACAAGTAACTGTCCACTAGGCTGCGTTAACAGAAGCGTGGTGTGCAAGACCAAGGAAGTGGCGTCTCCTTCCCCTGCTGCGTTGAACGGCCACATCAGGAATACTGTGCACACCGCTGGGCACCATGCTGGTAGAGAAAGAGAGAACAAATTGAGTGTGTTCAGAGAAGAATGGTGGTAGACTTCAGACTTTTTTCAAATGGAGAATAGTGACTGAGCCTGAGAATATTTGTAGCCTAGAGGATTTGGTTGTCTTCAAATATTTCAATGGCTGTCATGGAAAAGAAGTAAGAAATGTGTCCTGTCTGTCACAAGAGGATGAAATAAAGAGCAGTGACTGGAAGCCCCAGGAGAGAGAATTTTCAGTTGTTGCTGAGAGTCAGAGTTGCCTGAGGCTGGAATGTACCCTCAGGACCAAGTGAGTTCATTGTCACGGGGCTGGTTCAAAAACACACCGGAAGACCACAGGACAGGAAAGCTAACTTGTGTGAAGACCCCTTACAACCAGCCAATTTAATTTGTGTGCCTGTAGAAAGATATTTACTTAATAAATCAAGACTTCATAATGAGGGGTAATCAAGATTTGGTTATGGGGCAATTATTGTTTTCTGACAGATACCCTAAAATAATAGAAACTATTAGCTTGCAGACCGTTTTATCTAAGCTGCAAAGTGTATGACTTATTTCATATACGTGTTTCATATACGTATTCATATTTGTGTTTTAGTCTATTTATACAGGTTGAATAATATTAAGTTATGATGTTAAATGTTTTCTTGCAGGTTTAGAGTACTACTATTTTTCCAAATTACTGGCTGATGTTATGCTAGAACTCGTACTTTTCTTTACATCGTTGTGTGTAGAGGGCACGATGCTTTGGTTAACCTCAGTCTGACGCGTAGATTGTGTTTTCTCTTCTGCTGTGTTAGTGTCTGGGATGTACAATGAATAAAGGGGCACCAAGAAACCAGACAAAGAAAATTTCCCAGTTCTACTCACTTGTAATTCTCCTAATTTAGTAGGGGCTTTCCACAGGAAATCACAGTAGAATAGTTGAAATGCTCTTTATCTTATGTACTTTCCTTCTGAAGAAAGAAACAGTTAATTATCTTCTTCCCAAAGTGGTCCAACTTCTTCTATAGAGCAGCTGTATTTACTATAGTACAAATAAAATTCTGCACAGAATGATGTCTCTAAGTATTTCAATCACTAAGAGCCTGACTGCGTCTCTAACCCCAGTAGGTTTCAGTGAAGGTGATGGAATAGATTTTCTAAGCAATAAAAATAGCTCATGAGGGTGATTATATGCCTATAAGAGGAAATAAATCAGTGATATTTAATCCCAAGTAAATTTGTATCACAGAGTCAGAGATATTCTTAATTATCTCCAATTAAGTTTGAGTAAACAAGATGTGTTGACTTTAAAATCATTCAAAAGGAATGTTAGAAATTTACATTAATAATTTCTATTTTCAAAGAATAAATAAATCAGAAACCTAAAATTTTTATTTAGGACATACTTCAATCAGACCTAATATGTGTTCTAATCCCTCAAATTATTCTTATGTTATATATAAGAATTTGAAAAAAACATTTTAGATTAAAATTTCTCAGTATGTCTTTGTTTCCTTGCCTGTTTTTCTCTCCCCTTTTGTGTAACTGAAGCATTTCTGACATATCCCCAGAGTAGACAGTTCTTTAATTGTTAGGACTTAACTACCCAGGTCAGGACCCTCCTTGGATTTACTGAAAATAAACGCTTTGGGTACTCAGTCTCAGTTTTAATGACACAAGTTGAAATCTTTGCCTAACATAAAGGTTTTTCTTTGTCTCTAAATTTTGATTTTCATGCTATCAGAGGCCCCATTGAAACAGGTAATTTGAGTGTTGATTGTGTGTTTTCTCAGTCTGTAATTGTGGTGAAATGTATTTAAAATGTTGACAATTTTAAAATTAAATTTACCTATAAGGTTCCTTCCAACTCAGAAATTCTATGATGTTAAACATTTTTTTTTTTTTAGTTTGAAAGTGTGATCTTTGGGTATTGTCCTGTGTGTGCTATGCATAGATGACTAGGAATCATAGAATTTTGAGCTGGAAGACACGGTAGATGCTGTGTCGTGATTCTGCACGTGAAAAATTACAGAGGCCGCCGTGGTCGGGTGACTCATGCAAGATCATGGCAGTAACCGGTGACTAGAACTCTGGCCACCTACTGGAGCACTAAAAATTAGCCCAGATGTTTTTATCTGAAAGTTTGCAGACTTCAGGCCAGTCCTCTAAATAAATACATAAGAAGAAAAAAAATTTTGAGTAAGGGTAAGTTTAATATGCCATATTCAGGAAAAGAAGTGCCTGACACAAATATATTTGTCGTAGTGGAGAACATTCTCTCATTAAACCAAAATGGGAAGTTCAAACATTCTCAAACTTTGAGAATTTTGAGGCATTTGTATTAAGCACAGTTTATTCAGGCTCTTTGTAAACTGTGCTATCATGTCTGTTGTTTTCTCCAAACCCAGAACCATACCTAAAAATCAGTTACAGCCTTGGGTAGATTGACATGTTTCTCTTTCGCACTCTGGGATCTTTTCAGTGACTTGGAAGCGTGAGCTGCCGCTGGGAAGTTAGGACTGTGCTCCCGCGGGACAGGGACGGCGTGCTGTGGGACGCTGGCGGGGACGCCAGCCTTGCGCAGCTGTCCTGCAGAGCCGCCTGGCGGGTGACGGGTGCGAGACCGCTGTCCGGACCGCACTGGGCCAGCAGTCAGAGCAGCGCTTCCCCCCCGCCCCAGTGTCGCCTAGAACCAGCCCTTGCTGACTGTTTCGCCCGTTCTTCGCCTTGGCCAAGCTCCGGCACAACCGTGTTTTAAGGCGGAATTCTACCTGCGCGTTGAATTCATGAGAATCAGAGGTATTTTAGCATCTCTGCAGCCAGCCTCTCTATAAATGAAAATTAATATTTTTCTAAGTGCAAAAGCCTAAGGGAGGACAAAGGCTTCAAAAATAATCCTCCTAGAAATAAGAAGGGAGCCAGGGTTAGGTGTTCCTGACTGCGATTTCAAGCAAAGAAGTCAGTAAAATTTCACAAGTTAATTGGCTTCACTTACCTTTTGCTGGGACTTTGCAGAAACTCCTCAGGATCCCTTCAGGGTCAGATAGTGAGACAAACACTGCAGTGTGACAGTCACCCTGCAGCAGGCCCTAATGTGAGGCAGCCCCGTGGGCCCCACTCTCAGCAGCCTTTCCTGTGCTGCGGGAGCTGCTCTCCGCTCTTCCCTCCTCGGGGCAGCCTGGAGCCAGGGATCTATTCATTCATTAGTTCTTTCAACAAATGCTGATTAAGTAGGTAGTGCTTCTGTTCTGCGGCTTGGGAAAATAGAAAAAATTACTTGCGTAGTGCTTTTGTCCTCAAGAATCAATTTAATAGAGGAATTAAGATATGCCCTAAATATCTGAAATATGATAATGTCATATTTGTTCTAATCACCACTGCATAACCAGCACCTGTGGCTGCCAGGTAGGAATTGCTGAATATTTTTTGAATGAAAGAATAAATGACTAGGCCGGGCGCGGTGGCTCACGCCTGTAATCCTAGCTCTCTGGGAGGCCGAGGCGGGCGGATTGTTTGAGCTCAGGAGTTCAAAACCAGCCTAGCAAGAGCGAGACCCCGTCTCTACTAAAAATAGAAAGAAATTAATGGACAACTAAAAATATATAGAAAAAATTAGCCGGGCATGGTGGCGCATGCCTGTAGTCCCAGCTACTCGGGAGGCTGAGGCAGGAGGATCGCTTGAGCCCAGGAGTTTGAGGTTGCTGTGAGCAAGGATGACGCCACGGCACTCTAGCCTGGGCAACACAGTGAGACTCTGTCTCAAAAAAAAAAAAAAAAGAATAAATGACCTACTTGTTCTAAGGTAAAGACAAACTTCTCATAATCAGCTAGTTGGGGTGATCGTGGAAGGATTCAAGGGAGGTATTGCATCTGGCCTGGGTCTCGAGGGAAAGGCGGACATTTGAAAGCATAGATCTAACTAGAGCAAATAGCACAAACAGAAAAATTAGCAGCAAAGTCTCACAAGTAGAAATCTCTGAGACTGAGTGGAGAATAGTGGGTAATTCTGCTGGAATGAAGAGTACATGGAAGGGAAAGGCGGTAAGAAAGCTGGAGAGGTGTGATGGGGCGAAACCGTGCGAGAATTTAGACAATTTTTTAAGAAAACGAGTATGCAATAGGAGTTTAATGTAGGATTGGTATATCACGACCAGCATTGTGCTTTAGGAATATAAATCTGGTAGCAACTACTGAAGGCTATTGGAAGGGAAAGGCCTGAGAAACCATTCAGAAGAATTGTAGTGATTCTTCATGCATTAAACTAAGAGTTTAAGCTAAGATGGATAAACTAAGACGATGAGAACGGAGGAAAGGGATACATTCTGTGCCGCTTGGCTGAAATTTGGCAACTGATTCAATGTAGAAGACAAAAAACAGAGGAGTCCAAGACAATAGGAGGGTTTCTGTGCAATTGCTCAGAAGGTGGCAGTTGTATTTCACAGGAAGTGGAGTAGCTTTGAGAAGGAAGGTGATTAGCTCAGTCTGGGGCACACTGAGTTGTCAAGGTGTTCGGAAGACGTCGTGCAAGAAGCTGGAAATGTTGAATATGCTTGAAAGGAACATGAGATCTTGAGACGTAAATTTAGGAGTCATCTGCAGGCAATAGACAGTGAAGTCCAGGAGACTAGATAAGAGTGTCAAAGGAGTGATCATGGTAAAGACTAGAAATGGTCCGAAGACCAAACTCTCCTAAAATGTCTCTTTGGGGAGGAAAAAGATGTTTTTGCCAAAGCAGCCAGTGAAGTGGGAGGGGGGACAGGCACACGCCCCATGCTTCAGAGAGGTTGTGTGGGGCGAAGTGGAGTCAGTCATGACCTTTAAGCCCTTTTTCACTTGAAGGGTGGGGAGTTAGTTACGTTTGCAAAGGGCTGCAGATTAAGTGGGTGGTTCAGCATTAGTGATTAGAGATGTTCGTGCGTACTTGTCAGGGAGAAAGAGAACGGCATTCAAGCAGGTAGAAGTTCCTCTTGAGGACCTTTCTCACTGGCGTGTAGAGAAGACCAAACGAAAGAACGGTTCCGTATTTCTCGGTGCGGTGCCCGGCCCGTGGGTCTCAGTGAATGCTGACCTTCACGGTCGTCACCGTCGTTATCAGGAAAGGGTTTTTTTTTTTACAATAAGGAAGAAAAGTGGACATCTGTAGATGAAGGGAAAGAATCCTTTAAAGAGGGAGGGGGAGGGTAATTCAGGGAGGTCTGGAATCAACATTGACGGTGAAAACAGAGCGGTTAGCCCTGGAAAAGGGAACAGACCTGTGTTACTCTGAATTAGGAGAGGATTTGTGAAGTAACAGGGACGTTTTGAGCCTCCGTGACAGTAAGGAGAAGAGGTGGCGAAGGGACTCGCACACGAGGGCTTCCACATTCTCATTAAAGTCAGAGGAAATCTCAACTGCAGATAACTGCCTAAGGCAGGAAGAGATAAATGCGAATTGCCATCATTTATTTTGTGCCTGCTGTGTGTCAAGAGCGGTAGTAGACACTTCACATTGTCTCCTTTAATCCTCGTGAAGATCCAGAGAGTATGTATTTGTATTCACATTTTACAGATGACAAAACAAATCAAGGATTAAATAGCTTGCCCGGCGTCAGCCAGCTAGTGACGGGAGCCAGGACAGAGCCAGGTGCGCCCGCGCCGAGGCCTGTGCTCCTTGTCGCAGAGAGTCCTTTAGTCTGAGGTCTTGGAGGTCAGCCCTGCCCTCTGTGGAGTGGCTACTCCCATCAGTCCCCAGGGTGAACGTCACGGAGCAGCCCCCTCATTTGAGGCGTAAGGGACTGTGAAATTGGGGTGGACCACGAATGTGAGTCCTGGATCCCCGCGGGAAAGAAGACAAGGTACGAAAGAAATGTTTCAGCCAGGTGCTAAGACTCAGTCCAAGAGGGAGAATGGGCAACAGCAGTTAGGTGGGAAGAGAGAAGTCCAAGGGGGTGTCTTGAGGTTTAGGAGGAGAGCTGATGCCTTGGTTTTCCAAGGGTGATGATTCGAGAGTTGCCTTCCCTTCACTTTCCCACACCTTCTGGAATTCCTACCTCCTAGTGGTTTGATCCCTCTTACCAAACTGCAGGTCCAGTGTAGCAACCAGAGCCCCAGCCAGAAACCCTGCTACCAACTAAATCCAATATTCCTCTCTAGTGTTTAACAGTCATATTCTAATTTAACCGTCCTGTGGAGATGCTACACTGGGATCTAGCTATTTTTTTAAAAGACAAAAATAACAGAATATAGTCACCTTAATCCCCCCACCACCTAATACAACTCTTTATATTTTAGTAAATTGCCTTTCATAAATAACATTTTAATTATGTCTTAATTATTTAATTATGCATTCGTTAATGAACTAATTATCAAATGCCCACAATATGACAAGCATTATTCCAAGCACTGAGGAAACAGCAGGGAAGAAATGAGTGTCCCCATTCTTATAGAGCCTCAATTCTAATGGTGAAGACAGGCAATAATCAAAACACACAAAATGTGGCAATTCATTTATAGAGAAAAATAAAGCAGGAAGAGGAGCAAGGAACGTGGGGATGAGAGAGATCAAAGTTTAGGAGGGGTAGGGTGGTCAGTGAAAGCCTCCCTGAGAGACGGCAATTAGGCAAAGCCCGAAGGTAAGAAACGTGCAGAGAGCCCTGGAAAGAGGATTCCAGGCAAAGGACACGGCAAGTCCGACAGCTCTTGGGTGCGAGCTCACCTGGCAAGTTCAAGAATACCAAGAGCCTGATGTGGCCGCACAGGAGTAATAGGAGAAAAGTCAGAGAGGAAACGAGGTGGCCAGATCACCCAGGGCCTCGTGAACGGTGGCAAAGACTCTGGCTTTTAAGATGGAGAAACATCGAAGGGTTTGTTTGTTTTTTAACGTCTTAACACGGAAATTTTTAATCCTGTGTACACAGAACAGTAGAATAGCTCCCTTGTACTAATCGCTCAGCTTCAACAACTTTCACTTTTGGAAGGTTTTGAGCAGAGGAGTGACAAGGCTGGACGTGACCTGACTCAACAGGTTGCGGGCAGGTGGGACAGGCACGGGACACAGGGCCGGGAGACAGGCGACGACATGATGGCGGCAGACACCAAGGAGTGGCGCTGAAGGTGGCGAGAAGTGGTCCGATTCGGGATAGGTTCTGAAGGTCTGACTTAATACTGTATATTTCATACTTTGCTCAAAAGAAGAATTTGAGAATGCTTGTAGTGTAGTAAGGAGAGTAAGGAAAATAGAAAGGAACGGCACGGGAACACCACTATTTGAAACTTTATTTTCTGTTTAAGAATGCACCCAAGTGGCAAAAAGATGACTCGTACATGAACATTTGTAAGACACTTCATCCATAAATCACAAACCATCTACTTCTCCTGTATTCTTCTGCAATCTTGGATGATTAGGCTGTGCAAAGTAAGGATTTATTTGTAACTTGTTAATGAGGGAACGACACCTACTGAGGTACGAGTCCCTAGCAATCCTTGGAGTTAGCAGTAGTGTGTTACTTGATTCTCCAAAAGAAGCATGATTTATAAGCAGCAGCTGTATCTGATGTGATAAAACTGAAAATTAAAGTAAAATGAAAAAGGAAATCCTAGGTCAAAGTATGACTGAAAAATCAAACTTTCAAAGCAGAGTGATGTGTAGACAGAGTTCGTTCATCTTCTCTACATAGTCGATGAGACCCTCTTAGCCTATTCTGTTTGGTTAAATGGGAGTTTTCTCTTCTAATCTCAGCCTAGTATCTAGAGCCATATGTTCCATCGGTCACTCAAGAAGGGCACTGAACAAGGTGAAGGAACGTCAGTGAATCAGGGGAAATGCATGAGCAATACTGGAAAGACCGCCATGTCATTAGCCATGAGTGGGTCCTGCCATCCCACACCTCGCTGAGATCACCACGCTAATATTCAGAAGACTCGGGAAAAATTCCAAGATCCTCTGTGTCTTGGCTGTCTGACACTGGATTATGTCACTTGTTACTTGATCTGTCTGAACTTCTGCTTTCTTATCTGGAAAATGGGAATAATAGTACCAACGCTGCCTACCTCACGGGGTCTTCAAGAGACCCAGGGGATCTTTACAAATAAAAAGGAAGGAAAGAAACTGGCACGTCCATGGTACCTACCAGGTACCAAGTACTGCACAGTCCTTCCGGCCCTCTGACTCCTCGTTATTGGCCCACTTTGTAGATGTACAGCTTGAGTCTCAGAGAGGTTATCTAACTTGTGTAGGGCCACAAAGCCAGGAGGGGGGAAAGCTAGGATTTGATCCCAGATTGGATTAACTTGAAATCCCTTGCCTTAGAGAGAAGGAAGAGACCAGCGTTACCGGGCGTCCTCCCGTGCCAGACACCGGGTTAGACGTGGTCCGTACCGTCTCACTCAGGAGAGGTTGTTCCGTCCTTCCTGGTTGCTTAACAAATCATGAACAATAAAACCTGACTATTTTTCATCTCCGAGAAAAGATATATCATTGAAATAATTTTTCATTCTTTCTTTCTCTTTTTTCCCTTTATCATCTGACTTGTAACCTAATAGGAAAGAATAAATGCCTGGTTTAATAATGCCCATGGCGTGATTTTTTTATGAAGGAGCTTTGCAAGGGGACGGGTGCACTTCTGCCACCTCTCAACCGCCTCTGAGACCTCTTTTCCCACAACAGAGCCAAGCAAACAGGTTTGTCAGGAATAACTGTCATCGGCCAACACCGTGGTGGCAGGCGACGCAGAGCTATAAAACACTGAGGCTGTTGGAAACGTACAAAAGAAAACGTGATCAAGCCAAGTAGTGGCACAGCGTCCTGGAAAATGTGAATGGACTTTGGAGGGGACAGACCCGAGTTCAAAGAATTGGCCGATCGCTACCTTTATAGGAACCGCGCCAACGTCCTTTACCTTACTGAGCGTTAGTTCCTTCACTGTGGAGTGGGCACCGCCACCGACCCCACGGGGCTGCATGGGGGCTGGCGGGGTTGGCATGCCCCCTTCCCTTCCATGAGACACAGTCACTAGCAAGGAAGAGAAGTACGGCAGTAACCCTTTATTCGCCAGCAGGTTTTACCATCTTCTTATTGCAATAGATTGCACGTGGTTTTCCTGCATTGTCGCCTCCAGTCACATTCCAGAAAGAAGGGGCAGTAGTGGACCTTTGTGGGCTTAAGCGGTGAGGAGAGTGTCACGGGAGATTCCGATGCAGGTCTTCCCCTTGAAGAACGGGTGGTTCTCTATAGGGAAGAGAAGGGGCAACCCAGGGGTGGGGGTAGGGTGGGCTGGGAAACCACTTGAAGGACATCCTGAGAAGGGGTGATCAGCGGTTTGAGGAGGTCTTGAGCAGTTCTCTCGCTGCAGAGCCTTCGCACGTGCTGTTCCCCCTGCCGGGAACATTCTCTCCAGCTCAGGCCGACCTAGCCCTCTTTGCTCTTCTTTCAGATCTCGGCTCTCATTACTCTCTCAGGCTCTGACTTCCTGCCCAGGTCAAATCTCTACTATATATCTCCTTTGTAAGCTCTTCCCAGTTACGCTTCTGCGTTTATTCGTGAGATTATTTGATTAGTGTCAGTCCCACTCTTGAATCCCCCTAAGAGCAAGGGTTGTGTCTGTTCTGCACTCCACCACGATTGCCTCCCTCCCTGGCTTACTGCAGCGCATGGAACGTAGAAAGGGCTTCATAAGTACTCATTCAACGAGTGGATAAATTTTGGTTATCAGTGAGGTAATAGACTCAGTGGGAGAGAAGATTTACATTTGAGATTGCTAATCCCATTCGGTGCCAAGCACTGTATCATCTCATTTAATCCTAAAAACAACCCTATGAAATCAAGCGTATTATTCCTTTAATTTTGAAGATGGAGAAACTAAAATCCGTCTCCCTGTTGACACAGCTAAGGGGCAGCAGGGCCCCGGAGCCTGGCAGTCTGGCTTCGGGGCTCCTGGACCCACCCACGTTGTTCTGCTGCTTTACCGCAGTACGGGACAAAGTCAAGTGCCTACGGCAAGTCAGGATGGATTTGTTTGAAAATTGTGGATTTTTCCCCTCCTCTTCGTTATTATTGTCATTATCATCATCACTTCACAAGAAAAGCGGAGCAGAAAAGAGCTGCTTCATGTGTCACAGCTCACGTTCGGGTTGACTCTACGTCCCGCCAAAGTGATTTGGCCAAATTTACCCAGAGAGCAAACTGGACATCTGAAGTGCTAATTCCTAGAAAATCCTAGACGGCTTCTTTTGGCCACCTTTGAAGACCCAGCATGCACTTTGCCAAAGCGTGACAGACTCGTTTTGAATAAAGGGAGGCGATTTGACTAAGTTTGGTATTATTCGAGACCCTTACCTTCTACGTCTTATTCACAAAGCACATCTGGCCTTTGATCAGCAGAAGGGGTTGAGTCATAAAGTTCCCGGAAGAAAGTCTTAAATTTCATCAAGGAAGGCAAGAAACCCTGAGTATCCTCAAGAACAATAGCTGTTACTATAATAGCAGAATTATTGCTAGAAAATTAACGAAGACCAGTAAAATATGGCACTCTGGAAAAAAGACTTAGCCCAGGAATAGAAGAAGCCTGAATCAGTCACTTACTCCAGCCATCTGCTTTTAGACAAGATTTTTAAAAAATAATCTCAGGACAGGTGTATTGTTTATAGATCTCTAGGTAGAAGAGCATGTTACCATAATAAATAAGATAATAGTTAATGCTTGTATACTGACATTATTTGCCAGACACCGTTCTAAATACATTTACTTGCATAATGTATTTAGTCTGGACAATTACCCTTTGAGATACTATTATTATCCCCATTTTACAGATGAGGAAAACTGAGCACTGCCAAAGTCACACAGCTAGTAAATGGAACTGTCTTCAAACCCTAGCTGGGTTTGCTCTTACAGTGTCCCTGGGTAGCCAGTTACTCAGTTTTGTCACTTTTGTTTCCTTGACTCTAATCAAAAGCTTCATTGTGTTTTAGCCATTAATGTTTGTTAAGAGCCTGCCATGTTCAGACTTTTTGAGAAAAACCTTTCTGACAGATACAGTTGCTCACTATAAACTTAATTTTCAGGGGAACCGCTATTCAAAGAAGTAAAAGGGAAGCCGAATAAAAGAATTAAATTCTCCATAGAACAAATGAATTTCTGAATTGATTGCGAATGGTTCTGGGTCATCATGGCGTTTTATGCAGCGTGGTCTCCTCCATGCCAGAGTGCCAGTGTCTTCGTGTGCCGCGTAACTTACAAATAGCGTCACTTTTTTCAGTTCCCACACAGCAGCTTTCTTCTTTCGGTATTTTGGAAAGTCCACAAAACCCAGGGGCCTCCCTGCCTTTTGCCCTGTGGTCTCTGTAAAAACCAGATGATGCCATGCTGACTCGGACTCCTTCAAACGGAGCAAACGACACATTAGTCACTGGCAAATTTCTTAGCTCCTTTGCCTCAGAGAATACCCGGTTCCTCATTCTTGCCAGCCTTCGATCATGAAATAATAGTATGAAAAATACGTGAATGCTTTCTGGGGACACCTCCCACCTCTTCCCTTCGGCGCCAGTGACTAACGCCCTCTTGGTGGCGACACTGAAGGGTTGAAATGTTGCAGGGATTGGGCTTTAGTCACAGGATTCCTTCTGGTGTCCTGCGTACGTGGAAAGCCTGCCTCATTTCGCCTCGTGCCTTACCTGTTGCATTCCTGTGCTCATTGGCACTTAAAAGTGTAATCACGTGGTTTATTCAGTGCTCTTTCGCTGTTCATTCATTGCCGAGGAAGCCCCTGTGGGATATGTCATCATAACAAAGAGTGATTTCGGGTGTCGACACCAAGACACAGAACTGGCATCAGCAACCCGGGGAGTATCCAGGGACAGCAGCCAACTTTGGAGCAAACCCAGAACTCTTTACTCCCCGACCTGTACTCAAGGGCAAAGGCTTTCTGCCTGTTGTAAAAGGGAAAACACCAAGTTCATAATTAGCTTTAGATCTAGAGAAGTTTTTTTAAAGTGCTACACCTGTTTAAGTAATTCTTTATTTATGATTTGAGGTAGTCAAAAATCAAATTTAATCCTAAACCGTCTTTGTGATTAGCGTGCTCTGCAAGGACTGGAGGCCACTCCTGCTGGTGGCCTTGCTCCTTGGGAAGGGAAAGCGGGTCAGAGGGTTCGGAAGTAACCCTTTGCAGCCTCTCTGAGCCAAGGTGTAGGCAGACAGGCCCTAAGGTTCCCAGCTGAGCTGCACAGTTGATTGGAGGGGAGTCAGTCCTTTGTTCAGGGGTGAAACTTCTCTCTCCTCAAACCCTCTGGGGAATGATGCCAAGTTGATCAGCTTCTCGACTCTTGCAATGAAAGATCGCACTGGGAAAAAATCCATAGTAAGAAAGTTCTATCAAAGCTTTGCTTCAGTGATGATGTTTATAATAGAAGTCTGGTTTAAAAGGATCATGTCTGTTTCCAAGAAGTTTTATTGGCAGGTTAAGGTTCCTCCTCAAGTTCCTATCAGAAAGACTTCCATCAAAGTGCCATCTGTGGGTGTGATTCCCAAATACTGTCCTTTTTTTTTTTTTTTTTTTTTGAGCTGTGGGCTACTTGTGCAGATTTATGCATTTCTAATGATCATATAGTTGGGAGATCCTGGATTTAGGTCATGCATTTCCTCAAAAAGTACAATATGAGCTGATGAGATAGGGTGACCAACTCATCTAGATTTGGCTCTGAAAGTCCTGTGTCCAAAAACACCCCTCAGTCCCGGGCAAACCAGGACGGTTAGTCACTTTTCGAGGAGATACAGTGCATTTCCAACTATTTGGCTGAATTTATCACAGGGTTCTGACTTAATAGGATTCGGGAGGGTTAATATAAGGCCATTGGTCTTTTCTGTTAGTGCGGTTTTAGTCTTAGGGATTTCTCGAGGAAAGAATTTGGTCTGCTACAGGGGGCTAGATGACCAACTAGAGAAGAAAGAGTGTCCAAGTTCCCTTTGCTTAAAATGTCATTTTCTCCATGATATTTCCTTTTTATTGCTGTTGTCATCATTTTAAAGATATACCAATAAAAAAGATAAATTACCTCAAATGGAAAAACCTGATTTTATAACTGGTGAAATCTAAAGATTTGCACTTAGGAAGTGCACTTTTTGGATTTAAGAAACTTACTGTGACCTGAACATATGTAATTCAATTATTAGCACTCTTGGCAGAGAGGGCTACTATAGGGTCACATATCCTACAAGTGATTCGAGTGTCCACAGCCAAAGTTCAGAGCCAGGTCCCTGGACAAGACTCTGTCCTCTGCCTGATCCCACGGCAGAGTCAGGATGTGCCGTTGCTGTTCGTCTCCCTCCTTCCCGTGATGTCCCTCGATCACCAGTTCCCTTCTCACCAATCGTTTATCCAGAAATCGTGCAGAGGAAAACATGTTCCTGGCTAGCAGAAAGGGGAGGTTTCATGGCAACGCGTCCTCCAGGACGTGCTATTCCAGCTTTAACAACGCGTACCGCGTTTTCAGTGGCCTGCTTCCCGGAGTGTCTCTTCCCATGACAGGAAACCACCACCATTAGCAATTTCATTTATTTCCATCCTGTCATTGATTCATCACATACTTTAAAAAACATTGCTGTGATCATATATATATATATATACATATATATGGATAATTTTAGATCATACTTTTTATACTTACTGGCTTACCATAAACATTTTTCATTGTTGCTATTAATATATAGTCGGATGTGCTAACTTTCGAAATGTGCTTCTTATATAGATCTGCAACTATATGGGACCAGCAAAGGTCATTGTTCAGTTGGTCACAAATGGAAAAAATATCCACCTGCACGCCCACAGCCTGGTGGGAAAGCACTGTGAGGACGGGATCTGCACCGTAAATGCGGGACCCAAGGACATGGTGATCGGGTAAGTGAGGGTGCGTGACGCTGTGGAAGGTAGGACAGACAGAACATGGGATGCAGGGACTTGGAATGACAAAGCTCTTGTCATTAGGGACCTTTCTGAGACCCTCATCTGGCCTCAAAAAAAAAAAAAAAAGAAAACCATGAAAACTTGTGTTCCTACTTGGACTCCAGGGAGTAAAGTGACCACATGTCTGAATTTGCCTGAAACAGCCCAGTTTGCAGCTGGGCTATTTATAAGACCCTATTCCACCCTCAAAAGTGGCCCAGTTTGGATGATCACTTATGTATGGTCACTTGACCTAGGAAGCATTTGTGCCACTGTCGATAATATTTTACTTCTTCTAGAAATATAGATAAGGACAAATTAGAAGCCAGCTAACTATAGCAGAAATCAACACCATATGGATGGACTTACATTCTTGATGATTCCTTTAATGGATTTATAGTGTGAACATTTGGGGCATGAAGTGGATAAATAAATATTGCTTCAGCTTTGTGCTGTTAGAGAGTGTGCACAGAAAAGAAGCCAAGGAATGCAAATTTGTGTTGGTATTCATTAGACTTGAAATGTAAATACAAAGTGACAAATTCATTTAAAGATTGGTCAGATATAACAAGCAATTTTTAATGAACGAAGTTTCATAGAAATAACTTGAATCCAAAAAATTAAGAATCGTTTTCAACAAGACATTTATTATGCTAAAGAACAAATTGTGTTTGTTATTTTCCCAAAACACTAAAACAGCACACAGCATAGTAATTTAGCACACAATGTAAACGGATACATGTAATTAATAATCCTAAAAATGATTGTTTTCAGTCTTACTTTGGGATACCTTAAAAACAGAAGAAGTAAGACATTTTTAATTAATTTTGTTTGATTTTTAAAAATATTTTTCAGGGCTTTCTGATCCTGCTTTAAATAGGTTGTGCTAAAATCTCAGTTAATCTGGGCTGTTCACTCAAAAGAAGGAATTGTATAAATCAACTATAATTAAGCTGATGGCTGCATTTTGGGCTTTGAATTCTGATCAAGTTTCAAGTTAGTTGTTATTGGAGAGATTGAGCTTTCATGTTCCTAGTTATTTCTTTGTTTGACTGTAAAAATATTTAAGTGTGAAAAACCTAGAGAGAGGGCTTTATGTCACTAAAATCTGATTCTTTTGATGTTCAAAAAAAAAAAACTCTAGATTGAAGGAAGAAGCTTAAATTGATTTGAAAAGTTTGATTGTGCTTTATGTGAGGTTGTTTCAACATCCTCTTGAAAGATTGGCCTGTTTCCTGTTGTATGTCACGGTTGGTTTGTCATGCATTTTGGAATACCCTTCCAGTTCTTGGTTGACCTATGAGAGCTCTGAAATGCAGGGCAATTTTCACAGTTTTAGACTAATTGATCACTTAGCGTTTCTGCAGATTTTCTTCAACAGGCTCCTGTGAGTTTGAAGTGTTTATTTTCTTTGGTCTTATTTAATCGGTGTGATAATCATACCCTTTAGAAGAAATTATAGGTGAAGTTTTTAACTAACAATATTTGTTATTGTAAAACTTCCAATATGTTATCTGTAATTTGATTTCTGTGGTTCGGTTTAGTAATCTTTCAGGATTTTAGAAAGGACTAATGGTTATTTAATCTGGGACCTAGACCCAGGAGTAGAAGTAAATTCTCTGTCTCCAAGGAAGTGAGAGATTCCTTTCCTGTCTTGTAGTGCAGTGGGATGTGGGGTTCAGTAGTTGGGAGAACTCACCATTCATTCATTCATTCAACAAACATTTTGAGCACATCAACTCCTAAGTTTGATCATTATGATGTCTGTTTGGTTGTAGCGCTGTGAGATTTTCTATACTTACACAATTTCACTGGGAAATTTAATCAAGAAGATGCCACTTGAGAGTTACGATAGATTCTAATCTTTCTTGTTCAGATTGTTCTGTGAAACGTTGGTACTCCCTTTCTGATTTTTAGCTGAGAAATTTTTGCTTACAGTGTTTTCAAAATACACTGTTACCTTCATAATTCATTTGTCTCTCTGTATCTCTTTATTTTTTAAGTTTCCAATATCAAAACCTATTACATTTTTGTAGAAAGAACATCATGCTAGCAGTCCGGAAACCAGAATTCTGTTTCCAATTCCGGCGCTCTCAACAATAGGACTGGGGGCGAGTTACATGACTTTTTGGGGACCTTCATTTCTTCCCTTATAAAATGAGAGGGTTGGGCTGCAGAGTCCTTCTTCAGGCCCTTTACATCTCCAAAATTCTAGACTGAACTAACATTAGCTAATATTATGAAATAACATGAGCAAACTTGCCACATACGTGTTTATGGTATGACATCGATTATTATTTAGTTCTGACTTGTAGGCGAGAATATCACATAGAGAAATTTAGGAAAATAGCCAACGTTATTCCTTAGACTTGTCAATACTAGAAATGGAACCAAGATAAGCTGTTTTCAATAATACAGATTAGGCTAAGAATATAAGGGAACTGATCCATCATATCAAAAAAGATATGTAAAAAATGACGCTGAGAAGATAAATAATTTTTGAATCATCAAAACAAAAAAGAAGAAACTTTTCTTTGAAGTGTTTCCCTTCACCTTTCTGTGAGCATGAATTCTCAATAAACTTAGTTTCTATTTTCAAAAGTATTTTATCTCTATTATAAATAGTCACATTTTAAATAACCAAGCCTTGGTTACAGGCTTGACTGCTTTAATTTGGGAGATTTGTCTTTTTAATGTTTTTTAAAGTTAGCTTTAATTTTGTCTTTTTAATTTCTTATTCATCTATATAGTTAGTGTTTACTACCTTTCTTGACAAAAAATAATCTTAGTTTGGTATTTTATTTTAGATACTGAATATCAATAATTTGTTTCAACATTTTAGTTCTTTGAAATCTTCATTGAGTGGAAAATATCTATATTGCTTGACTTTGCTTTAGGCCACTTTCCTCACCAATGATCACCACACCCTCTGTTTGCTTCCTGGCAACCCTGATTTAGAGAGATATGCAGTCTTTTTTTCTTTCCCAACTAAAATATGTAGTACATACCAACTGGTAAGCACTAGGGATAGATATATAAATATAAAAGTACAAAGGAGAAACAAAGCCTCCCTCAATGAGCTAATGCAGACCATATTATATTGCTGTTTTTATAGGTCCAAAAACAATTAGTTATTGGTGGTTTCATACAGTTGAACCTTAATACACAGAAAAGGAGCTGATTGGGGAAAATCGATGAAGTGTGATCTGAGGCTGGAAATACCCAACTTCCAAATTAGAGTGTGTGCTGTGAGTCAGAGGTCGCTTTTAAATCCTGTGAAGTCAATGATTGAGCCCTGAGAGGAAGAAGGGCCAGACAGAGGGGCTACTTTTGAATCCCAGCCCAATGGGGATTCAAACGCAGCAGCCAGAGGACAGCAGCAGGTCCCAGAGGAGTGTGTGCTGGGAACACCTGGCACAGTGCAGAGGGCTTTGGCCCGGGCTGCTGGCACCCTGGGTCGCTTCATGACACACTGGTGGGGCTCTGGCTCAGCTCCCAGAGATGCTGGTCTCCCTGGAGAGAGCAGTGTGGCGCAGCCGCTCTCCAGCTTTAGGGGTGTCGGAATCACCTGCAGGGCTTCTTAAAACGTGGATTGCTGAGCCCCACCCCCAGAGTTTCTGATTCATGGGCGGGGGGGCAAAATTCATATTTTAATGTAATGCTGATGCTGCTGGTTTTGAAACCACTTGTGTAGAAGAATAGAGCATTTCGAGGTACTCCCAGCCCCATTATTGGCTGTGATAACCTTTCTTTTGTAGAATTTTTATTGTTTATTGAAGTATAATTTAAATACTATTAAAAATTAGCCCTTTAAAGTATGCAGTTGTGTGAGTTTTGACAAATACTCACGTTCCCACCACGATGAAGATACAGAATTGTTCCCGAGCCTCCAAATCCCCGTGCGCCCCTCGAGTGAGCTCTCCCCGCCCGCTGCGGGGTCCTGGCAGCTGCCGAGCTGGGTTCTGTCCCCGCGGTTTTGCCTTTCCCAGAACGACATCCAACTGGAGTCTTACAACCTGTGGCCTTTCCGAGTCTGTCTGTCGCGTGCCGCAGGGCAGTGGAGATTCCTCCTCGTCTATGCGTCCGTTCATTCCTTTTAGCCTCTGTGTGGGGTTGCATTCTGTTGATGTGTTGGTTTGTTTATTTGTTCACTTGTCGAAGGACATTTACGAAGTGGCACTGTGTTATCTTTATATTCAGAGTAAATATATGCTGCATATATGAAATAATTGGGTCTTGCCCTCTGACTTAATTGGGATGTTTAGGCCGTTTATATTTAATATGATTATTGTTGTGGCTGTGTTTCAGTCTACCATCTTGCTGTCTTTTTTCTACTTGTCACATCTGTTCTTTGTTCCTCCTTTTCTCTTTTTCTTCCTTCTTATGGATTAATTGATTATTTGATTGATGTCATTTTATCTCCTTTTTGTTTTATGCCTCTTCGTATATTTTAGCAGCTGTTTTACGATATATACTGCACAGCTTTGATTACTATAGTCCACCTTTAGGGAACATCATGCCTCTTCATGAGTAGTACGTGAGTCTTGGAGCAACGTGCTCTCGTCCCCGCACTGCGTGCTATCGTGTCGTATGTTTTATATCTACATATGTCATAAATCCCATAATATAGTATTTTCTATTTTTGCTTTAGTCAATTATCTTTTAAAGAAAAAAAGTATTTTATAGATATTTTATATTCGCCCACATATTTACCATTTGCAGTGCTTTTCATTTCGTTTTCTGGGTCAAGATTTCTAACCGGTGCCATTTTCTTCTGCCTGAAGCACTTCCTTTAACTTTTCTCGTACTGCTGGTCTGATGCTGGTGAATTCTTTCAGATACTATATGTTTTGAATGTCTTTATTTTATCTTTGTTTTTCACAGATAATTTCGAAGAGCGTAGACTTGTAGGTTGACAATATTATTCTTTCATGTCCTCAGAATAGGTGGCTCCCCTGTCCTTGAGCTCACTCTGTTTCCAGCGAGAAGTCTCCTGTTAACCTTGTCCTTGTTCCTGGGACACAGGCAGCTTTCTGTTTCCTCTCACAGCTTTGCAGATTTTCTCTTCGTCGTTAGTTTTAAGCAATTTGGTGATGGTCGACGTTAGTATGGTTTTCTTCATGTTGCTTGTGGTTGGGGTTCATTGAGATTCTCAGATCTCTAGATTTATGGTTTCAGCTGTTATTTTTCAAATATTTTTTCTGTGCATTCCTATTTTTCTCTTCTTCTGGAACCCCAGTTACGAGTATGTTTGGCCATTTGAAATTGTCCCGTAGCTCACTGATGATCTGTTCTTTTTTCATCTTTTTTCTCTGTTTCCCTTTAGATAGTTTTATTACTATATCAAGTTCACTACTGTTTTTGTCTGTAGTGTCTAATGTTCTTAATTCTATTAGTGTATTTTTTCTTCTCAGACTTTGGGGTTTTCATCTCTACAGTTTTGCTTGGGGTCATTTTTTATGTCTGCCATGTTTCTCCTTAACATACTAATGCTTTCTATCTTTTTGATCATATGGAATATATCTTACTTCAATGTACTTGTCTACAAATTCTGTCTTCTGGATCTGTTTCTATTGATTTTTTACCCTAATTATGAATTATGTTTTTCTAATTCTTCCCATGCCTGGTAATTTTTTATTGGATGACAGACATTTTGAATTTTGTATTGGTGAGTGCTGGATTTTTTTTTTTTTTTGCCTTTAAGTATTTTTGAGGATTGGGATAAAGTTAAATTTGGGAACAGTTTGATCCTTTCTAGTCTTACTTTGAAGCTTTGTTAGGGAGACCAGAGAAGCCTTTACTCTAGGGTAGATTTGACATCATTACTAAGGTGGTACCTTTCTGAATATTCACCCCACTGCTGCAGGTGGTGTGAGGTTTCTTGAACTGTTCCAGCCATGTGTGTGCTACAGGAATTGTTGCCTGTCCCTTTATGGTGGTTCTTTCCCCAACTTTGGGCAGTTCCTTACTATGTGCTCTGATTATTCAGCCGAAGACGCGAGTGAATCTCTAAGTGCCTCTCTGCATGCAGTTCTTTCCTCTCTGGTTCTCACCTCCTTTGCCTCCTCAAATGTCCCACTGTGTCTCCGTAGCCTCAGGGAGATTGCTGGGCTCTGTTGGGGTCTCCCTTCCTGGGCTGCACCCTAGAACTCTCTCTAGGCAGTAAGCCAGAGTAATTGGAGGATCCTTATTTATTTCCCTTTTCCTAAGGATTGCTATTTTGTGCTGCCCATTGTCTAGCGTCTGAACACTATTTTTTCTTATGATTTTTAGTTCTTTAAGGTTCAACCCAGTCTACGTTACTCCATCATTACCTGACACAGAAAACTGACTTCTGCATTGTTTCATTTATTACCAGAATAAGTCGTTATTCATATAATAAATTAATGAGGGCGATGTCTTTCTCACAGGGACTAAATTAGATAATATACATGAAAACATGTCAGAGATGGTAAAGTGTAGAGTGCCGCACAGGTGTCTGTCATTGCCACCACCTAGGAGAGAGCCCCGTTTCCCTGCAGTCGTGGGCGTTCTGTGCAGGAGAGAGGCCTGAACGGCCAGAGGATGGGGGCGTTGTTTCTGCAAAACCCCTGCACCCCCATGCGTGCCGGTGTGTCGCGTTACGTATTTTTCTGCGCTGTACTAATTCATGCATTTACTCAACAGGCATTTATTAAACCCCCATATGTTGGGCACCATTTAGGCCCTAGAAAGCTCTGCCCTCAAAGAGCTCATGTTCTGGCGGCATGTTTTCCTCTGTGTGTGTCTCAGCCGTCCACGTCTTTCCAGTCTCTGTCTGTAGATGTGACTCATTCTGTCTCCGGCCTCCGTGTGAGTTTTTATTTCATTCTGCCTTTACCTCCTCTGTTTTCTTTCCCTTGTTTATCTGACCTTTCCACATTAGCCTGTTCCTGATTTCATTCAGGCTTGTTGCTATAATATCGCTTTCTTTCCTCTACTAATCGTTCTTTTTTCCTTTCTGAGTAAAAGAAAAGTCCTTATAAAAGCTTACAAGGTGCTTACAAGGCATTAAAAGATCTGGGCCCGCTGCTCACTCTTTGAACTCTGCTTGTCACTGATCCCTTGCTCATTTCACTCCAGCCACATTGACCTCTTGCCATTGTTGTCTTTGGAAAACACCAGCATGGCCCTACCTCAGGGCCTTTGCACTTGCGGTTCCTTCTGCCACGAATGTTCTTCACTCACATATCCATGTTTCCTCCCTCACCTCTTCCAAGTCCTTGCTCAGGAGTCGCCTTTTCACTGAGGGTCCTTCCTGACCTCTCCCTGTTTTCAAGTGCTACGCCTTTTCCTGCTGCTGCTCCTGTTCCCCATTCCTACCTTATCTGTCTTGATTATAATTATTACCTTCTAGATTATATTGTATCATTTGCTGCTTTCTTTTTTCCTCTTTGTTGTCATACTAGCGTATAAATTCTATGAAGGCAGAGATTCTTTTACTGCTGACGGAAGCACCAGGGTACTGCGGGCACTGATAAGAATCTGCATAAATGTTTCTTGAATGAGTGAGTCTGCTTGGTAAAGTCCTCCTTCGTTTGTTGTAGTGTATTTACTGAATACACGTCTTTGTTCCAATACTTCGTTTAAATACTTTAAAAAATGAATGGCTGGAGCATTTTCTATATTTTCTTAAAATCCCTTCAATCGCTCTATTTAGCATATTAACATATTTTATTGTACACGTATGTAGCCGTCCCAATAAAGGGTTCCCCATCTCTAATTACATGTCTGCTTAGATGACAATTCTAATGGTCACGAATAATTCCCACAACCTTGTAGATAACCCAGGAGGAGGGGGGATTCCAGGTAGACTGTAAATCCCATTCAGAAACCCAAGCATGATTCAAAAGAAAAAAAAAATCCTCCCAAACATAACATTCCTCTTATTCTTAAAAAAAAATAAAAAGTTAATACTATATTTGGAATTTTTAATTTTTTATACAAATTCCATAGAAAACACTTTAAAATGAGTCCGGGTAAAACTTTTTATTAAGATACACACACACAGACACACACACACATCTTTTATATATATATCTCCACTGTCTTAATCACAATTTGGAAATCTAATGAGCTTTGAAAACCAAAAGTTTCTTCAAGGTTTATTACAGAGTCATTTGGTAGTAAACGCAAACTGACTGGATGCGCAGCTGTTTATTGTCTTTATTTTTCCATTTGATGAGGCTAGTTATATGTTTCACTACAGAAACATTAGGGTATTTGTGTACCCCAGACCTGCTGAGAGTATTATTCAGTGTGCAGTATATGCTATATATTACCTTTCTAACATCAAAAAAAAAAAAACCTTGAATTCTGAAATGCATCTAGCCCCAAGGGATTTGGATGAGACATTGAGGACCTATGTGTTTTTTTAAAATCCACTTTGCTGAAGCGAAGTCCGACTCTCCATTGACTGCCTAACTTTCGGTTGTTGCTGTTGCTGCTGTTACTGCTTTTTCTCCAGCTTCGCAAACCTGGGTATACTTCACGTGACAAAGAAAAAAGTATTTGAAACACTGGAAGCACGAATGACAGACGCGTGTATAAGGGGCTATAATCCCGGACTCTTGGTGCATCCTGACCTTGCCTATTTGCAAGCGGAAGGTGGAGGGGACCGCCAGCTCACAGGTGAGCACCACTCTCGCCGCCTTGCTCCTCCGAGAAGCCCGGGCTTTGGTTTTCTCGTGTGCACGCTGTGTTCATCTGTGTGCCCCCTAGTCTGCGGCCCAGGCCACTGCCACCCTGTTCCTGCGCAGAAACCTTTGATGGCTTCCTGCCGCGCCCACGATAACACCTGTACCTCCACGGGCTGGTGTACAAAGCCCCCCCGTCAGCTCCAGCACCTTTCCAGCCTCCTCCAGCCCACCCTGCGCCACCTCTCGCCATCATGGCTCACCTGATGCAGATTCGTGCCTCTGTGTGTGTCCTCCTCTACCCAAAACGCTCCCCCTTCCCTTTTCAACCTGTGGAAACCAGTGCATAGTTCGAGACACAGTCTAAAGAACGCCTCCTCTGTTATGCCTCCCCCAGCTCACCGCAGTGCAGTGCAGCAGAGAGGCATTCACTCTGTATCTTGAAGGAAGGGTAGAATTTGAACATACTCATGTAAGAGAGTAGATAAAGTATTGAACAATGTAAAAATTAATTATTTAGATCTTCCCGGAGCTGGCCCAATCTGCATTTCCAACTCTGTCTCCCACCGTGCCCCTCCATGTGAAAGTATCATTCTGTAGGAGCACCATGATTCCCTCCTTCCCTGCCTGGGCACGTTCTTCCTATTCTTGCTGGCTCCTCTTCCTGGAAAGCCCTTATCCACTCTCTTACACGAATATGCCCGCATTCTACCGCTCCTTCCAGATACAGAGCAAACGCCTCTTCTGCCGCAAAGCCTCCGGACTCCCCCTCCTTTGAAATTCCATACTGCTTCATCTGCAGCTCTCTCGTAGTACTCACCAAGTACTTATTGCCTTTTATGGTATTATAAATTAAGTATGACTATAGCCATCAGCATGAAAACTCCAGCAGGAGGGAAGGAGCCAAACGTAATTGAGCCATTCAGTTCCTTCAAAAGTACTTTTTGAGCACCTACTATGTGGCAGGCTCTATGCTTGGCACTGAAATGAGCGCAGTCCCTGTGCTCAGCGAGCTTTCGGAATAATTAATTTTTGCATTTCTCATGCAAATCAAAACCACAATCGGATATCACTTATCCCCAGTGACAGTGGCCTTTATCAAAAAGTCCCAAAACAATAAATGTTGGCGTGGATGCGGAGAGATAGGAACACTCATACACTGCTGGTGGGACTGCAAACTAGTACAACCTCTGTGGAAAGCAATATGGTGATACCTCAAAGAACTAAAAGTAGAACTACCATTTGATCCAGCAATCCCACTATTGAGTATCTACTCAAAGGAAAAAAAGACATTCTATAAAAAAGACATCTGTACTCGAATGTTTACAGCAGCACAATTCACAATTGCAAAGATGTGGAAACAACCCAAGTGCCCATCAATCCATGAGTGGATTAATAAAATGTGGTATATGTACACCATGGAGTTCTACTCAGCCACAAAAAACAATGGTGATCTAGCACCTCTCGTATCATCCTGGATAGAGCTGGAGCCCATCCTACTAAGTGAAGTATCCCAAGAATGGAAAAACAAGCACCGCTTGTACTCACCATCAAATTGGTATTCACTGATCAACACTTAAGTGCACACATAGTAGTAACATTCATCGGGTGTCAGGCAGGTGGGGGGGGAGGAAGGGATGGGTATATTCACACCTAACGGGTGTGGCGCACACTGTCTGGGGGATGGACACGCTTGAAGCTCTGACTCGGGTGGGGCACGGGCAATACACGTAACCTAAACATTTATACCCCCGTAATATGCTGAAATAAAAAAAAATGTTTGCATTTCTCAATACAGCTGGTGCTTATTAAACTTATTACATCCCATTCACATCCTTTATGCCTTTAACTCTTATTGTAGAGAGCAAAGGGAGAGGTGGGGGGAGGACAGGACAGGAGAAGGAAGGTCTGATACCTGGAAGATAGTTTTTACTATAATCCAGAGCAAAGGCGGGTCTTCTTTTGATGCCTTTAATTTTGCATGACGTAAGTGAGACTGTTATTTAGCATTTTACTAGCATGATGAAGAATTTCAAAAGAGAAAAAAATGAGTTATTATTGTAAGTTTTTATACTTATAAAAGTATGCTATTTTAAATGCTCTCCCTGTCTGCTTTCCCCGGGCATGGATGGCGCGTGCCGTGTGGCCCTAGATCGGGAGAAGGAGCTCATCCGCCAGGCGGCTCTTCAGCAGACAAAGGAGATGGACCTCAGCGTGGTGCGGCTCATGTTCACGGCTTTCCTCCCCGACAGCACCGGCAGCTTCACTAGGCGCCTGGAACCCGTGGTGTCCGACGCCATCTACGACAGCAGTGAGTCCTTGACTCTAGCAGGAGGCAGCTTGGTGTAAAGTCAAGAATAGCCTTGCAGCCCCGCCCCACCGTTTGCTCACCAGCTCTGAGTCCTGGGAAAGTAGCTTAATCGCTTTGAGCCTCAGGTTTATCCTCTATGAAGTGTGAATACTAAAACCTAGCTCAAGAGGTTGAAGTCCAGATTAAATGAGATATTTTAAGAGGTGCTCAATAAACGTAGTCTTCTTTCCTCAGATGTGCATTTTCTAGTCTTTCACATGCAATACCAAATCTCTTATTATTTGTGAACACAGTGCTATAAAGATACATTATTGGTACTCTTAGAAGGGAAAAGTATCTCAATATTTTTCTTTGGGGCTCTGAAGAGAAGTTAATAAAAGACAAGTATAATTTTTATCCATTTTCATTCCTGCATGTTCCCAGCTTTATCAAGATAGGAACTTTAGGCTCATTGAATGAGTAGTATAGATAATACATGACTTTAAATTTCTATTTCAGTTTATAGTTCCCAGAACTTTTTACGAGTTTTACAATCATCTTCAGCACTTAGCACGCAGCTTTCTTGTTTGGTGTACATGGGATTTATTAAACAGATATTTCCAAAAAGCTTGCAAGTACAGTACTTAGGCTCATTGAAAGTCTATACAGTATTTGGTATAAGTAGAAAAATCCATGCTCTAAGTACAACAACTATTTCTCTAATTTAAACAAGTTTGAAGGGAAGTGAAAATGTTATAAGATGATACAGACTCACGTACCACAGATCACTTTAAAATGCAGCTGGTTAGAGCGAAATAAAAGGAAACTTTATACTATTACCACACGAAACTTGCCTCTTCCCCACACTGAATCCTAATTTAGTTTGGGAAAAAGAAATGTAACATCTCCATATT
Source organism: Propithecus coquereli (assembly GCF_000956105.1). Lineage (NCBI taxonomy): Eukaryota > Metazoa > Chordata > Mammalia > Primates > Indriidae > Propithecus > Propithecus coquereli. The sequence continues at coordinate 702,914 of NW_012150563.1, read as the reverse complement.
TCTTCTCTTTAGAATAAAATTAATGCTTAGTATAAGGGAATTGTGCTTTTCCTAAATTTTTTAGGACTTTTTTAAATGATAAAGCAGTATCATGAAAACAGGTTTGGGGTCGACGTCCTTGACCTAATTGAAATCCCAGAAATCCACTGGTGTGGTGCTTCCTGAAACATCAGAAAAACTCCTTCTCTTTTTGCATCAGTCTCTCTTTCTGTGTGGGAGGAGAAACAAATACCTGTTGCTTCTACCTCATCTGTTTCGATGACAGCGGATGACCCATGCCTAGGGAGTGCTCTGAGAACTTTGGATGCCATTCTTATTTCATCTGCGTCTTTATACTTTGTGTTATTTGTTTCATCTTGTACTATGAGTAGAAGCATCTCTTCAAACTTTGTTTTGGTAACGTGCGCTCAGGGCAGAGTTGTGGAGCTGAGGTTAAACCAGGCTATTTGATGTTTTTCCCCTGTGAACAGAAGCTCCCAATGCGTCCAACTTGAAAATTGTAAGAATGGACAGGACAGCTGGCTGCGTAACTGGAGGGGAAGAAATTTATCTTCTCTGTGACAAAGTTCAGAAAGGTAAATATGTGCTCTGATCTCAAGACGTGAGATACAATTCAGAGTGTGTTTGTGAGTCCTATTTTTGGCAGCAGACCAGAAATGTCTCCATTTTGCCACAGAATGTCTTAAAAACATTTAAATTTTACCTCTCTCACATGTAAGTTGTCTGTGTTATTTTTTTGAAACCCGCCAATTCATTTCTAAATTTCTTACAAAAGTAAAGAGAAATAAGAAAATAGTGATAATTACAATCCATGATTTTCATTTCTTTTATACCTTAAACATTGATATCTGATATCTGTACTCAATTAAACTAAATGAGTATTAGCCCATGCTTGACACACAAATGCACAGAGAGAACAAATAATAAGTTTTACGTAATGTAGAATTGTTGATTCTGTTTATTTTGCAATGCCTTGTTCTAGCACTGGAGGGCTTCTCCAAGCGCTTCCACTGGACACTGCGGTGTCAGCAAAGGAAAGGAAAGAGAAAAAGGAACACGAGGGAGTTCCCAGAGCACGTTTCTCTCAAAGTTTTCACTTTGAGAAAAGGGCCTTGGCATTTATGTTTTATTAGATATAAGACCGATGAATTAGTAAAAGCTGGAGGAAATTATGTGTCATTTTCTCAAACTTCACTCATTTTTTAAATAAAATGATAGAAGGAAAGTACAGTATAATAAAGATCTATTTATTACAAAGTGAGCGTTTTTAAGGTAAGCAGATACCTTGCTGGAAATATAAATAAAATAAGTAAAATAAATAAATAAAAGCAGTATGGCTATTCAAAACATTCTCATTTGAGGTTAAATGCTCTGAGGTATAAAGTCAGAAAAAATGGGAGCATGTTTTAAAGTAAAGATATATATTTTTTATCCAAAAAAGTTTACACTTTCTCTTACACTGGTGTCGGCTTTCTTCCAACCCACTCTATCCAAGTAATACTCATTTCCAGATTGCTGGGTGTGCTTATAGCCATCCCTAATATTTCTGAAATTCTGTTTAAATGGAAATATAAACTTTGTTTCATAAGTCATCAGTATGCTCCTTCCTCTGAAATGGAAACGAAGCCAGGGAGATGCCAAACTGAGTTCGGTTGTCATATTTCTGCAAAAGTAGAGTCCATGACTAGAGTGTGAAATGTACACATGCTAATTTAATCAGAAGGGACCTGATCATCATAGTATTTTGACCAGTTACTCATTGTGGACTAATAAAGTACTGTAAGGCGGCAATATGGTAGAGCGTTTAAGAGCCTAGACGGTGAAATTATACTGTTTGTGTTCAGATCCTGGTTCCTTCATTTACGAGCAGTTCAACTTTGGATAAGTTATGTAGCCTTTTTGGACTAGTTTCTCTTCTGCAAAATGAGAATAATAATAGTACATCACAGGGTTGTTGTGAGAATTTAATAAGTTGATATATATAATAAAGCACTTAGAATAGCATCTGCCATATAGTATGCCTTATATAAGTTAATTGTTATTATATACATCTATATATTGAGCTGAACCACCTTTGGGGATTCTAATATGCCTCCACCATTCTTCATGTTTGTCAGGATTGAATTTTTTTTTTTAATTTTTTTAATTTTTTTTTTCATTCTTTTTTGAGACAGACTCTCACTGTGTTCCCCAGCTAGAGTGCCTTGGCGTCATGCTAGCTCACAGCAACCTCAAACTCCTGGGCTCAAGCGATCCTCCTGCCTCAGCCTCCCGAGTAGCTGGGACTACAGGCATGCGCCACCATGCCCGGCTAATATTTTCTATATATTTTTAGTTGTCTGATTAATTTCTTTCTATTTTTAGTAGAGACGGGGTCTCGCTCTTGCTCAGGCTGGTTTCGAACTCCTGGGCTCAAACAATCTGCCCGCCTCGGCCTCCCAGAGTGCTAGGATTATAGGCATGAACCACCGCGCCCGGCCTGAATATTTTTTTTAATGATGAAGAAGTGGTTAGGTCAAAGATTGATTAAGAAAAAATTCAGATTGATTAGGTAAATCCAGTATTCTGTCATTGTAAGTTAAACTTGGGGCTCATTCCTGTGGCAAGTAATAAAAAAAAAAATCAGTGATTTGTGAAGATTCTAAATGAGTCTAACATCTATTTCATATATTTTTAAAGTTTAAGTAGATAGTCGGTAGAATCTTGAACCAGCTTTATTTTCCAGCATGTTTATAGATATTGTTACGCTATGTGAAATGTGACTGTTTGCAGATGACATCCAGATTCGTTTTTACGAAGAGGAGGAAAATGGTGGAGTTTGGGAAGGATTTGGAGATTTTTCCCCCACGGACGTTCATAGACAAGTAAGTAGATTATTATCATTATCATTTTACATTTTCTGCCTTGTTGAAATTCAGTTCTTAATTTCCATATATGAAAAAGACAAAATCATAACTATTTATTTAGCTGTATAAAATAGTACTGTTTTTAAGACTCTTGCAGCTCATCCAGGAAAGTTGCCCACTGTGAAGTTATGGGCAAGATTTCATTAGACTGTTGGCTCTGAGATGTTGGCAAGACATTTCATCTGGTGTCTGATCCCCTAGCCCATAAGACGGGGGCCCTAAGGTCCTGTCGTGAAAATGTTTTAAGTGTTCCACCAAAGCAATTACGGTGAGCCCTGTTGAAAGGGTATTCTAAGTGTTGAAAGCAGGAGTGTTCTAATTGAAGCTGATGTCATCCTCATAAATTAAGATTTCCCAGTGACAATTGATTATGTGACTAAGAGATGACAATGCTGAGCCCCCACTTTAATGGTTTCTCTCCTATTTATGAGTGATCGAGGCATACTATTTTCACAAAAAAATTGGAAAAAATCCAAATATTCATCATTAAGTGGTCAGTTAAATAAATTATGGTATATCTAGTTGATAGAATATTGTATAGTTATTAAAAATAATGAGTACTCTGCAAACTAACATAGAAAGACCTCAAAGATGTAATGTTAAAATATTTTAAAAGGCAGGTATGGAACAAAGTGTATATGAAAATGGTTCTCTGTTCATGTTTGCATATGCATAGAGGAACTCGGGAAGGATACATACATGAATAATTAATAACAGGGTTTACCTTGAGGAGCTGGCACACTGCAGGAATTGCACGAGCGGGGGTCCGGGATGGCAGAGAGAACCATCCATGTATATACCATTATATACTTTTTAATATTTTACAAAATCTTTATCCCTGTGAATATATTCCATAGTCCAAAAATCAAACTAAAACTGTTAAAATGCCTAACTATTCTAGCACCACCAGGAATTAAGGAGGTGTAATGCCTCACTGAGCAAGATTTAATTTCCTCTTTGTATCACTAGCCTTCAGCCATCTCTTGCTTTCCATACCCAATCTGTCTGACATTACTATAAATAATCTTGCAGGCCTCTAAGGCTTATTTGGAAGAGAAGAACGAAATGTAAACAGTGAATTTTATATGCATGATATTTACAACTAGATGACATTTGAAATATTAGACAAATGAAATAATAAATATTTGCAATACATTAGCATAGTGCTGTATTTCAGTTTCACAGTGACAATTTAATAAAAATGTATGGGTATAGAATTCTGAGTTTGGAACTTTCTCCAGGGTGCTGTGTTTTGTAGTACACTGGATATAGAGAAAAGCATAAGGAATTTGTTTAATGAGTAGCATTGCTGCAAAAAAAAAAAAAAAAATGTAGTCCTACATCAACATTTGGATCTTTGTATCTTGCAGTTTGCCATTGTCTTCAAAACTCCGAAGTATAAAGATGTCAACATTACAAAACCAGCCTCTGTGTTCGTTCAGCTTCGAAGGAAATCTGATTTGGAAACTAGCGAACCAAAACCTTTTCTCTACTATCCTGAAATCAAAGGTAACTTGGTTGTTTACACTCTTGTGCCTACTCTTTTTTTTCCCCAAAATAGTAAGGGGTACAAATGTTTTTGTGATATGGATTGCTTTTGTAATTTTTAAGTCACAGCTATAAGTGTGCCCATCACCGGAATAGTGCTTGTTCTGGAAAGAGGACAAGCCGATTAGGAAAGATCAGTTAGTCACCTTGTTTGAACAGCTTCCTAGTGGTTGGCTCCTGAATCCGTGGTACTTAGTTTTTGGAGAAGACACAGGTAATATACTATTTTGAGGTCATAACATTAGTCCAGCCTTTCAAAGTAGCGTTATTTCCACCACGTTTACGTGAAATGTAGACATTTGATAGTTTGGATTTGAGAATCTAACATTTATTGAGTAACTCAGGGTTCGGGTAGTTGAGATGAAAAAGTCAGGCTCGAAGTTTAGGAGAATTAGCCACCTAGCCAGCCAGCCTCAGGCAGTTCAACAGAAAACATAGCCGCTACGCAGTGCACAATTGTCAAAATGAATCAGACATCATTCTTTCCTTCACAGAAAATAATTTAAGAAAGGGAGTAATGATCTCCTTAAATAGTTACCACGCAAATTATGGTTTTAGTAAGTATCAAATGTAAAGCATCCATAAGCACACGTGAGCACATTGAGAAAAGAGCCCCTGATCTCGCGATTCTGAAGAAGGTTTCTTCAATGAGATAGCGTTTGGTTCTTATGAATCGGGGGTATATTTAAGCAGTTGGGTATTGAACAGAGAGGCTCAAGTCCCTTGAGGAGCTCAAGGACAGAGGCGAGCACAGTTCGTGTGTGTTCAGAGAGAAATGAGCATTATGAGCGCTAAGGGGGACTAATGAAGGCCAGGGGCAGGCAAGGAGGGCCGGGGCCAGGCTGCGGAAGGCTGCGAGTGGCAGCTGGAGAATTCTGTATCGATTTTGAAGACGGATGGGTTTGGAATGACGGGGCTGACTTCTTTATGTTGGGAGGCAGACCAGGAGTCAGAAGAGTACTGCAGGAGTCCAGGTGAGAAATGGGGGGTCAGGAAAGTGTCAGTGCTGGGAGTGAGAGGAGGCGGTGGGCTCAAGGGACAGCACAGGGCTGGCGTGACGAGGCCCTGGGCTCCGGCAGAGGTGGGAGGTTTAGGCGAGATCGGGAGTCTCAGGTGGTTCTAAGAGCCCCAGACTAGGAAGCTTGTGATGTGGTTGGCTTGATGCAGGAACAAGGGGGCAGAAGTAGGTGTGGGTGGGAAAAGAGGGAGCTCGGTGTGAAGCATGCTGCGTTTTGGGTTCCTGCAAGAAACTCAAGTGCGAGTTCCTCGTAGGCCGATCAAAAGGGAGGACTAGAACATGAGCGAAGGCGGGGTGGGAAATTCAGCACTGAGAATCCCTTCGAGTGAGATGTAACAGGCACCCAAACTGGATAATCCTCCAAAGGTGTTTCTTCACCTAGAGTCCATTGACCCGTAAGGAGCCCACGGATAGAAACGTACTTTGATATAATGAGCTGCTTCTGTGATCCTGCTTTGTATTCTCTGTATTAACAACCATGGTTCTGAGAAGAGGTCCATGGAGTTCACCAGACTGCCTGGGGGGCCGTGGCACCCACAAAATCAGAAACCCCTCGAGGAGAAGGAAGTGAGACTAGAGGGGGGTCAGGACAATGACTGTCACGGGCTACCCGGGTCCCGGCTGAGGTTGGAAACCACGAAGGTGCGGCGGCAGCGAGCTGCACAGTGCTGGGTGCTGCGAGAGCGGGTCTGGGCTGGGCATCTCTGAAGAGGTCCTTCCTTTCCTAGAATTCAGGCTGCGGCAGAGTGTTTAGAAAACGGTTTCTGTGAGTTCTCGTTTCTTTTCCGAGACTGTGACCTCCCCGCTGCTGGGTCAGGTTTGTAGTGCGTTCTCAGCACTGGGCGTTTGAAAACGTTGTCAGCTCAAGGAACTCTTTGCCCCCCACGTGAAATTCCAGGCGGACTCCCAGTGCGTGAGCGAGGTGGGCCTGGTGGGGGCCCTGCGCTCTCGGCCTTCCCGCCTCCCCTCGCCTCCCTGCCCAGGAGCCGCCTGAGGTCTTCTGGATGCTTTTGCCCACACGAAACCATGTAAACATCAGTGCTTTCGTTTAAATATCCTTTTTTAAAAGTAGGTATGGAAGAGAAATGTGGCTAATTTGGGGGGACTTTCTGAAGGAAAAGAAATATTCTTTTCTCCTGAAATATATCTTCAAAATAATGTCAAATTTTCCTAACACTGAGATTCATAAAAAAAAGAAAACAGATGTATCAACCTGAAACATTCAAAGCTCGGTTTCTAAGGCTGCTTGTGTGCCTTTCCCAGCGGTATCTGTGCATGAGAAAGTGTGATGTCGCAGGGTCGTGTCCAGACGATCGCTTTCGCTGCTAACCTGCCAGAGTAGGAGATGGCTCATGCTGGGATGAGAGAACAGCGTTTCCTGAAAGTTCAGAATCACACCTGTTTACTTCAAGCACGTACCTTCCAGGCTATCACTAGTTAAAAGCTTCATATGCTACAGATAGTGTAAGAACCATCTCCAAAAATAGCAGAGTTAGCCCTTGAGCTCCACAGAAAGAATGGCCAACATGTACGTATTGTGATTGAGTCATTATGAGAATATAAGTGTTTTCTTGAGGATAACAAATTACCTTACTCTATAAAACCTTCGGGATTATAAAAACTCAAGGTAATAGGCCCAAGGAGAAATAATGTCACCAGGCAGTGTGACGAGTCAGAAAAGTAGCAGCCCATCGAGCATTAGAGAAAATATATGGATATGAATCCAAACTACACAACCCAGGGAATCACTGTACACATTTCTGAGAAGTCATTGAACGCAATTTCCACTAACCCTCATCCCTGAAGTCACTCCCTGTCTCATTGCCTAATTGTATATTAGTCATTATTTTTATCAATATGTAAACTTACCTACTTATTTACCTATTGTCTTCCTCCTACCCCAGTAGGAAGAATCTTCTTTAGGTCCCAGACTTGGTCATTCCTGTTCACTGCTATTGTTTTTAGCATCTAGTGCAATGTATGTCCTCACATAGTAGATGCTCATTAAATATCTGTGGACTGACTTATTGGTTGTCCAACCAAGTTACCATCCTCATCCATTAGGTGAGTGGTATGTTGGGTGCCATCAAGTAAGGCATTAGACATAGATATAAAACATTCTCCTCTCATTATACAGAATCATTCAGCCCTGAATCTGTGGTCATTGGCATCGTACCTCACAAAAACTTCATGGAGATGGTTGGGTCCAGGGGGACAATTAAAATCATCAAGAGAAGCAGTATTGGCAAGGGAAGAAGGTAGCTGAGGAGCTGCCATATGAAAGCAAAGGAAGATCATAATGATTTTTCAGTCTAAAAAGATGGAGCATAGGAAGAAACACAATCATAATCTTTAAATTATGGAAGGCATGGTCAGGGAGAAGGAGGTACTTTTAAGGTACCTCCTTAAAGTACATACACAGGAACACATGGTAGAAGCTAAAAGTTTATCTGCATTTGTGAATTAATATCATCTAAAGTCATTAATTATTTACAGTCATTGATTATTATTGTACAAAGCAATTTTGGAATGTTTCCCAGAGAATGACAGCCTCGCATAGTGGAAAGATCGCTAGACTTTGGGGCTGCTTTTCACTCTGCCCCGACCTCGCAAGTCACCTAACCACCCTGGCGTCAGCTTCCTCTTCTGTAAGGGAACTTGGTCACGTAGGTCCCTTCTAAAATAGGTTGATGTTTCATTGTGCATTCCACAGTGCTACTCTCAAAGAAGACCACAAGGATAAGTGAACCCAGTGTGAAAATCTCCACGTTCCATTCTGCGGAGATTCGGACTCCAGGTTCTTTCATATGACTCGTGTGGAATTTTCTGTCAGTTTCTTGTCATTGAAATCTCACTGGCTGTATTTTAGTTAATATTCTTGAAAATTCACCCTTAAAAATTCCCATTGTACAGTGAAATATAGCCAGTGAACATCTCTCTGCTTTAAAAGTCAAAAGGAATGCCTAGAAAATACTGATTGGTCTCTTTACCAGAAACCATGTTAAATAGATAATATTTCTCTGAAGACGAATAAGTTATCTGCTTCCCTCTTGTATTCCATATTTCTATAGTGAACTATTTTATGTGAGAGCAACAGTTTATAGGATGAGTAATGATTATAGCTATTAATTAGTTATGATATAACTGATGTAGAAATTTCATAAATCTGTCCAAAAATCTTTGCCAAGGGAATTGTTAAAGTCTCTCTACTTCAAGGTCATCGCCTTCTAAGTGGAAGCATATTTTTCTTAAAATTCGTCCACTTTGGCTTTTTTCTTCCCAAGAAGTCTGGACATGCTCAGTTTTTAAATGATGAGTTAAGTGTGCTTTGTTACTACTTTCCCCCGCTTCATCTTGCAACTGCGATTAGATGATCTTGAGATGATCAGTAAATAGCAGCCTTTCCCTAGCCCTGCGATGACTGCAACAACTGCAGAATTAGAAATAAGTGAAGATCTTTCCGAACTTAAACAGTGGTAAAACCTGACATCGAAGAATCAGAAATAGGCCAGCTGGTAAGTGTTGGGCCGCCAATTGTAAAAAGAATAGCACGTTGACTGTGCATTTAATTTAAAAACAAAAAAACCCTTCTTTCTTCCTCCAGCCCGAAAGATAGGGTAGAAAAGTCATGGAAGAGAAAGAAAGGGAAACAGAGAGAAGCGAGAACACATAATAGGCCACAAAGGCGGAGACAGAACTCAGCAGGGACACGGGCTGGCAAGAAGCAGAGATGGTGAGAAACAGAACAAAAACGGAGCAGCCTGTGGGGTGAGGAGGCAGAGCAGCCTGAGCAGCACCCAGGCCCGGACGGCCACGCACTCAGAGGGCGTCGCTGTGTGTTGGTCAAGCAGAGGCCTTAGAATTCTAGCCCCCGTGTCTCGTCAGAGGCTACAGATCCTCTCTCATTGTGTTTCTGGGCCCACCCCATTTTTATTATCGTGGTGACCACTAAGGAACAGGCCTCCATGACCCCATGTCCTCACCGTCTTTGCCCCTCACTTTGAGCCTTTAGCGTGTCCTCCACACAAGTGACATACGACTCTTCCTAAGATGCCACCCCGTACACGTTATCCCCTGTTCAGAGACGTTCAGCAGCTCTCCCGTCTGCGAGTCGAATTCCGCAGGTTCGTGTTTCAGGTGCTCCACGTTCTGGCCCCACCACACCCATTCCAGGGTTTCTCACGCAGACATACCTCGTTTTATTGTGCTTTGCAGATATTGCATTTTTTTTTACAAATTAAAGGTTTGTGGCAACTCTGCATGGAGCCAATCTATTGGTGTCATTTCTCCAAGAGCATGGGCTCACTTCATTGTGTCATATTTTGTAATTTTCTCAATATTTCACTTTTTCATAATTATTATATGTTATGGTGGTCTGTGATCAGTGATGTTACTATTGTAATTGTTTGGGGCGCCATGAACTGTGCCCACATAAGATGACGAACTTAATCAGTAGGTGGGTGTGTTCTGACTGCTCCACCAACTGGCCATTTCCCCATCTCTCTCCGTCTGCTCAGGCCTCCCTATTACCTGAAACACAACGATATTGAAATTAGCCCAATTAATAACCCTACAATGGCCTCTAACTGTTCAAGTGAAAAGAAGAGTCACGTCTCACACTTTAACTCAAAAGCTAGAAATGATTAAGCTAGTGAGGAAGGCATGTCAAAAGCTGAGACAGGCTGAAATCCAGGCCTCTTGCACCCAACACTTACCCAAGAATGCAAAGAAAAGCTTCTTGAAGGACATTAAAGGTGCTACTCCGGTGAACACACACATGATAAGAAAGCGAAACAGCCTCATTGCTGATATGAAGAAAGTCTGAGTGGTCTGGATAGAAGATGAAACCAGCCACAGCGTTCCCTTGAGCCAAGCCTAATCCAGAGCAAGGCCCTAACTCTCTTCAGTTTTATGAAGGCTGAGAGAGGCAAACAAGCTGCAGAAGCAAAGTTGGAAGCTAACAGAGGTTGGTTCACAAGGTATCAGGAAAGAAGCCGTTTTCATAATGTAAAAGAGCAAGGGGAAGCAGCGAGGGCTGGTGCAGAAGCCGCAGCAAGTCATCCAGAGGGTCTAGCTCTGGTGAAGGTAGCTACGCTGAACGACAGATTTTCAGTGTCAGTGAAGCAACCTTCTACTGGAAGAAGATGCCATCTAAGACTTCCGTAACTAGAGAAGAGAAGCCAATGCCTGGCTTCAAAGCTTCAAAATACAGGCTGACTATGTTGTTAGAGGCTAATGCAGAGGGTGACTTAAGTTGAAGGTGATGATCATTTACCCTTCCAAAGATCCTAGGGCCCTTAAGAATATGCCTAATCTACCCTGCCTGTGGTCTGTAAATGGAACAACAAAACCTAGATGACAGCACATCTGTTGATAACACAATTTAATGAATATTTTAAACCCACTGTTGAGACCTACTACTCAGAAAAAAGGATTCCTTTCCAAATATTACTGCTCACTGACAATGCACTTGGTCACCCAAGAGCTCGGATAGAAATGTACAAGGAGATTAATGTTGTTTTCATGCTGCTAACACAACATCCTTTCTGTAGCCCATGGGCCAAGGAGTAATTTGTACTCAAAAGTCGTATTATTTAAGAAGTACATCTCACAGGGCTATTGCTGCTAGTGATAGTGATTCCTCTGGTGGATCTTGGCAAAGTAAGTTGAAAACCTTCTGAAAAGGATTCACCATTCTAGATGTCGTTAAGAACTTTCATGATTCATGGGAGGAGGTCAAAATATCCGCATTAACAGGAGTTTGGAAGAAGTTGATTCCAACTCTCGTGTTTGGCTTTAAGGAGTTCAAGACTTCAGTGGAGGCTGTAACGGCAGCTGTGGTGGAAACAGACAGAGAATGAGAATGAGGAGTGGAGCCCGAAGATGGGACCGAATTGCTGCGATCTCACGATCAAACTTTAATGACGATACGTATGATAAATAATACAACTTTCGAGTACAAATTACTCCTTGGCCCATGGGCTACAGAGGAGTCGCTTCTTATGGATGAGCAAAGACAGTGGCTTCTTGAGATGGAATCTGCTCCTGGTGAAGATGCTGCGAACATTGTGGAAGTGACGACAAAGGATTTAGAATATTACGTGAACTTAGTTGACAAAGCAGCAGGATCTGAGAGGATCGACTCCAGTTTTGAAAGAAGTTCTACTGTGGGTTAAATGCTATCAAACAGCATTGCCCGCTACAGAGAAATCTCTCATGAAAGGAAGAGTTCATTGGCGCAGCAAACTTCATTGTTGTCTTATTTTAACAAATTACTACAACTGTCCCAATCAGCCATGAATATCAAGGCAAGACCCTCCACCAGCAAAAAAATTATGACTTGCCGAAGATGATCGTTGCGATTTTTTAGCAATACAGTATTTTTAAATTAAGATGTACCTTGATTTTTAGACATAATGCTATTGCACACTTAATAGACTACAGTATAATCACAAACATAACTTGTAGATATACTGGGAAACCAAAAAACTTCATGCGACTTGCCTTATTGCAACGTTCTAGAACCGGACTGCGGCGTCTCTGAGATGTGCCTGTGCGGGACTCTCTCTCCAGCCCGGCCGACCTGCTGCGGTCCTCACCAGCACTCCGTGCGCCTCTTCCCTTTGTCGTCATGTCCCGCCACATCTCCTTTCCAGAACATCCTCCTTGTCCCTCTTCTTATAGGAAAGTGAAGCTGAGAAGCCTTTTCTGAATTTCCCAGCCCTCAGGGACCTCGTAGAAGTCCTTCCCCGAACTCCTGGAACACCGGTGTCCACCGCGGTGAATGTGACGTACACGGTGTCACAGCGCTGTCCTGCCGAGTCTGCCCCGCTGCCTTAGCTGATGTCGAAGGGCCCTTGACCTTGACAGCAAGGACATTATGTCACGCTTCTCCTTATTTCCAGCGTTCAGCTCAGTGTGAATGCGTAACAGTGTCAGCCGATTAGTAACATGTAGTTGTTTTGTGTGGCCAAGGAAAAGGGTTCAATAATTTTTTTTTTATTCTGTATCTTCAGTGTCTTAATTTTTGATGGGCAATCTAATCTCTCACTAATTTTAACAACATTTGGGACTTGAGAAACCGTGGCAGAGTAGATTTGGGTGTGTACTGCTCTGTGGTCTCTCTGAGGCTAGTTTTTGGTCTTCATACCCCTTGGAATAAATATAATGCTTCTTGAAATTTGGCATCTCTTCCTCCTTGAGTGCTTTCTGTTTCCCTTTAAGATGTTTAAAAATACCATCAGAATCAATAGTTCTATGTGTGGCTAGCGGTGGAACCGAATCAATCTTTTCTCCTCTGGTTTCTCTTCCTTTAAATACAGATAAAGAGGAAGTACAAAGGAAACGGCAGAAGCTCATGCCCAATTTCTCGGATAGTTTCGGTGGCGGCAGTGGTGCCGGGGCTGGAGGCGGAGGCATGTTTGGTAGCGGCGGTGGAGGAGGGGGTGCTGGAAGCACAGGTCCAGGTACAGAAACATCGATTCTTTCTAAAGCTTGTCCCCATCGGAAACAGTAGCATTTTCTTTTTCCTAGGTTTCTGAGCATGCCTGTGGGTTGAGTGGCCATGACGTTTTTTAGTATATTAATTAAAATTTCTTGACAAATTTAAATTTAGTTTTTGAAGAAATGCCTGTTCATTTTACAGTATGTAGATAATCCTGAAAACTGTAAGAAGAAAAAAAGTCACCCCAGGCCGCTTATCCAAAGAATACCTCCCTAAAAATTTTGGTGTATTCCCCCTTTACTTTTTTTTTTTTTTTTTGACGTAGTTGTCTTGTTCTTTGGAAACATTGGAAAGATTTTATATTATATAAACTACATTGTAGATATATATTATACCACTCTATCTACTACATTGTAGAAAATTTGAAAATACATAAAATTCTGCCATCAGAGTTTAACCATTTCTAATTTTTTTCATGTATTCATTATAGTAGATATTTATGAATTTCCTCTGAATATGTCTGTGATCATCATCACACATATTGTTTTAATCCATTGATCTGCGTTAGTTTTCTGTTATCGCTGTACCGTGGCTGTCCATGCCGAGTCACGTGTGCTGCTCTCACCTCCCGTGTTAATATGAGCATTTCTCCATGGCAACGTGAACTCCGTGTAAGCATCATTGTAATGACTCATAATATTTCATCAGGTGAACAGACCATAATGTAGCTTACTTGAATGTCGTTTCCTGTTTTCTGTGTAAAATGCTGTACCGAACTCCTATCCATATCACGTTTCTTTTGTTCTAGATTATGTTTATAAATTAGATTCTTTGAAGTAAAATGACTGTGTCAGAGGATAGGACTTACAATGCCAGCCGCATCCCCAGAGAGTTTTAGCCAGTCTGTGCTTCCACCAAAAATGCGTAAGAATGAAAAATGGGGCCATTTTCCACTGAGGAGCCAGTGTGTTTTCCTGTGATTCGTTTAGTTCAGGTTTTCCCTCCAGAGATGATGTCAGTGCCTTCCACGTGAGCGAGTCTGGGTTTGAGTGGTGGCCGCTCACGGTCAGCCCCTTCCCTTCACGTGGGGTGGCGACTGTCTCATCACGACTGCTCTCCAAGTCTGCGACACCGTCTGAGTTGCCAAAACGTAAACTTTGCCCAGTGGACTTATGACTGTCCCGTGGCCCCCAGATGTGTCTTGCTGACTCCCAGGGACGTGCTGTGAATGGGCTCAGCACGGTCCTCGCCCACCAACGCCCGTGCTCACCCGAGGGATGTGCACTAAGGCTCGCCGAGTCTTTGTGAAACATCTTCCTGATGTTTCCTCTGCTGTACTTGCTGTTTCAGGATATAGCTTCCCAAACTATGGATTTCCCACCTACGGTGGGATTACCTTCCATCCCGGAGCCACTAAATCTAATGCTGGGATGAAGCATGGTAAGTAATGCTTTTCTTAATACTAGGGTAAGGAAAAAAACTAATGCCAAAAAGGGTTTTTTACTCATTACTTATCACAACAACGTTTTCATCTTGAAAAAATTGGTAAATGCAAATAAACTAAGAAGATACTTTTCCAAAAAGATATTATTTCCTGTGGATGGTATAATCTGTATTTCTGACACTTGTTTATAGTCATATATTTACTTTGTAAGTGGCATTGAACAGGGGAAAGAAAAGAGCATTAAAAAGAGACATAGAGACCTGACTATTCAAACAGTAAAACATCACCAGACTTATCCATTGTCTGTCTTTTTTCTTTAAGTACTACACTTCTGAAATCATTTTGAGTTTTATAAGGTTGGTCTTCTCCTATCAAATGCGTCCCCTGAGTAGCCGATGTTACACCGTGTGTTTACAGTTTGCATGGCATGTCCCTTCTAGTGATTCCGTTAAAGAAACAATGCTACAAAGTCTCCCCGTTTACCGAATGCCTGTTTTATGCCAGGTGCTTTGACATGTTTTAACTGTAATCTTCATGACTGTTCTATAAGGAAAATATTAGTATCTCTATTTTGTAAACAGAAGGCATTGAGATTCGGAACAGTCCATTCACTCAGTGAAGGCACATGGCAGTTAGTGACAGAACCGGAATTCGAAGCAGGTCTCCGTGCTCTCTTAGTACCCGTCGGCTAGACAGAGCTGAAAGAACGTGATCGCAACAGTGCAACGGGTCCCTCCCACACCACGTCATGTCAATCGAGAGCATATCTTTGCCACTTGCTTTGTTAATCCGCATTAGGAAAAAAATAACTGCTCTGCTTTCAAGAACTTAAAAAATGCCACATGCCCACAAATCACAGAAGCGCTTTATTTCACTTTTCTCCTTTGCAAAGAAGCAAATGAGACACTTAAGGTTTTAGAGGTATATTAAAAGAACGTTTTTTAGAAGTGAGAGTTTAAAATAGCTCCAAAGCATGTTATTTATGATATTGTGATATGGCCATTTTAAAAATAATTTTAAATTATTGTTTTTCTTTTCCCTTTGCAGTAAACTTGCCTCTTACATTTATCTGACCTGCAATGAAACAGTGATTTATAACTTAACAGATTTTACTAAGAAAAAGATGATGTTTTTGCATTTTACCTTAGGAACTTTAGACACTGAATCTAAAAATGACCCTGAAGGTTGCGACAAGAGTGATGACAGAGAGCTTGTAAATCTCTCTGGGAAAGTCACTGGAGCCGCAGAGCAAGAGAAGGGGTCCGGCAGGCCCAGCAGCGGGGGCGACGAGGGAGCGAGGGACGACACTGCCGGGTTTCAGGGTGAGCGAGCGCAGGTGGCCGCACGGCGCTGATCGGCTGGGGAGGGGTCGGTTGCAGGTACGGAAAGCAACTTCCAAAGGACGTGTTTGTTCTGTTCATCTAAAGATGATGTGTCAATATCTAGTTCAACATAACTCTTCGAAGTCCTGTACGTCTTTTGAAAAGCGTATGTCAGGTCATTTATTCACACTCAGCTTTTCATTTTCTCCCTGTTATCTTAGCGTGTAAAGTACAGAAATTTACATCTCCGGTCATAATCGTGTAGTTTTATGGTACTGTGAGACATAATGACCTTTTTTTTTCCTGGCCCCACGGATAATAGAGAACAGTTTCCATAAGCTCAGTAGTCACTCCTCTCTAGAATCTAGCTGAACTGTTATACCGAAGTGGAACTTTGCTTGAAAATAGGAACTTTTTTTTATCTTGTCGCCCTCTTTGAAGGAGTAGGATTAGGAGGAAATGTACTTTTGTGTTTACTTTGAACCAATACTCATTAGTGTATGTGTCATGATTCTGGGTCATCCTAGACTGTACTTGGAAAACTTCTTCTATAGAAGGAAAGGTAATCAGTGTTTAAACTTGGTGGCCACATACGGTTTCTATCACCTATTTTTTTTTTAATACCTCTTTAAAAACGTGCAAACCATGCTTAGCTAGGGAGCCACATAAAAACAGGTCGTGCAAGAGGTTTGGCCTGAAGGTCACAATTTGCCATCCCCTGAAACTGAAAAACACCAATGGCTCAGAGACTTTGCTGTGTCTATGGCAGACATGTGTTTATTGACACGTTACCTCCCAAGATCATTGTTAAAGATTCCAGTGAAGGGCTATTTCACCAAGACATTGCTTGTTTAAAATTATGGCAAAATCCAGGCCGGGCACGATGGCTCACGCCTGTAACCCTAGCTCTCTGGGAGGCCGAGGCGGGTGGATCGCTCAAGGTCAGGAGTTCGAGACCCGCCTAAGCAAGAGCGAGACCCTGTCTCTACTAAAAACAG
>NW_012150563.1:669893-686050 GCF_000956105.1 Propithecus coquereli | reverse complement strand
AAAAAAAAAAAAATTATGACAAAATCCAACATTGCTCTGATTGTTCCCCTTAAAGTAACAGACATTTTTGAACTTTTTCCCCAGTAAGCCACAGGCTCTTTTAGATCAATCTCTAACCATATTTTTCATAGAGCCAGTGTCCAATTGTGTGTTTTCTAGTGACCATAATCCATAAGCACTGAAAGAAGCATTTTTAACTGAAAGGATGTGTGTTGATACATCAGAACCACGCTGGTGGCTGGGCCCCACGCAGGCCAGACGTACAGAGCAAGCGTGCTAGGCCGGCCACGACTGTGCTCGTTGCCTTGCAGATCACCTCTTTCTGGAGAAGGCCATGCAGCTCGCCAAGAGGCACGCCAATGCGCTGTTCGACTACGCGGTGACCGGGGACGTGAAGATGCTGCTGGCCGTCCAGCGCCACCTCGCTTCGGCGCAGGATGAGAACGGGGACAGGTAAGTGAGGACTTCTGTGTGACGTGGGTCGTTTTAGGGTAGGAGAGAGAACAGCATTTTGTAAAGCGTACGGGCTGGGGATAGAAAGAGTTGTTCGAAGTTATCGGGTCTTGTAACTGGAACGCTCTCCCAGGGAAGACAGCACGTGAGAAAGGTTGAGTAGCACAATTTGCTTCTCCTGTCCCGCCGCTGTCCCCTGTGGGGCTCTAGAATAGTGATTTATAACTTAATAGATTTTACTAAGAAAAAGATGATGTTTTTGCATTTACCTTAGGAACTTTAGACACTAAATCTAAAAATGACCCTGACACGCTCATCTATAAGGACATCTCTCTGGGCGAGAAAACGAATATGCATGTAGGTAGTGGTACTTTTTGAAAATCTTTGCTTCATTTATTGAAATAGTATTTGGGGACTTGTTGAGTCCTACCAGATCCCTGGAGCGTGTTTATCCCGACTGCATATTTATAATGATAGTGTGCTCAAGAAAAAGCCCAATAAAGGCAGCAGCAACAAAATGATTGAGGCAACCGCCATTCTTTCCCAGTTACCGGTTTCTTCTCTGCTGCCTGTTAATGGTCACCAGTCTGTGACTGGTTCAGACTCTTGCGACCGTTCCAGCCCGTGCTGCATGGGAGTCTCGCATTCCAAACACCAGGCCTTCCATTCCTGCTATTTACTGAGATTATGTTCGCAAAGCCACCTGGCTTCTTTCTAAAACTGTTCTCTTTGTCCTTTCATTGAGACTTCTAAAATGAGCTCAAAAGCCTGTAAAAATAACAAGAGACAGAAGCCATCAGACTCAAGTCAAGTGTGCCTTATCCAAAACCTTCCCAAAATAGCGTCAACACTGAGAAATCCTCTTCTGCAGAAGAGCTCTCGAGTGCCATGTCTTAAACGTCAGTTTAAAAACTGAACCAAACGCTGTAGGAAAGTGCCAGCCTCGGGGTTTCAAGCAGAGGCCTTTGTTCCCGTTCCTCGCAGTGTCACCGAGGATGTGGTACGACCACTGGCCTTGGCGCACAGCATGTGAGGAACCTGCACGGCCGTGTTCGCGTGAGGCCACGAGCAGCAGAGTGTTTCTCAGGGTTAAATAATCCGGTTAGCATTCGGTAGCACATAACCCCAAGAAAAAGCACTTAGCCAAGACAGGTCAGCAGTGTTTTAAGCGATGTTTTTAGGGACCTGCTGAATTGTTGAGTCTAAGGGGAGACGAGCCCGTACAAGTTAGAAAGGGGACGCTGACGCCTGAAGGGGGCTGGTGGCCAGGGGTGCAAGGGCCGTGCGCTCCCATGGGTGTGTCGAGGGCAAAGCAGGGACGCGCGAGGACCCTGACCATACACAGACAGGCTGAGGAGGTCGCCGTCCTTATTAAAGCAGGAAATGAATACTTAGAATCCCCTTCTAGAACCCAACCACACTCACACAAGCTGGCTCAGAGAAACCAGAGAGGGGGGACGTGGGGAGACCACAGAGGAGTCCTCGTCAGAGTGTGGGCGGCGGGCAGCTTTTGGCCATTGCGGCTCAGACCTCCTGTTTTCACTGAGCTCGTCACATTCAGCTAATAGTTTGAATCCTGTGGCCATTAGTCATCACAGAAAATACAATAAAGAAAAAAAAAGGCAAAACCTGCTGGTATTGGGGAAATTCCCACAAGGGTGTGAGGATTTGAGGGGGAGGGGAATGTACTTCTGCCGTGAAATGCTGATCTGCACGTGGAAATTTTTAGGCGGTTTTTGAAGTGTGACCTTTTTCTTGGTATATGTGCATCACGTCTGTGTCAGACTTCGGGCCCTTTCCAGAAGTCTCCTTCCAGCATCACACTTCAAGAGGCAATGGTGACATCATCCATGTAAAAATATCTCTCAAGTAGTAAAGTCACGATTTAGGTTTTTAGGCCCTTCTGTGCCTAAAATAATCCCAAATAAAATGTACTTGCTATTGCTAAGAAAGAGGCCTGAAGAAAGCAGTACCCGGTAAAGTAGTGCAACCTCTGTGGAAAAGAATTTGGAGACACCTCAGAGAGCTAAAAATAGAAATACCATTCAATCCAGCAATAGCACTATTAGGCATCTACCCAAAAGAGCACAAAACATTCTACGATAAGGACATCTGCACCCGAATGTTCATGGCAGCACAATTCACTATTGCAAGGATGTGGAAACAACCCAAGTGCCCGTCAATCCATGAGTGGATTATTAAAATTTGGTATATGTTTACAATGGAATATTACTCAATCATAAGAAACGACAGTGATCTAGCACCTCTTATATTTTCCTGGATAGAGGCTGAGCCCGTTATCCAAAGTGGGGCACCACAAGAGCAGAAGAACGGGATCTGCTTGTACTCACCATCAGATTGGTACTAACTGATCAACACTAGGGTGATCACATGGCAGAAATACTCTCTAGGGATTGGGGAGATGGGGGGGATAAATCCACAACTAAAGGACACGGGGAGCACTGTAGGGAGGGAAGGGCATGCCTGTAACCCGCACTTGGGTGAGGCAAAGACATAAAGTGTAACCATAATGTTCGTACCCTCACAATACCCTGGAATAAAAAAAAAAAAAAGAAAAAAGAAAGCAGTACCTGGTATCTTCTGAGAAAAGCCAGCCTGTGCGTCCGGTCCCGGATGTCGCGCACCACGGGGTGCTCAGCGTGCCTGCGTCGGAGTCTGCCCGTGCACTGCAGTGGGCGTCCTGGGGTGTCCATCTGCAACTCTGCAGTGCGGGGCACTTGTGTCCCTTACTCAGGATCGTTTGAGGAATTCAGCGACGGCTTCGGAGTAAGACAGGCCTGGGCCGAATCCCAGCTTCGCCACTTAGTAACTGCATGACCTCGGTTGAGTCACATGACACCCGTAGGTCTGGTTCATCATCCAAAGAGTGAGGCGATGTTACCTGTCTGGAGGGTTGTCGTTGTGGTAAATGAGACAGTGCCTGCCAGGTGCTGAGCGCAGCCTGGTAAATGGGAGCTCCTGACAAATAGTAGCTGCTTTCATTATTATTGTTGAGTTGTTTCAAATTAGTTTTAATAGTAACTTTTTTAATAATTAAAAATATTATCTTCCTAGGAGTGATGTTTTGGCCCCTAGGTTTCTTCTGTCATTTTTATTTTCCTGCCCACACTGCATGCTAGGGCTGCAAAGCTGGCGGAGGCAGAGAGCTCGCCCCAGAGAAGGAGAAGGGCGCAGAGAAAACCGCGGTGGCGTAACCGCACAGTACGCTTGACAGGGTCGACTCCCTCAGTCTAGGAGGTTGAGAACGTGTTCTCCAGGGACGTTAGGGCTGAACTGGATCATTAAGGAAGGGGAAGGCATTGTCCAGGCGAAGACAAGGAGCAAAACCACTCCAGGCAGGGCGGGTGTTTGCTGGGTGCCGGGGCGATGGGGAATATGATTACTTTGTTTCTTCAGAAGTTTGCTTCAAGAATTTTCTTCCAATAGCTAAAAGCCTAACTCTATTTTTCCCTCTTGGGATCTTGGAAGATTTTTTAAAAGCCACCACACAGTATTTCGGAGGAGGGTGGCAGGGCTGGGCGAGGTAACTGAAATTTTTCTGAGCAATTTCCAGTGCCAGGCGTTCATTTTACACACATCGTCTATTTGTTAGGGAAAGTCAGGGAAAAGGTAAAGGAGAAAGCGCCTGAAACCATAGTACGGAGGTAGAATTGGGATTCGAACTTGGGCCCCTCTAGCGTGAAGTCCGGGCGCCTTCACATTTCAAAGGATCAGACGTAAATGCTTCCAGAGGTGCTGCACACCTAAGCAAGTACGGCAGCCTGGGGTAGGCAAGCCTCTGGAGAGAGCACCCACCTCACATTCCAGACGTTTTATAGGTTCAAACCATTTTAGAGTCAAATAAAACTCGCTACGAGAGCCAGATTCAGTGAGTAGGTCTAGTCATACCTTGTGTCTCTTTCTTTTTCGTTAACATTTTAGTTGATTATTGCCGCTGTATTTTCATTCCAGTGTCTTACACTTAGCAATCATCCACCTTCATGCTCAGCTGGTGAGGGATCTACTGGAAGTCACGTCTGGTTTGATTTCTGATGAAATTATCAACATGAGAAATGACCTGTACCAGGTAAGCAGAAATCTGAAGGAGTCAACTGGAAAAAAATCTTTAGTGTCTTTTTTTTGTACCCGTGGGTGCACGTTATTTTAAGTAATGTTAACAGCAGTAAAAATAAAACAAACCCTTTTGTAGGTAATATCTTAAAAGCTCATTAGTTGAGAATATTATTTGATAAATTAGGATCCTTTGACCTGTGAATATAGTGGCAATCAAGCCACGGTGAAATTCAGCAACCCGGAGGAAAGCAAACTTTAATCTGTAGAAATCAAAGAGTTGATACATTTTAGAGGGAGAACCTAGAGTAAAAACGTCACTTCTGTCAAGAAAAATAAAGTTGAAAAAAATTAAGTTTGAAAAGCCAATAATTGATAAGAATTTTGAAGTCTACTGAAACATACTTTGACAACATCCAGATTAAATGCCTGTCAAATAAAAGTGCTGGCATCAGAACGCAGAAAGGGGAAAAGGTTGCTGGAGGAGGAAAAGGTGTCTTTCAAAAACAGAAAGACAGCTCAAAGCGAGGAAAACGGGGAATACCGGAGTTTGCCCGAATCGGCTCACACAGGTATTAGGCAGCTAGAAAACAGCTTGCAGAGCCTGCTCCAGCGTCTTCAGACGTTGCGGAGAGAAGTCAGCTGGAGGCTCAGTGAGGCCACCTGCTGGGCAGGCTCGGGGGAGCCGGGAAGGATGGCGCTTGCCCGGGCAGAAGCAAAGCCTGGAGACCTCAGCGGCCTCTCCGGCTGAGGGACTGCACCGGCGCGGGCCGGGGTGGGGTCCACTGTCGGGGGCTCCTTCCTCTTCCCTCACTGCTTCCCCGCCCCACCGGTCCTCTGCGTGAATCTCCTGGCCTTGCCCCTTCTTAGCTTTCCGCCTTCCTCCCTCCCTGCACTTGACCCAGACGTCCTCCCAGTGCTCCTCAACTCAGACCTCTGACTCAGATACACCTGTCACTCCAGACATGTGGCCGGGATTGCCTGCAGTTATTTACTTGCTAAGGGTACCTGTTCCAGTTCTCAATTTTTAAAGCAAGTACTATGAATCGTTTTTATTTCCTCACTTGAAAGGAAACTTTTGAAAATTGTTTTAAAGGAAATCAATTTTTAATTTCCTTTAATAATAAAAATTAATTTCCTTTAATTTCAAAGGAAATTATTAAATTATTCATTTGCTCATTTTTATTTCCACACTTTAAAATGTGCTTTATAGTACATTTAAAGCAAAAGTACTGAAATGTTTCTGTGTAGCTCTTGATAGAGTTTTACCTGTGGACAGTAACAGGCTTTCTGATAGAGGGAAACAACCATTTCCCGTTCAGTGTGAGCCATCAGCCTCCTGCTTTGGCTGTTGTGCTTAATGTCAAAGTAAAAATAAAGTTAGAGACTTTTCACTGACTCATAATATAAAATAATTAGGATGAAGTCTGATTTTAGACTTATATCTAAAAAATACCTTTTCAAACTTTCATATCATTTGGGGGGGTTGTTGATATTTCGAAAATCATTCGGCCCATAAAGCTTGATTCTCTCAGACTTTTGGACTGACTGTTGCTTGCAGCCATCACAAGTATATGAATTAAACTAGGAATGGGACGTTGTAGCTTCTCGGTGCTCCTCTCGAAGACTGTTTAACTCCATTCTCCGTAGGTCAGATTAAAGGAATTACTTGTTTTTCTGTTTATAAATAGCATCTGCAAAGGACACAGCACAGCAGGATTAGCAACTGTGTGGTTTTTTTTAACACACTTCAACTCTTTACTGTATCGTTTGGTTACATACACTGAGACTCTCCAGTGTGCTAGAGACAAAAATCCTGAAGCCGCCACCATCGACGCTTCTGCCCCTCCCGATCTGGGGCTCTCAGAAAGATCCAGGTCCATTTCCCCACCCTGCTGCCACTCCCGTTAATGGGCAAGGACTCTAGGTCCCCAGTGTGCCTTCTCTGTCTCAAACATGCGCCTGGTGGCAATTTTGATTGAGAACTAGAAACTTGCGGATTTGAACTATTATCTGTTGTTAAGGTTCTCTGATAACTGCTCTTGATGGAAAATGATACAGTTCTCTAAGTAATTTGGATTATTTAGTAATTATTTTAAACATTCTCCCCAAATACCTTTCACTAATCTTAGTACATTTCTGTGACCATCTGTCATGATCAAATCCCTCTCCCCACCCACCCTCTAGAAACACACTCAAAATAGTCCAAGTGCAGAGAGTTAGGAGTTTTCTGAAAATATTCTCTTTAAACCTTTTTCTCCTCTCCCATTCTCCTTCCCCCAACATAGACAACCATTCCAATGTGTTTGGTATGGATTCTTTTGTGTATGTTCCCATAAAACATTATTGGGGGGGGGGTTTGCCTATATTTTTCTTTTATGTTTTTGAGTATTATAAACATACATTCATAGTTTTTAAAATGGTATAGAAACATATGCATTAGACAATTGCCCTCCCTAGATGTACAAGTTCCCTGGCCCAAATGTAACTATTGCATTTGTAGGTATTTTTCCAGGTATTGGCTACATATACACATGTAGTTGAAATACACAGACATTTTAGTATACTCTCACATACAGTCCACATTATGTTAAACATATTTCTCCTGCTTGCATTAACCTTTTTCTTTAATTTTTAAGTTGATATAATTATAGATTCATAGGAGGTTGCAAAAATGTACCAGGAAGTCCTAGGATATTTACTGGGAGAGAACTGGAGATTCCTTCACCCAGTTTCCCCCATGGTAACAGCATCCTGCATAATTATAGCACAGTATCAAAACCAGGAAATTGACATTGGTGCAATCCATAGGGCTTAATCAGATTTCACTAGTCTCGTATGCACTCATTTGTGTGTATCTATGTATTCTTTACGCATGTAATTTTTAAGTGCATTAGTGGCATTGTGCTGCCTGTCACTGTGTGTCTGCCTTTGCTATGTATAGGATCTATTCATGCAGTTATGTGTACTGCTAGTTTGTTTTTTCTCCTGCTGAAGAGAGTTCAATAGTGTGCCTCTTCTGCCTGTAATGTACTTGTTTCCCACTGGGCAACACTGCAGCGAGTGTCCTTACCCAGGTCCCCTTGCGGCTTTGTGTCAGAACCTCGCGCAGATACACGAATCCACGCAGCAGCTGCTGTGCTGGGCATCGGCCTGCCTGGCCGTGCAGGAGGTCTGCGTCAGGCTCGTGCCCACAGGCGCGGCACGAAGGTTCCTAGATCCCCACGTTGTATGATTGTCGAAGATACGATCCTGGGGCTTAAGATCTAGAAGGCTGGAGTATCCCAGAAAACTTTTGATTGGATTGTGGGAGAAAACTTTTTTTAAAAAAATCTCTCTTACTCACGATGAAAGATTTTGTGTGATATGAAAAAAATTAAATTAGAGCTATAGATAATTCCTAATTCCTGACTGGTATGCTATCTTATGATTTCAGATCCTCTTTTTTTACAATCTCATTCTCTTTCCTTTTCCCATCTCCCCAAATAGCGTTTCCAAAAACACAGATCAGTAAGCACTGCCTTTTTTGACTTAGTTATTGTTTGAGAGGAAGGCTCGTGGCAGCAGCAGGTAAAGTTTTGAGCACATCATTTAAGCCAGGGCGATAGTTCTAGAAAATAAAAGAAATAGGGAGAGTGATAATTTGGCAAAAAAGAAATTCCGATCTTGTTTCTGCTTTATTAAATAACCACTGGAATTGAGATTTAAACGACCTGCGTATCATTCATCCTGCCAGTTGTCATGTGCTGTGGTCACCTACGCCAGGCAGGATGTCGGTGGCCCACCCGCCGCTGCGGCTGCAGCCAGGAGCTGCTCCGCTGAAAGGGAAGCTATGGGCGGACCATCCCTAGACAGGCTGGATTTCCTGGTTAGACGCCTCTGAAATAGATTCGTGTAAAGATACATTGCTGTTCTCTGTCAGCGACCTCAGCTCTTTGGAAGTTACTTTCGTGGTTGTGTTTGTTTTGCTCATCTTTGAAAACACACAATTTTCAAAACATCGCATTTGTATTTGCTGTCAAACGGACTACTCAAATACCTGCCAGGTGTCAGCAGCTCGGCTTTTGTTCATCCGAGCCCCTTACTGAGATAGTTGTATTATCCTGGTTATGTCATTGAAAATCCTTTTATGAAATGAAATGAAAGTAGGAAAGTGATACTGTTTTCATGGAGCCAGTCCTTGGAATAGTATTTTTCAATGTAGTAAATTTATTTTCCGTGTCAATATAGGATCATGGCCCCTTTGTTAATTGGTTTCTGGTGAGTAGTTCGCTTAAACTTCTACAGTGAAACCATAGCCTTGATTTTTTTTTTTTTTTTTTGAGACAGAGTCTCACTCTTTTGCCTGGGCTAGAGTGAGTGCCATGGCGTCAGCCTAGCTCACAGCAACCTCAAACTCCTGGGCTCAAGCGATCCTCCTGCCTCAGGCTCCCAAGTAGCTGGGACTACAGGCATGCGCCACCATGCCCAGCTAATTTTTTCTATATATTTTTAGTTGTCCGATTAATTTCTTTCTAATTTTAGTAGAGACGGGGTCTTGCTCTTGCTCAGGTTGGTCTCGAACTCCTGAGCTCAAAACAATCCGCCCGCCTTGGCCTCCCAGAGAGCTAGGATTACAGGCGTGAGCCACTGCGCCCAGCCAGCCTTGATTTTTTTAACATGTGTAATTATCAGCTGAAGATAGATCCCTACTAGAAATTTAAGAAAGATAAGTTTACTACTAAATGAATTAAAAACTTAACAGTCAGCAGGCTGTGGTGAGAAACAAGAAAGCTGTTAAGAGTTGTAAATATAAAAATAATCCACCACAAAAAAATGGAAAGTATGCGAGGTGATGGATTTGCTAATGAGCCTGATTGAATCATTCCGCATTAGAAGCGTATATTAAAACACTCCATTTTACTGCATAAATACATACAATTATTATTTGTCAATTAAAAATAAATTAAATAATAAAATAATCGGATTATTCAATAGCTAAACGTTAGTTCAGTATACGTACTTGACGAGCATGCGGTGGGGAATCGGGAGTGACTCGTGTGCAAAGGTCAGCAGTTAATCTGGGACTGAGAAATAGCCCTGCACTCTGACCCCCGCCCGCTGCAGCGACAGCCACCAGGCCGTGGGTCGTAAGCGTTCACTGCCGCCCAGTTAATCTCCTGCCCCTCATCCACTCCCAGACGCCCTTGCACCTGGCAGTGGTCACCAAGCAGGAAGAAGTGGTGGAGGATTTGCTGAGGGCCGGGGCCGACCCGAGCCTTCTGGACCGCGTGGGCAACTCTGTCTTGCACCTGGCCGCCAAAGAAGGACATGACAAAATTCTCAGCGTCTTGCTCAGGCACGACAAGGCAGCACGACTTATCGACCACCCCAACGGGGAAGGTGAGAGGCAGTCCCACGTCACTGCTATGACCTTCTCTATCCACTTTCTAAACAACTACTAGGTATCTGATAATGTGTGTTATTCGATTTACCCCCAAAGTGCTTTCCTTCGTCTGCTGGAGCTCGTCATCTCTTGTGGGTGTTTCCGTTGCTCACCGTAGCTAGTTCCTTTACCGATGGTTTGGAATAGTTAGTTAGGAGGAGGAAAAAGCAGAGGCCTGAGCAAACACTGGTCTTGAAGTATGTAAAGCGTCATTTATTTAAAGAATACTTATTTACCCTTGGTGTCTCCTGAGATCATAACATTCTGCAGGTTTTAAAGGCAGAAAAATAGACTTACAGTGACTTTAACGCATATCTTGAGCGGAAACTCAGCACAAGAAGTGCTGAGTCCTGACAGCTCCCTTCCCTGGGATCCGTGGTTTGTCCCGTTTCCTTCAGCTTCCCCAGGGGCCATCTGTGAGCAGCCTCCTCCCCCCTCCCCCCCGTGACTGTCCCTGTGCTTGGCCGTAGGTCTGAGCGCCATCCACCTCGCCATGGAGGGCAACAGCCTGCCGTGCCTGCTGCTGCTGCTGGCCGCGGGGGCGGACGCCAACGCCCAGGAGAGGAAGTCCGGGCGCACGGCGCTGCACCTGGCCGTGGAGCAGGACAACGTCTCCTTGGCGGGCTGCCTGCTGCTGGAGGTGAAGGACGCACTTATTTGCCTTTGCGCTAAGTTCCCACGGAGGGTTGAGGGACACCTTCCCAAAGAGTGAAGTCAGTGGTAGCAGCTCCTCTCCCTGCAGTCAGCTCCGTGCCAGGCTTCACACAGCACCAGCGGGCCTTCCTCCCGCCCCCGCCCTGCGTCTCTAACTGGGATTTCTCCAGTGACAGAGCCAGCCCCAAGGGGCCCGAGGGGCCATGCACACAGCAGGAGGTGGGAGCAGAAGGGCGAGAGAACCTCCCACTAACCCTTTCCTCTGCGGGCCGGATTCTAGGGTGATGCCCACGTGGACAGTACCACCTATGATGGAACCACGCCCCTGCACATAGCGGCTGGGAGAGGGTCCACCAGGCTGGCAGCTCTTCTCAAAGCAGCAGGTACGGTGGCCTGGCGTGACTGATGGAGAAACGCCATCAGGAACGCAAACCCGGCTTCAGTAGGGCAGCCCTGTCGCCCTCTTCGAGCAGCAGACCTGTTGCTGGGAAGCATGGACCAGTGAGAATTACGTGGCCAATCGCACGTTAAGTGCTGCAAAGGCACTGTTTGGACGAGTAATCCTGGGCTTCACTGTGACAGTCAGGCCAGTTTTACTCTCTGATTCATCTGTTTGTGTTGGGTTCTCACTGTTTAGCTTGACTCCCATGGCCAGGGATCTTCTTAGAGGGTAATAATTCCTTATAGGATTCTGAGTGGTGCATTCTCAGATCACATCAGAAGTCCCCAGAAGAAAAAGATTATGTATTTTTGTTTTTTAAGAGACAGGGTGTTGCTCTGTTGCCCAGGCTGGAGTGCAGTGGCCTAATCACAGCTCACTGCAGCCTCCAACTCCTGGGCTCGGGCGACCTCCTGCCTCAGCCCCTCAAGTAGCTGGGACTACTTGGTTAATTTTTGTTGTCGTTGTTACTTTTTGAAGAGACAGGGTCTCGCTATGTTGCCCAAGTTGGTCTTAAACTCCGGGCCTCAAGCAATCCTTCCTGCCTTGGCTTAAGGAAAAGATTATTGGTATAAGAAATAATTTAAAGACTTCCTTTTGAAAATAGGTCTCTTAGAAGTCGAAGTAGTAGGAAAAAGCAAATGAACCATGTATTGAGTCCGGTCATGTGCAAGGCACTGAAAATTGCTAGCATTTTTGACCTTGCTACATACCAGGCACTGTGCTAGGCATACTTTACATGCACTGTCGCATTTAATCTCTTCTAATTCCCAGTACCGCTTTGGGACAAGTGCCATTATTATTATTCTCATCTTACAGTCAAGGAAACCGACTAGAGAGACCACCTGGTCCAACTCCAGGGTCCCCGTAAGTGGCAGAGCTATGACTCACACCTTGGCAGTCTAAACTTCCAGACCTTATTCTCTCTACTGTGTTTCTCTCCCCTGCTTTGCTCATGGGTTTGCAGATGCTAATCCTTTTAATTCTCTAGTTCTGCGAAGTATAGAAAATTACTCCTTCTCATCTTTGACTTTCCAATACCTTACATGTTTAGGACCTCAAAAAATGCTTAATGAATTGGTATCTCAAGCCTACCCTGACATATCTTATTTACTTCAAAGGTTATTTGAAAATTTAGAAGATAAATGCTTTATAAATTCAAGAAAACAGAGCAGGTTAAAGTATCATCTTAAAAGTATAGGAACTTTTTCTTCGGAGACACCATGCTTTTCTGACAAGCAAAATCACATCCAAATAAGCAGTAGCCTTTTCCTTTCTCCTTTGTCAAATGGAACTTTTTCTTGAACAAGAGACTCCATTTGCAGCGTGTGTGGATAGTTTTGGAAGTCACTGGTTATAATTAAGAAATGCCTTCAGACAAGAAGCTATAACCCTTTCAAAAATGCTTTCTCTTGAATTCTCAGAATTCCATGAAAGGAGTAGCAGGTAACAGTTTCTCTGAGCTGTGAAGGAATCAACTCAGATGAAAAACCTGCCTGGGCTCACAGTCGTGAAAAAGGTCACGTGAGGAACAGATACAGCGAGGCCCCTCTAGTCTTCGCTCCTGTAAATTATTCATCTCAATTTCGCCATTGTTTTCATGGTCGGGTTACAATTACTGCCTCACAGATCAGGCTAGGACTTGGAGAGTAAAAATCAAGACATACGTGAAGATTCTTCTTTGGCTGTGATCAGCACTGTCCTGTTACCGAAGTTGGCCCAAATCTAATATTCTTCCAGCAAGATAAAAACAGGTTCCTCCTCCCAAAAAGGTCTGCTGGGCTTACTACTGCTCATCAGACATCAACCTAGACACTGTCATAAAGAATCTCTAAGCCTTTGGGAAATAAGTTTAGCTTTAACACTTGAGTTACTTTTGGTGGCTTTTTTTCCCTGAAGCTAAAAAATAAACTAGATTTCCCGAGATTCATTAGCCCCAAATTTTTCAATAACATGCTAGCGGAGCGTTTTTTATTGTTGTTGTTGTTGTTGTTATTGTTTGTTTGTTTTGGGTTTTTTTTTTTTTTTGATGATTTTTATTTAAGGATCAGGGCCCTGGCGTTGCTGTACCCAGGAATAAAACTGACCATTCTGTCATTAGGCACCAAGCATGCTTTGCTCTTTTGAGCATGCGAGAAAAGAGGCTGAGCGATACGCATTGGCAGGCATAAATGTAACCGTTTAGGAACTCGATCCAGAGGGTACGCCCTAGTGTCTGTAAGCTGCTGTCGTTAGTCCTCAGATTAAAGACGCGTCATTCAGCTGAGAACCGTCCCGTAGAGTTAAATCTGAAAGTCGGTGTTTGGAGTCTCTTGTTTTCAGCAGTATCTTTGGCTCTATAGGATATCATAAGACACCTTTACAGTCAGAGTAAATTAAAACCTAAAAAGAAGTTCTCTGGATATTTCAGTGGAAACATGTTCTATGCATTAAAAATTATCCAGCTGCCCCTAGCAGCTACTGTGCTTTGGAGATCTGACCCGAGGCAGGTGGAAGCTGACAGGTCTGGGCTTACCTACTGCTGGGTGACCTGACTTCACAGGAGCAGACCCCCTGGTGGAGAACTTTGAGCCTCTCTACGACCTGGATGACTCTTGGGAAAGTGCGGGCGAGGATGAGGGCGTCGTGCCCGGGACCACACCTCTGGACATGGCCGCCAGCTGGCAGGTGCGTGCCGCCCAGTCTGCCCCGTGGCTGCTCTGAGGGAGCCCAGGGCCCAGGACGTGCGGACAGATGCTCTCCCTGGTGCTTCGTTCCCCAAAGAACACACCTTTTATTTTGAAGAAAGTCTGCTTGTCAGGAGCCATATTTATCCTGAAAAACCCCTATCCGTGAAAGATCTAGGTCAGCCGGGTTCTGAGCGCAGAAGTGTGTGCCTCACCAGATCGGAGTCGAGATGTGAGACAGGGTTAGAAAAAACATAAAACTCACACCAAAGTTTACCCATTCCGAACTCACACCAGAGTTGTACCGTATTGGTTTCTGAAGTTAAGGCAAATGTTATTGTTTGCTTAGAACTTAGGAACGTGATTTCCGAATGTGAAAATAAACTAGGACTCCTTCTGAGAATTTCAGTAAATAAAAGCAGTGTAAACAGATGTGAGCCTTCCTCAGAACCCACTGAACCGAGACCTGAAGTGAAAAGCAGCCACCAGGGAAGAGAGCCGAGGGGGGCGGTGGGCGGCACGCGGGGTCTCCAGCATGACAGAGCGGCTGTTTGCGGGGGCGAGAGCTGCTCCGCTTCTAGCAGCTTCTCCTCCGCCTCCCTGCAGCCCAGGTGTGCTGAGCTGGGCGACCCTGGCAGAGGCCGCGTGGTCCTCAGCTCCTAGCACCTCATCTCCCCAGAAGGCCTGGCCGCAGAGCAGAGAAAGACAGCCCAGTGCGGTGGCTCTGCGCTGTCCTCGCCCGGGTCGGCCCGCAGCCAGGGGACTGCAGAGCACACCCGAAGGGCCTCCATAGCTACGGAGGTTTTTTTCTTTTAACTTAAGACATTTCTGGACTCTCAGTTAAAATGTAGATGGTGCCAGAAGGTTAACACCAAGCCTTGTGGACACACACACGTCTCGGCTTGAGCAGGCTCATGAAATTCACTCTCACAAGCCTTTTACTAGGACGAGGGGACAGCCAGGGGACACAGCTTCCCAGCTCTGAATAAGCTCCGCCCGAGCCTTGGGTCCCTGACCAGGAGCTGGCTGACTGGGCGGCCTGGACTGCCTTGTCCCGCAGGAAGGCTGTCACTCTTAATGTCTGCGTGGTTGGCTGGGGACTCGCACCCCCGCGCACGGTTTCTGCAGCGGCGCCCGCAGCTGCTCCCGCCTCGCAGGGCGCCCTGTGCCTGGGGACGGTCCTGCCGCCTCCTGTGGTCCCTCTGTCTTTGAGCTGCGGGGCCTTCCTAAGGAGGACGTGCCGAGTTCTTTATCGTAAGACTCCCCTCGTGGCCCCTTCAGTGTATAACGTGTTCCCGTGTTTTCTTCCCAACAGGTGTTTGACATATTGAATGGGAAACCGTACGAGCCAGAGTTTACACCTGACGATCTGCTCGCACAAGGTGGGTCGTGGCGGAACCAGGTTCTCTTGAGCGCCGTTATCCTCACGCTGTCATTTAGAGGAGGACAGGGAGGGCCAGTGTGACCCGGGTCCACTGTGCAAGGCGTAGTTCTTGTTTCAGAATCTAAAGACCTGGGAGAAGATCCAGTTTTAACCTGCTGTGGACACGCACTGCTGGGACGCAGCCGAGCTTCCGCCACCTGCCAAGCGGGTGGCTCGGCTGCTTCCGCCGGGAGTGGCAGGGCAGGCGAGGTGGCGGTGACGGTCCCCCCAGAGCGTCTCCGGTAGGTTGAGATAACCGTGTCCCTTCTTCATTGCCTTCAGGAGACATGAAACAGCTGGCCGAAGACGCAAAGCTGCAGCTCTACAAGTTGCTAGAAATTCCCGATCCAAACAAAAACTGGGCCACTCTGGCACAGAAACTAGGACTGGGGATACTTCATAACGCCTTCCGGCTCAGTCCCGCTCCGTCTAAAACGCTCATGGACAACTATGAGGTAACGCATCGCCTGGCGTATTTAGCAATTTTCATTCGACTCCCCTCTGTTCACATCACCGCCCAGGACAGAGTCGCGTTCTCTGTCCCTTCGCTCTGAGGAAGCAAGGCAGTCCGTGCCCGAGGCCGGGGGGGTGACCCCGGCCCAGGTGGAAGCCCGTTTTCCTGAGAATACTGTTTTCACATGCCTGGGGAGTTTCCATTTTCAAATACTTGGAGACTTCCTGTAAAAATGCTACGTCGAGGGTCGGGGTTTTCACAGAACTTTAACCCCCGTGAGCAGAGGATGGACTGAAATCAACATGCGCATCTCCCGGCGCCCGGGAACGCGCCTGGATCACGCACCGGGCATCGCACGCGTGTTCGGTGCGGCGACTCCTCGGGGAGCCCACCCCGCGGATGCCACGAGGGGGGGAGTTACTTGCTGTTGGAAATTTCGCGGTTAGCTGCTATCGCCCTGTGGGTTTCAGAGCTCCGGCTTACGCAGGGAGACGGTGTAGACGCCACTCCAGGCGGGTTCCACAGCCCCAGCACTTCTCTCTCTGTCTCTCTCTCTCTGTCTCTCTCTCTCT
>NW_012150563.1:635570-668070 GCF_000956105.1 Propithecus coquereli | reverse complement strand
GACCGGTTTCCTGGAAGACAGTTTTCCCATAGACAGGTGGGGGGAGGGGAGGGCAGAGCTCAGGCAGCGAGGCTGGCGCTGGGGACAGTACAGATGGCGCTGCCCCTGCTGGCCGCAGCTCACCTCCTGCGTGCGACCAGCTTCCTGAGTTCCCCGGAAGACGATGTTTCCGCGGACCAGGGCTGGGGGCAAGCAGGGGTGGGGCTCAGGTGGTGATGGACAGCCCAGTCCCTAACAGGCCACAGACCAGCGACAGGCCACAGCCTGGGGGTTGGGGACCACAGCTCTGAGCGACCATTTCACGCTTTGTCTGAGCCCCGACACTGCTTCCCTCCCCCAACTCACGCGCTGCCCGCGCCTCACACGCCGTGGGAAACGTGGAAGCCGCTAGAACTCGCTCATCTCTGCGCCCTCCAGTCTGCCAGCCGGCCTGTCGCCGGCCCCACCGTGTCACTCAGCGATCGCGCTGGAATTTCTTCATCTTCAGAAGCAAAACAGACAGAACAAAGTCCTGACCCCGCTTCCCCTTTAGCTGCGGCGCAGAGTTTCTGTTCCCGGTACGGCAGGGGTGACCGAGAGCAGGCCGAGAGACACGCACAGAGACTTTGGCAATACAGGTTTTGTGCCGGCCGGCAAGGCCCAGAGGGGAGTTTACTCTCCCCAAATTCTGAGCACCAGACAAAGAGCACTGCAGTCTTTCATACACTCTGCTTCAGGGGGAGGGGCTCGGCTGCAACAGGGTTGACTTCAGTGGGGCAGGGTCCTGAGCCACTTTGCAGCCTGGCACGCTGATTGCTACAGGCGATGTATGAGGGCAAGGCCGCAGGGGAGGAGGGGGCCCAGGTAAGGATCGCAGGGAAAAAAAAGCCCGGTAGTGGAATTTCTAAGAATTGCACTTAGGTGGAACTTTCCAGTCTTCCACTTCACCCCTGCACGGCAGATCTTCCCAGAAGGGTTTTCGGAGTTGGCCCTTCCGCCTCTTCACCTTGGCGGCGCTCGCCTCGACCCCCCGCGGCCGAGGTGCGTCCCCACCGCCCACCGCCCGCTCTGTCTGTGACCGGCTTCCGCCATCCTCCCCTTCTCGAATGCCGCAGCCTCCGTGGCAGCGCACCCCGCCCTCCTCCTCCAGCCCGGCTCCCCGCGGCCTTCCCCGCAGTCCTGCGCCCCTCTCGCTTCTTCGCGCAGAGCTCTCGGTGCCCCCAGACCCCACGCTGGCCACGCGCGGCAGAAGCGCCGCCCTGCTCCAGGAGGTTAAGACACAGCCTCGGAATTACCCGCCAGTGCCCTCGGGCGCTCGTCGCCGCCCGTCCAACCCAGCAAGCGTCCCC
Organism: Propithecus coquereli; assembly: GCF_000956105.1. Lineage (NCBI taxonomy): Eukaryota > Metazoa > Chordata > Mammalia > Primates > Indriidae > Propithecus > Propithecus coquereli. The sequence goes on along the minus strand of NW_012150563.1, from coordinate 666,742 downwards.
CTCTCGCGACAGCCACCCACGTCCAGTCCTCCTCCACTGCCCGCCCAGACCCTCAGCGCCTCCCAACCAGGGTCCTCCTCTCTGTCCGCCTCCCTCCAGTCTCTCCTCTGCCCAGCAGACGGTACCGTTCTTCTTAAAAATTAATGGAGACTGTTGCTCCTGCTGTTGGCTCCCCGCTTCTTTTCATTTATTCAGCAAACCCTTATCGAGCCCATACTGCGTGCCCAGCCACGTCCCTGCTTTACCCATTCTCTCTTTTTTTTCTTTTTGAGACAGAGTCTCGCTCTGTCACCTGGGCTAGAGTGCCGTGGCGTCAGCCTCGCTCACAGCAACCTCCAACTCCTGGGCTCAAACAATCCTCCCCCCTCAGCCTCCCGGGTAGCTGGGACTACAGATGTGCGCCACTACACCTGGCTAACTTTTTTTATTTTTTAGTAGAGAAGGAGTCTCGATCTTGCTCAGGCTGGTCTCAAACTCCTGACCTCAAGGGATCCTCCCGCCTCAGCCTCCCAGAGTGCTAGGATCACAGGCATGAGCCACCCCTGGCCCTACCCATTCTCTTTTTTTTTTTTTTTTTTTGAGACAGTGTCTCCCTGTGTTGCCCGGGCTAGAGTGAGTGCCATGGCATCATCCTAGCTTACAGCAACCTCAAACTCCTGGGCTCAAGCGATCCTCCTGCCTCAGTCTCCCAAGTAGCTGGGACTACAGGCATGCGCCACCATGCCCGGCTAGTTTTTTCTATATATTTTTAGTTGTCCAATTAATTTCTTTCTATTTTTAGTAGAGACGGGGTCTCGCTCTTTCTCAGGCTGGTTTCGAACCCCTGACCTTGAGTGATCCACCCGCCTCGGCCTCCCAGAGTGCTAGGATCACAGGCGTGAGCCACCGCGCCCGGCCCCCATTCTCTTTTAAAACATCACTTGGATACACTCTGTCTCCCCGCTGTCCCTCCCCTCCCCTCCCTCAGCACGATAGTCTGATGCAGCCTCAGGGCCTTTGAACCTTCTCTTACCCTTCCCCAGAAAGCTCTTCACAGGCTGGCTCTGTTCCTGCCTTTCAGTTTCAGCACCTGTGTCACCCTGCCAGGGGCCTTCCTAAGAGAGTGAGGGCAGCTTTAGAAAGGAATAACGTACCCACCAGCAAAACAACCCATGCTCCTTCTGCGCAAATATTCAAAGGAGACATTTACTTAAAAAGTAAATACCTAAGCACTAAGCTCTTAATTTGTAGTTATTTTTAAAATACATCACCGTTCCCAGCACATAATAGATACCAAATAAAGATGGGTTGATTAAATCAATCAATCAATACCAAGATGATAGCCACGCCACTGCCATTAAAGTCTTAATATTCTAATATTAGAATTTGGTACGTAAGAAGGTAGCATTTTGATTAATGTTTATTAGACGTCTGTTTCCTTGGTCCTTCTCTCTATATAGGAAATAGTTCGCATTGGTCAGATCCCTAAGGATGCCTCTCAGTAAGGAGTGGTCAACCTAACTTTCCACCACAGACTCATTTTCATCAAAATCACCTTACATTTTTGCTACCAAAAATGTTTTCAAGGCAATGTATGCGGTTTAATAGCTCAGGAGGCCCAGAGAGAGATCTCATCTTCAGTTCCTCCTCCTGCTACCAATTTCTTTTGCCTAGGCTCAGCAATGTCTGCAGTTATAAAATAAGTAATAGAGTGGTTGGGAAAATACAGCTGATTTCTAAGGGGAAAAAAGGTACACTGTGCGTCAAGAGAACTCAGAAAGGATTCTCATAGACACAAGATTGCAAGAGAAAAATGTGAAAGCATCTGGCTAAATCTGATGTCCTCAGTTTGCATGTTAGTGTCTCCTGCCCTGGCCCCGCGGCGAGCAGTCGTGACAGGGGCGGCGTGGGGGGCTGCGGTGGCTGGTGGCAGCCAGTGGGCGACAGGCGCCCACGGAGTGGTTCACGGGCCTTTTAGAGCCAAACTCGGAGCCCAGCGGGAGCGGAAGGCGTAAGAGAGCAAAGGCTTTGCCTTGTCCCAATTGTGCCCCCAGTGAATTTCTGCTTTCTCCCCGCAGACGAGCTCCGGGACAACGACAGCATCTGCGACAGCGGCGTGGAGACGTCCTTCCGCAAACTCAGCTTCATGGAGTCTCTGACCAGCAGCAGCCCACTGCTAACTCTTAACAAAACGCCCCCCGATTACGGGCAGGAGGGGCCTATCGAAGGCGAGATTTAGCCCGCTGGCGGCGTCCTCGCCGCCCGAACCAAAGCCCTGAGCCCCCACCGCGCGCCGGAGGAAGGACGGCCAAGTGCATCCAGAGGTGCTCGGAGGAAAGGCGCCTGCCTCGGTCGTGCTCGATCTGGTTGAAGGCCTTTCACACCTGGCTTCCTTTCTTGGCTACAACCGAGTTTTAGTTCGGTTCTCTTGCAGATAGCACCTGGCAGTCGCCGGGGAGGGGGTGGCTGATGGCGCTTTGCTGGCTGCTCCTGGATCACCGTTGCTTCTGTTGTCGTCGCTGCTGCCCCTGCTGCCTCCTGCTGTCATTAAAAGGTGTCACTGTCCCCACTCTGTGTCCTCTCCAGCCATCCACAGCATTCAGCTTAAGCATAAGAAAAGGGATGTTTTAAAATGAGAGTCACTCAGTGTGCAATAAAAAAGGCTCATTGCTTTTTCTAAGGTGGTTAGCTCTGTGATTTGAAAAAAGAGAACATGTACTTGTCGATATTTAAACATGGTTACAATCAGTGCTGAAAATGGTATTTTCCCCTTTTTCTGCATTTTGCTATTGTAAATATGTTTTTTAGATCAAAACTTTAAAGGAAAAATGTTGGATTTATAAATGCTATTTTTATTTTACTTTTATAATAAAAGGAAAAGCAAATTGACGACCTCACCTTGTTTGATCTCTGCAAATACTTTTCTACGATGATGCCGTATGACCGGGGGATCATTCCAGAGCCTGGTTAGCACATGCACGTTTTCGTTAGAGTCAATTTTTTGATCTAGAAATGAACCAACAAAATTATCGAAAGAAAAGTGTTTTCCCCTAAGACGAAAGCTTTGGGTCCGTGAAACCCTTGCCTGGCCCATCCCGTCTCGACTGCGCCGCCCCACCGTCCTCTGCCTCGTGCAGCCCTCGCCTCTCCGGTGTCTGCTCCGCGTCTCCGTGACGCGCCGAGTACCGACGTGTCCACGTACCAGAGGGCTGGGACGAGGAGCCTTCCAGCCTGGAGCTCTGCTGCACTGCCCTTCGCTCGAAGGGTTGAAAATAAGGAAGAGGAAAACATCACAAGTTTTTAACGAGGTGCGTGTGAGCAACGTGGTGTGCGGCCAGGGTCCCTCTGATGACAGATGTGTCTGCTGGGAGCGCATCTCGCTGTCCGCCCCTTCGCTGCAGAGAGCCACCTCCCCCTGGCCGCGCCCATGTCCACGGTGGCCCCGTGCAACACTGGTGGAGGTGGGCACATAAAGGCCTGGGGCCGCGCTGAAGGGCCGTGTGAGGTTGGCTGAGGCTGCACCCACCTTCTCCCTCTGCCCAGCCCTGCGCCCTGCCCGCCCCGCCGCGTTGCCGACCTCCGGGCACCGCCAAAGCAGCATCCTGCACCCGGCTCTCCCTCTCGCAGTGGGCCTCCCAGAGGACCCAGCCTGCGTGGTGCTGGGAACCGTGCCGAACGATTTCGTGCAACATGTTAAGTCATTTAGTCTTGAGAATAACCCAGCGAGGTATGAGATTTTCCTTCTCTATTTATGGAGAAGGAAATTAAGGCCTGAAGAGTTCAAGTAGGCCACGGCTAAGCTGCTTCTGCGTTTACACCCGGCTCTGTCTAGCTCCAGAGCTCGTGAGTTGGGGCATTATCTTGGTAGGATAAGAAAGTGGGTAAAAGTGATTAATTGAGTCCACCAGTAGAACCCAAAATATATAGGAACTTCGTATATGATAAAATTACAAATCAATGAGGAAAAGATTATTTAATAAACAGATGTTCCAGCTTAGACAAAAAGTAATCTGAATCCCAATCTCCCTCTTCATCAAAATCATTTCCAGATGTATCAAAAATTAAACCTTAAAAATACTAGAAATCATAGGTGAATATTCTTGAAGTAGGGAGAGCCTTTCTAAGCAAGACTTCAACCTCTGGTTTAAAAACAGCTTGAGCCGTTCCAACTACTAGGGAAGCTGAGGTGGGAGGATCACTCGAGCCCAGGAGTTCAAGACCAGCCTGGGCAACATAGTGAGACCCTGTCTCTAAAAGTTCAAATAAAATAAAATAAATAAATAGTTTGGGTTCTTCATTTTACAGTGTGTCCCAAATTAATAAAATCTTCTTTTAAAGAAAATTCTACTTCTGTTTTCTCTTACAATGCTATTTCTTCACCCCTACCCACCTCCAATATTCCAGTTTTCGAAAACTGCATAAAGTGAAAAAATACAACTCTGACTTTCCTTAATTCTTTTTTTTTTTTTTTTTTGAGACAGAGTCTCACTCTGTTGCCCTGGCTGCAGTGAGTGCCGTGGCATCAGCCTAGCTCACAGCAACCTCAAACTCCTGGGCTCAAGCGATCCTCCTGCCTCAGCCTCCCGAGTAGCTGGGACTACAGGCATGGGCCACCATGCCCAGCTAATCTTTTCTATGTATTTTTAGTTGTCCAATTAATTTCTTTCTATTTTTAGTAGAGACGGGGTCTCGCTCTTGCTCAGGCTGGTTTCGAACTCCTGAGCTCAAACAATCCGCCCGCCTCGGACTCCAAGAGTGCCAGGATTACAGGCGTGAGCCACCGCGCCCGGCCTTTCCTTAATTCTTATTATCAAACAAGCAGCATGTGCCTGCATTCCCCGCCAGTTCCACTCCTGGAAGACGGTTGTCGTCCAGCCAGCGACGAGCTCAGCCGTCTTAAGCGATGCTGGCTCGCCTCCTACTGAAGGGCGGGACCTGTGCTCCTTCTCTGTGACACTAAGGGCGGAAGAGATGCCAAATGGCTTCCAAGGTTAGGTCGTGAAATGTAACACAGCTTCTGCCCGGTCATCCTGGGTCCCCGCGTCTAGAGGAATCGGCGCAGGTGTTTGCACGGCAGCCTGCGCCGAGGCCCCAGCCAGTGCCAGCGCCACCTGCCAGGTGTGCACGGCAGATTACACGTCTGCGGAAGATTCTAGCGCTCAGACACGGAGTCTCCCCAGGCAGCCTTCAGACTGTCTCAGCTTATGCTCCCAGAATGGAGACAAACTTCGCTGGGCCTGCGGATCCGCGAGCAAGTTAAACAGTGGTTGAGGTTTCGAGCCCTGGGCGGGGAGCGGACTGGCCCAGTTCCGCAGGTCTCTGACGCGGCGGCCTCCACGCCAGGGTTCACGGGACAGAGACGCGGACTTGAGGAGGAGCCGCGGAGCCACGCGTGCCGAGTTAGAAAGCAACGTCCCTCTTCTTGTACAAGGAGCCCTGTTGCTCTGCTGTCCTAGGGGCTTACTCTGCCCCCTCCCGGTCCCGGCGCTCCTCTGAGCCTCCGCGGGGTGCTGGCCCGGGTGGGGGCCCCTGGCGCCGTCTGGGGCGCCGTGAAAGGAGGGTCCACACTGTGCCAGCAGGTGGGGATCAACCGCAAGGAACACGGAGGCCGGGCAGAAAGCTGCGACAGGCCTGAAATCAGCCTTCCCAGAAAGCCTGCGACCCGGCAGGGGCCACTTAAAAATAGCTTCCTCCGAAGCGCGCTCATCTTCCGAGGTTTCTGTGCTCTGCGGGCGTAGCGCAGACCCGCTGGGGAGCGGCGGCCTTTCCTTTCCGCGGAAGGGAGCCCCGCCGCTGCTATTCCACCCACCCGCTGCTCTTCCACCCACCCGCTGCTCTTCCACCCACCCGCGTCCCCCGCGGGGCCGCGCGGGGCACAGACAGCCCGGTCACCGCCGGGGCGCAGCCCCGCAGCCGGGGCCTCGTGCGTTTCAGCAGGAGACAGGAGGGGAACGAGCCAGCCGGGCGGGGCGTTTGTCCCGGCCCCTGGGAGGAGTGATTGCTGCTGCAAGCTCTCAAGACATGCCCGGGGGGCGTGACCCCGGCACACAGAGAGGAAACGTGATTGAAGTTTAAATAACTCAGCCCAGATTCAAACCCAGGCCTGTCTGATCTCAAAGACTTTTCTTTAACAATGTCTGTAGGCTTTGACAAAAAGATGCTTTATTTAAAAGAGAAGGAAAAAATTGCACACAGATCTGTACAAAGAGGATGGTACCATGGACCCAACCAGAATGCAAAAGGAACCCACGGGTCACTAAGAGGACACATGGCTCGGTTAAAATGACTGGATTCCCCCCCCCCCCCACCAACAACAGGCGAAGATGCTTAAACTCGAATTACTCGTTGACTGCAGGCTGTTGCGTCTCTTTCTACTTCCTATTTTGCGCTTTTGGGGGGAATTTTCTTTCCGATTTGTACTTGCCCAGGTAATGGACGTGGGGAGGCCCAGGAGTCAAGAGAGGATGAAAATGAAATTGTTTATCTTCTTAACGATCACAGAACTTAGGGGTGAATACGATTAAAGACCGCTACCTCGACAGATCATCCGGATTTTTATCTGCCCATGAACACCTGCGGCGCGAGAGCGTCTCCTCCCTGCCGGCCTCGCTGCGGCTGCTGCGTGGAGACGCCAGTCTCCAGGACGACAGTTCCTGTCCCTTGGTTTCCTGGGCTCGTCGTTTGGCTTTGCGACGGGGCGAGACACTGAAGCACCGGGTTACTATGGATTCCGTGACGCGCACAATAGCCCTCTGTTACCTCGGACAAGTGACTGTTTTTCTGCAAGTTGTGCGACCTTCTAAGCAGGAGAGGGAGGAAGGGGCTGAGACAGCGTCTCCTCGCTTCTGTCGCTAGTGCTTTGGTGTCGACACCTGTTTCCAAAACGCCTATCTCGTTGACGTAATCAACAACCACCTTCAAGGAACGAAGATGCGCATTCAACCAAGATTTCCTGGGCGTCTTGTGCGTGCCAGACACCACGGTGGCGGTCACCATTCAGCATCGCTTATCACTTGCTCACAAAACCTAAGTATTTCGGGCCCGTTTTACAAATGAGGAAACTGAGGCACATACGAAGCATTGCTGCGGGATCTCCTGGCGCCAGTCAGTGCGTTAGGAAACCCGGCGCAGCGGGGCAGGAGGCTGAGCGCCGTCCCCACGTGGCCAGGCCCGGCCGCCGCCACTCTCCCTGCAGCCCGGTCCGGCGGGGCGACCGTCGCCGTCAGCGGAAGGGAAGGCGCCGGGAGAGCGTCGCGCGCGGGAGTTGAGCGCGCTCCTCCCTCCCGTGTCGTGCCGGAGAAAAGCTGTGGTCCCGCGGCCACGCTGGGTAGAGGCGCGGGCTGCTCCTGTTCCCGATATTAAGGGGGCTGTTGATTTTGGTGACACAGACCGTAATCCCCTCCCTGCGGGAGGCTGCGCAGTAAGGTTCTCTGCGGCTCTAGCTCACGTGCAGACGCGCGCTCTGAAGGCCACCCGCGATCACGGGGAACGGGCCACCCGCGACCACCGGGAACGCCACCCGCGACCACGGGGAACGGCCACCCGCGACCACGGTGATCGCCACCCGGGATCACGGCGAAGGCCACCCGCGACCACGGCGAACGGGCCACCTGCGACCACGGCGAGCGGCCGGCCCCGAAGGCCACACCGTTTCTCGGCGTTAGGGAGGAAGGGCGCACCGTGAGGGCAAAGTCACAGTCAACCTTCAGGAAACCCTCGGAGACGACCACGGGTGCGGGAAGGTAGGGTCGGGGACAGTCAGAGCGGCGAAGCCTCCCGGCCCCTGCCCTGACTCGCGGGGACCCCCGCTGTCCCCGCTTCACGCTTCCTTAGCGCGTTAACCGCCGCGTGAGTTGTATTTAACTCACGCCAGTTTTGAGCCCGGGGCCTTGCGGAGCAGACGGAGACTCAAGTCTCCGAAACAAACTCAGCAAGTGTGCCGTGAGCCGCACATAGCTCGAGTGGCGGGCCGTGCAAACACCGATCGAGCGTCGCACGGGTTGCACATGAGTCATGCACAGAGAACGATAAAAAACAAATTTTTCATTAGGTTGGAAAGAATCGTTTTGTTTTCCAAGCTTTTGTTCTATTTTTGTCATAAAACACCGTGGCCCCCCATAAAAACTTTCTATTCCGGCGAGGCAGTCGCTGCCCGAGAAGTCTTGGCGATTCGGGTGCCAAGGAGAGCGGTGGCCCCGGGTCCGCCCCGCAGGAAAGCGGCAGGCGGGTCCCCTCTTCCTGCTCCGCAGCCCTGGCGTGACCCGGGCGCTCAGATGAGGGAGCAAGGAGCAGACGCCGGTTCTCGGGGAAACCATGCTCTGCTCGGGGCAGAAGCACAGCAGACAAAGCCGAATTCCAGAAACCCCTTCACCCGGGACTCCTCCTTGGCTCCCAGGACGCCGGGTGGATGATGAGGACAGCGACACGAGTCCTTGAGGAGCACGACGGGGGCAGCAGACCCGGGAGGCTGTGAACCAATGCCGCATGCTGGACAGCCCGGTTAGCAGGTCTGTGCGCAGGCAAAAAAGGAGGATTTTCTTCATTTCAAAACTGTTTTGCAGTCCCCTTTCCCGTTCCTAAGGCAACAGTGCACAACTTGTGAGTTATTTTTTCTTAAAAAAATTTGAATGAAAAACTTCATGCCGTGGATCCCGCCCCCTCAATTTGCAGTACCCCTGCTCATCACCTTATTTGAATGGAAACCTTAGGGCCTGTAATCCTGGCACTCTGGGAGGCCGAGGTGGGAGGATCACTCAAGGTCAGGAGTTCGAGACCAGCCTGAGCAAGAGCGAGACCCCGTCTCTACTAAAATTAGAAAGAAATTAATTGGACAACTAAAAATATATAGAAAAAATTAGCTGGGCATGGTGGCACATGCCTGTAGTCCCAGCTACTCGGGAGGCTGAAGCAGGAGGATCGCTTGAGCCCAGGAGTGTGAGGTTGCTGTGAGCTAGGCTGACGCCATGGCACTCGAGCCCGGGCAACACAGTGAGACTCTGTCTCAAAAAAAAAAAAAAAAAAAAGAAGTTACAATTTTTAAAAATCAGTTGTAACAAATTTTTAAAACTGTCCTAGTCTTAAGCCTGTCTGACTTCAGAGTCAGAGCCCTTAACTGCGGCACCGCGCTGGCGGGGAGCAAGAAAGACGCCTGAGCCAGTCGTGTCGTCCTGGGCACAGACACGGGCGCTCTCGGCCATCGGAAATTCTTTTTGTCTCCTTAGACCCTAGAAGGGAAAAACACAACAGCTAATTCAGATAATTATGACATTCGAGGTGGGACAGTTTGAATAGATTTTATATAGTTTCAACTCTTCGAGGGTAAATCCCACTTGTTTTTTGTGTAATGGTCCCAAAACATTAAGAATTCTCCTCGCTAGACTTTTACATCTATATTCAGACGTCACCTCTTTAAAATGCGGTTTGGGCCATGATTTGCTGGCGAAATACGACCTACATCTTCGGGACGCCCAGGCAGGCGGGAGGGATCCAGGTCCCCGCCGCCCCTTCCGGGCACTCACTGCCACCCATCCCACCCCGGCCCCTGGCTGGGCCTGCCCACGGCCACCGCCCGCGCTGCCCAGGCTCGCTCTGCCGCCCTGCTAGGCCGGCTCTGGCGCTTCATCCGGAGGCAGTGACAATCGTATTCACAATAGCTCACATTAGCTGCACAGTCGGTCTGTGCTGCCAATAATCTGTGCATCGTCTCCCCAGTCCTCACAATTCACCTGAGAGCAGGTGCTATCACTTCCCCCACGTTTAACACACCGATTGCCACGTGAGTTGTATTTAACTCAGGCTAGTTTTTTTTTTTTTTGTTTGTTTGTTTGTTTGAGACAGAGTCTCACTCTGTTGCCCGGGCTAGAGTGCCGTGGCGTCAGCCCAGCTCACAGCAACCCTCAAACTCCTGGGCTCAAGCGATCCTCCTGCCTCAGCCTCCCGAGTAGCTGGGACTACAGGCATGCGCCACCATGCCCGGCTAGTTTTTTCTATATACTTTTAGTTGTCCGATTAATTTCTTTCTATTTTTAGTAGAGACGGGTCTCGCTCTTGCTCAGGCTGGTTTTGAACTCCTGAGCTCAAACAATCCGCCCGCCTCGGCCTCCCAGAGAGCTAGGATTACAGGCGTGAGCCACCGCGCCCGGCCAACTCAGGCTAGTTCTGAGCCCGGGGCCTGGTGAAGCAAAACCCTGAAGTTGATTTGTGCAAACCTTACTTGTCAATATTCTTATTGTTACAATTAATATTGACAATTTAATTCTACAAACATGGATTGCATTGCGTATAACTCGCGCACAGAAAACAATGAAAAATAACAAATTAGAAAGGATCGTTTTAATAAGACACCGTGGCCTTATCTAACCCGGCAACCCCGACGTAAGATAAGGATCGTTTTAATAAGAATAAGAAAAAATTTTTTTCTAGTGTGGGAGTCAATGTGTTAAAGAAAGTAAGACGCAGACTCGGTAACCTGTACGACATGTAGCCGACGGGGGATCTGGGACTCAACACAAGTGAGAGAGGAGGCCTTGTCGTCTTCTTGCCTGGGGCCTTTTGGGTGACTCTGGAAAACTCCTGTAGCTGCAGACACTATCTGAAAAGCTTTTTTTCCCTTCTGCCTTCAGGCTGCTGTCGGTCCCGCTCTCTTTTTCCTCTCACCTTCTCCCCGTCGGTCATCAAAGGCCTTCGAGGCCAGGTGCGGAGGGCCGCTTGTGGAGTCTGAGGCCCCTTTTCAGGTTTTCGGAGTTTATGCCGAATGTCGGGGCCGACAGTGTTAGGATGGATCGTCCCTTCCGCAGCATCAAGATGGAAATGAGTAAAGAGCGGAAAGTTTCAGACAGCGGCAAAAGAAGAGCGCGCTGGATTCTCATGTTGGCTCCCAGCCATCGACACCGCCTTCCGCCCCGCAGCCCTCGGAAGGGGCGCGCAGGAACGGCGGGCAGCGCGGTGCGGCCGGAGACGCGGAGACGGAGAAGAGGGAGGAGGAGCGCGGAATCCGAAGGGGAAGCGTCATGGGGAAAGCGGAGGCGGCGGGCGAGGCGGGACGATGCGGGGCGGGGCGGGCAGGGACCCGCCAGCCTGGCCAGTTGGCGAGGCTCGGGCGAGGCTCGAAGGAGAGGACGCAGGCTCTTGGCCGCCCGGCGGCGACGGGCGGTCCGGCAGTGGCGTAGCGACCCACGGATCCACTCTCGGGCCGGATTGCCTGGTCATTTAATTGACCAAACGTTCGGGACGCTGGTCGGTGCGTCCCAAAGTTCCCGCCGGACGTTGCCCACGCAGTCACTGACGTTCGGGACGCGGCCAGCGAGTGCCGAATTCTGACCGAGCGTTGCAAGGGTGCTGGGGGCTGGTCCCATGTTCCCGTGTGGGTCGGCGAGGGCGTCCCCAGCTCGGATGGCCGTCGGGGTTCTGATCAGACAGCCGGCATCCCCAGAAATCTGGGTCAGAACAAAACCCGCCGATCTGGGCCAGAGAAGACCAAAACCCCAACCTCCGCCCCAGACCGTGACCGTGGCGTCTCCCCAGAGGGGCGCCCGGGCCGGGGGAGCCCGACGGGACCGAGTCCCCGGGCAAGAGCGGTGGGCGGCGCCCCTCCAGGCCGCCCTGCCGAGCGCCCGCTCCCACGGGGCTTCTCCTGGACCGAAATAAATCAAAGCCGGAGGCCGCCACGGTCCACCCGGCGCCCGTGACCACTCCCGCGGTTTCCGGGGACCCGGTGACCCCGAGCGCCGACGGCCCGAAGGCACCGAGGGGCGTCCCAGGAACCGCGCAGGGGAGGGCGCGGCGTCAAGACCACAGGTAGCCAACGAGGGGACAGAGGGACCTCGCGGGGAAGCGCAGGGCAGAGCGACGTCCTCGGGCGGCCACCCGTCCGCTCCCCTGCCCCGCCCCTGTCGCGCTCCTTCTGTCCTTCTGGGAGGACAAACGTTTTTACTTTTATGCGTCTTAATCTCCGTGTGAGCATCTTTCTCCCTCCGAGGATTTGCGCCCTCACAAGGGTGGCTGACTTCCAGCCCGCACCTGTCGCTGCTGTGTCGTTGAGGACGCTGTTGATGCAAAATCAGAATCCCTGATTACGCGTCGGTTAAACGAATGGGCCTTTATTTTTTTCTCGCATCCTGCGAAGGCCGAAGTCAGACGGCTGCAGGGTGATTCAGCAGCTCAGTATTTGCGACGTTCCCCGTGTGCCGACGGTGCTTCTTCAAGGTCCGAGAAAGGCAGCATCGGGCCCTCAGACGGCAGCTTCTCAGCTTCCCCGACGGCAGCTTCGCCGCGGTCTGTCTCTGATCGAGCAGGAAACCTTCCCCCAGGGGCCCCGTGTGAGCCATCAACTCGGGTTTCATTGGCCAGAATTGCGTCACCTGCCTAACCCTGCACGGGTCGCTGGCGGAGGGGACAGGGCCAGCGTGCAAGGTACGACGCAGCCCGAGGCCGGACGGAGAAGAGCAGGACCGGCCGTCGGGGCGGCGTGTCTGCTGCAGCGACTGGCAGGGTGCGGGTGGTCTCCCCCGACCCAGGACGTCTCACACAGGCCGTGATAAGGAACAGTAACAAAACAGGGATCAGAGTGTTGTTCCCACACACATTATGAGGCAGGACTGAGTACTGGTTCTCAAACAGAAATGTCTGTGATCCAGAATGTTCCGTATCCCGAGAACTCCAGGTAACTTGGGTGGCACTGTATCACTGTGCTCACTCGCTACGTAGCCTGATGCGGCGCAAGGGGGAACTCACATCTTGTTTAAAGGCCGAGACCGACCCGAGGGCTGAAGCTGCGTTAGGCTCGCACCTTCCCTTCCCTGCCAGAGGGACATTTGTGAGACACGAGGCCGCGACCCCGCCTCAGCCATGCGGAGCCGGCGCCGTTTGCCCCAGTCAAGGGCTCAAGGATGTCCTGGCTGGCGAGGCGATCTTGTGCTTTTCCTTCCTTATGTATTAGATACAACCCAAGTGCCCATCAATACGTGAGTGGATTAATAAAATGTGGTACATGTACACCATGGAGTACTATTCAGCTTTAAGAAACAATGGTGATACAGCACCTCTTGTATACCCCTGGATGGAGCTGGAGCCCATTCTAAGTGAGTATCCCAAGAATGGAAAAACAAGCACCACATGTACTCACCAGCAAGTTGGTTCCACTGATCAACACCTAAGTGCACATACAAGAATAACATTTATTGGGTGTCAGGCAGGGGGGAGAGGGGAGGAGGGGACGGGTATTTGCATACACAAAGAGTGCAATGCGCACCATCCGAGGAATGGACACACTTGAAACTCAGAATTGGGGGGTGGGCAAGGGCAACATACGTAACCTAAACATCTGTACCCCCATAATATGCTGAAATAAAAAATAAAGAAAAACACCTTATTAAAAACAAAAAAGACTCATTTCTCAACTGAAAAAATTTTTCCATTCATTAACATAAACTTTCCAAAAAGCTTGTCCTGAAGTGTTGAACGTGACGGCCTTATCTAATCCGGCAACCCCGACACTGTGACATCAGCCTCACAGGACTCGTCGTCAGCTGGGATCGCCTCATCTGTTCACCTCCGTCTTGTCTCTCTCCTGCAACAGATGGTCCATGAGAGCAGGGACTTGTCTGCCCTCCTCACTGCCATACCCCCAGTGACAAGGACAGTGCCTGTCCAGAGTGGCCCGCGATAAATGCTTGATAAATGAATGAATAAATCCTAAGTTAGAACACAAATGTGTCTTAACACCTGTCTTATCTGTGATTCTCAGGGTTTTGTACGTCACTCTGGCTAAAACTTCTGATGAACCAATTAGAAAATGAGAATCCCCCATTCACTTGGAAATATACCGCCTTTTCTGCCAAACGCTTCTAATTTCATGCGTTTATTGAACTGCTAAGATTGCATTTGGTCAAGGAAGACTCTGGGAATATTTTCAAATGCTAAGAATTTCCCACACAAACAATGCCGACTTGTTTTTCCTCCTTACAAGATAGGGAATAAGTTTCCTATCTGAGAGCCAGAGGTAGCCCAAGAGAATATTCTTTCCGTCTTCAGGTCTTTGTCACTTTGGGAATGTTTGGGAAACATATCTTTATTTCTCCTGCACTCTAGTTCACCTTCATTCCAACAGAGAACAGAATTTATTTACTTTCCAAGTGACTTCCAGTTTGAAAATGTCTCACAATGAAAAGTCAAGTAAGAGAAAAAAATCAAAAGAGTTTTAGTGAACGTTAACGAGAAAATGACCATTTTTATTGTTCTGTTTTGAAATGGGCGGAGACTACCGTGGGAACTGACCTCTTCCTCTCTCTGGAATGGGCTTTGCAAGAGCACCCCATCCTGGCCCTTTTGTTCTATTGTTTTGCACGACCACGAACAGAAAAACCTCAGAAACCCCAAGCTGAGAGTAAGTGTATCAGACTCAGGGCCAGTAAATGTGGCAAAATAAATCTATTAAAGTGGTAGAAATGACTAACCTCACCGCCACACATGAACTGTGGGAGAACGTTTTGACTACTACTGTTCTCTCACAGAAATATTGACGTAAGTATACAGCACATTCCTCTCCTTTTATAACTTATTGTCAGCATATATTTATGTTCATTCATTAATTTATTCTTCCTTTACAAATTATTCTTTTCTGGTATCTTTTTCAGAAAGCATTTGCGCATAAGAATTTGCCCTAGGCCGGGCGCGGTGGCTCACGCCTGTAATCCTAGCACTCTGGGAGGCCGAGGCAGGCGGATTGTTTGAGCTCAGGAGTTCGAAACCAGCCTGAGCAAGAGTGAGACCCCGTCTCTACTAAAAATAGAAAGAAATTAATTGGACAACTAAAAATACATAGAAAAAATTAGCCGGGCATGGTGGCACATGCCTGTAGTCCCAGCTACTCAGGAGGCTGAGGCAGGAGGATCGCTTGAGCCCAGGAGTTTGAGGTTGCTGTGAGCTAGGCTGACGCCACGGCATTCACTCTAGCCTGGGCAACACAGTGAGACTCTGTCTCAAAAAAAAAAAAAAAAAAAAAAAGAATTTGCCCTTAAGAATTTATCATTTGCCTATACTTACTTCATTTTTACTATTGCTTCAGGAACTAAATCGGTGATAATGATTATGGTTAAAAAGTACAACCACCATGGACTTAGCATTTATTGTGTTCCATGCCCTATTTGTTTAGTCCTCACAACTACCTTTGAAGGTGAGAGATTCTTATCTCCATTTCATAGCAAGTTTTAATTAAATAATATAAATAAAATGGCTTCAACTCAAGCTAAAGGGAGTGCGGCCTGGCTGTCAGGACCAACAGGTTCAAATCCGGTTCATAGGCCTCAAATTAGAAAGCTCACCAGATTCACCAGGTCTGGTGCCCACACACCATCACAGGTGACGACACCCCCAAAATTTTCAAAATGACCACGCTGACGTCCATTTCAACGTGAGCTTAGTTTTCAAAGAAGGATCACGCAAACAGCCTTTTAAAAAAGTTGTTATTGTTTAAAAGATATTTCATAACAAAACCCACAAATGAGAAAAGAATCGTACTCAAAAAAGGAATCAAATGGCAACAATGAACCCCCCCAAACTGCCAGCACGGCCACCACCGAGAAAGCGCTATCATGAAATCTGAGCCTCCTTTCCCTCCGGAAATAACAGCAAAGCACTTCATTTTCGCATTGGCATTTCTCAGAGCTCACTGTGGAAGGCCGACATCACCTTGAGAACCTTCCATTTGGTTCCAGAGATCCTGCCATGGTCACATTCCCGTGACTCCCCGAGGGGCCCTCTGGTTACAGTCGGTTCGTGGGCTGCTGACGCTGGGAGGTGACGGGCCGAAAACACGGGCCTGGCACGGATTCGGGAACGCGCAGGCACAGGCCTGCTGAGGCGGGACCGGCAGGAAGAGCCGTCCCTGGAGGTGCTCGCGGTGCCAGCTCTTCGAGGCGCGACGGCCCGGACGCGCGGCAGGAGCGGGTGAGCGTCTTCAGCGTGGCCCTGGCTGTCTTCCTCGCCGGCCAGGGCTGCAGAGATGCTTTGTTCCCAGCGCCGCGGACGACACTGGAGTCCCTCAGTAAATATCCGCCAGGGAGGTCGCGTGAAAAGACTGCTCCAGCTCGCCCTTGCTGGTGGCCGCCCAAGGGTAAAACAGTACGCGGCGTGTCTTCTCGGTCATGAGGAAGCCGTTGTCACTGAATCTCCCTGGGACGCTGCCTACATCCAGCCAAACAAAGGGAGCGACGGCTGAGGTTTCCAGATCGAACACAAACGCGTCACCTTGCTGAGAGATGAGGGCCTGAAAGAAAAAGCAGCGAGGCTGAGGGCAGAGCCGCCGTGTCGGTGCGGGCGCTGAGGGGCGCGTCCTGCGCTCTGACTCTGCAGCTGCCCACGGCAGATACTCCACGCGCGGTTCCAGGCAACGCGTGGAAAATGATTACACGCTGTGGAAAAGGACCGAATTGTAATCTCAAGCCAAGGACACAGGTAGTCTCCAATTATTAGGGAGAACATGTCACAAGAAGCTCAAAGCTTTTTATCCTTTACAGTTTTTCTCAGAGTACCATCAAGAGAGGAACGTTTTTGCAAAGGGCTGGGTGGTTTCAATGACTTTCTAGGGATCTGTCTGGACGTAGCTGCAAAGCACAACCGTGGAACTTACATTCGCGTCTCCTGAAAAGATCCGGCCATCTAGAAAGCAGCCTGCCAGGCGTTTGCAAAAGCTCTCCTGTGAGAGCGTCTCTCTTTTATTACATAGGACAGTAAAGTCACATTATTAGCATTTTTAGCGCGTGTGAATTCCGCACAGTATCGGCAGAAAGAGAGCGTGCAGTGGAAAGCAGGGAGTCTCCATTCCACTCACAACAGCTGGTTCGCAGAGTGGGCGGCGGCCGTGCACGCCTGGGGCTGAGCGCCCGGCTCCCCACGGCCTGCACGTGTCACCAGCGTCGCTCCCGACGCAGACACGCCACCCTGTAGGGCTCACGTTATACGTTATGTGTGACATAAAGAATTCCAAAGGGCAGTTTTTACTATATATAATTTAGCCTTACACACTTGCACGTTTACCATTCAGGATTCTGAGTTATAAACAAGAAAACCTATATTGACAGAAGGAGAAAAGAAACTGAACAAAATGTATTCAGTAGCTGTTGAGGGTCAGAGGCTCAAGCTTGAGCCACCCGGCTGTTCCAGTGAAGACGGCAAAGCAGCTGCAGGCGTGAGGCCCGTGTGGTCCCCCAGCAGCCTCGGCTACTGCCGCTCCAGGGCCAGGGCTGGAAGGGGCTCTTTGGACTGGAAATCTGTAACTGTACGTGTAACTGCAGAGCCTAGGGTTTCAGTGTGTCTCCCTGGCTTCAGGGAGACAGGCAGAACGAGTTTCTGGCATCTCTTTTGGGATAGTATAGCCAAGTACCTAGCACCTATTAAGCCCAAAATAAATGTTAACTGACATTATTATTACTATTATTATCATTATTATACCTCATTAAGAATAACAAATCTCATTGAATCCCAAATGAGGTAAAACAAAGAAAGAAGCCATACTTCTCTCCCACCTCCAATTACCTCAAGGTAATGAAGGGTCAATTTAAGGGGAAAAGAATTGTTTTCAGACGGGTGTAGTAGCTCACACCTGTGATCCTAGTATTCTGGGAGACCGAGGTGGGAGGATTGCTTGAGTTCAAGAGTTTGAGACCAGTCTGAGCAACAGCGAGACCCTGTCTCTACAAAAAATAGAAAAATTAGGTGGGCATGGTGGCACATACATATTGTCCCAGCTACTTGGGAGGCTGAGGCAGGAGGATCACTTGAGCCCAGGAGTTTGAGGTTGCTGTGAGCTAGGCTGACGCCACGGCACTCACTCCAGCGTGGGTGACATAGCAAGACCCTATCTCAAAAAAAAAAAAAAAAAATTTGTTTTCAAAATCATAAGTTTAGACACCACACATTTTTTTCCAGTACCTTTTTCTGGAAAAAAAAATACATGTCAGTGTATGTCATTTCCTTCAAATCTGTTCTATATCAGTTGTTACAGATAACAGATTTTTCTTATATGGCTATTTGGCTATTAATTTGGAAAAAAGATAAGGTTTCAGTTGCTAGGCTTCTTTCTAATAAAATGCAAGGATTAGGTGTGTTTATATGATTATGTCAAAAGCAAATGCAGAGAATCCTTTTAAATGCAGTAAAAGTTTAAAACAAATTTTAAACTTGCTAAAAACAGGGAATGAAACTTCATAAAAAAATATTTCCCATTACTGTGTGTAAGAGAAAAGGAAGGAAAGGTTTTCAATCAACTAGACAAATTTCAAATTCTCTGGCTACACAATTTTTATAACATGTCCTGGTCGTCCCAGCTTTTTTTCCTAGCAATCGTAAGGAGATTTGGTGATTGAAGCAATAAATCAAAGAAAGCAGACTGAATATTAATAGACTCCACCGAAATCAAAATCAGAGTGCTTCCGCCGCCTCCAGTGCTCCCAGCCGTAGGAGCCCGTGCTCGGAGCTTACTCCCCCACCCCGGCTTTCTCACGTGTGAGACGCGGGTCACAAGCTTCAGGGCTGCTGCGGAAATCGGACAGTGCTCAGTAAAGCACCTAGAACAGAACCTGGCACCCAGGCGAGGCGCAGTCAGCGGTGGTGACTCGTGCCTCCCCTCCCGCCACGGTGCCAGCCCACCAGCGAAGGGCGATGGGACAGACAAGTGGCAGTAACTGGAAACCCTCACAAGTCCTAGGTTAGGAATAAAAATCACTGGGTCTTTGCCTTTAGGGGGAAAGCAGCCAGTCTTCCCCAGGCCTCGGGAAACTCAGTACCAAAGGGGGGAAAAAAAAAAAAAAAAAAGGTGCGCACAGCAGGGGGCAGGGAGCTGGGCCAGGAGCAGGAGGGCCCCAGGAAGCCGCGGCGCACCCCCCACCCGCGCTTACAGTGATATTTGCCTTGCGGAGCCCCACGGCCTCCTTCGGTGAGGACAGGAAGTGATAGTTGATTGGGCTCAAGAGTTTAAGGTCCATTGACAGGTAAAAGGAAAGCAGGCAACTTTCTCGTGTACAATTCCCACATCTCAGCAGCGTAGACACTGGCTCCTTGTAGAGGAGAGCAGCCTGCCCGGCCCCGATCACAAGGTGTGTGGTCACGCGAGAGCACAGAGGCTGCAGGGAGCCCCACGTGTGGACTCTCACCTGGGGAGAGAGAAAACCGAATGCAAACAGACATTCTCGGTGACTGTCTTTTTAGGGAACAATAGCGATAACAGCTGAAAGCCAGAATAGCAGAAGTGGCAAAGAGACTACGAAACCCGAGTTTTAATCCCGGCCCCCCAAGTACTAGGTCTGTGACTGCACTGCTCCCCTTCCCAGCCTCCATCCCTCCACGCTGAGAACCAGAACAGCGACAGCATTTGTTTCGTGGGCTGTCGTGAGAATTTAAAAAAATAATCCATGGCAGGTGCAGCACCTTGTACATTGTAATTATTCTACAAATGTGACCTATTTTCAGTGTTATTGGTGTCCTCCAAACTGGAGCCACCAAAGTCTTTGAGTTTCTGCCCTTTCTTTTTACTTAAATTCGTTTCAGATACAAGCTTAGTTTTCCACATCCCCATCCTGAATAGTTTTACTGACTTTGACTTTAACATACCATTTTTTGTCATTTCTTTTTGCAAACTTTGGACCACTTCCAGCCTCTCATAATTATAAATAACCTTACTTTTAAGTGGCACCTTACAGTTTATATAATTTGTTTGCATCTATTTTATTTACTACGCATAGAAATCCTTTAAAAAGGTAGACTGGTATCATTTTACAGAGGAAGAAATTGAATTGTCAAGATGTTAAGAGTTTTGCTTAAGGCCACATAGTAAACAGCAAGAGTTCTAACCTGAATATATGGATTCTGGCTGCAAATTAATTTTTCTTTTATTTTTCCCAAATGGAATATAACCAAACAACTGAAGAAATAATCTAAAAGTCTCCCTCTATTGCAGAGAGAAAGAAATCCGAGCAACTCACCGTGAGCGTCACCGTGTGGTTGGCGTGAAGGTCCGATACACCGTAGACGTAGAACACACTTTGGTCCTCAAAGCCCACTGGCAGCAGGGGGGCAAAGAAACGGCGAGCAAAGTAGTGCAGCATCTTCCACTTCCCTCCGTACTCTGAAAATAATCGAGAGCGTTAGGAGACGGCCGGGGTCAAGCGGTCAGAGTCCGCGTGGCGCAGCGGCATCCGCGTGCGGCTGTCCTGGTTCCAGGGAGTGAGCCCACAAAGGACGGTCAACGATGGAACGCAGCCACGTTTGTTAAGGGCTCTGAGCGTTCTGGATACTGTGTCCACCCCACAAGGGTGGGGCAGGCAATTAGCAACCCACTTTACACGGGAGGAAACGGAGGCAGTCGGTTGAAGCGCGCTGGAGGTGGTATTTTGAGTCCAGATCTGACTCCCACTAGCCTGTCTCAAATGCAGTTCTGCTTTCGGGAGCTCGGTACACCAGTGTTCCTTTGTGCTGCACGCACACGAAGGACATGAGCAGCAGCAGCGTCCGCGGTGAACACCTGTTACAGACACCCACCCACAAGCCGACTTAGAACTCAAAGCTTCCTTTTCCCACAGGCATAAAACCCTCTGAGCGCATCAAAACCACCACTGTGCAAATGTGGCTGGCAAGGTCAGACTGGAGGAAAACCAGGGAACCAATGACAATTAATGACAGTTCCACAAATGCAATTAGAAGTTGTCAAGAATCTGTAAAATTCTGTGTCTTACTGACACATCTAGTGTGCTAAACCCATTAACTTAAAAATCTTTCAACATCGCCTTTTCTCAACATTCCTCTATTTCAATGATCCTTCCGCACAAAGCACAGCACCACCAAATAACTTCCCGGAGAGGTGGAGAAGCAGAGAGAGAAAAAGGGAGAGAGGTGCCAGAATGCACCATGCAAGCTGCTGAGACAGAGGAATGTACTTTTGAAGTTCAGATAAAACTAATTTCTTTAGAGTTTTGCAAAATACCAACTCTCAGCACTTCAATCCAACGCTTAGCACTTCCTCAAACAGCAACCACGGGGCTGTGGTGTGGCGCGCAGGCCTTTCCCGTTGGACCTACACGGTGAACGAGAACTGACATTTGGCAAATTTTCTCACACATGGAAGATGGCGTGGACCTGAGGTAACGCACACGCCCGCAGGTGCACTGTCCCGTTGTGGGTCAAGACTTTCAACGTGTGGTTCCAGAGGCCAAGGCCATAAACAAGACACACGCAAGCGAACGGGAATGGAAACGAAAGGTCTCACTGATACATACTGCTATGGTTCGAATGTCTCCTCCGAAACTCACGTCGACACGTAACAGCCATTGTGACGGTGTCGAGAGCTGGGGACCCACTCAGAGGCTCCTAGGCCACGAGGGCGCTGCCCTCCTGTGAACGGACTAACGTCCTCTTTGCAAGAGCAGGCTCATCATGAGGAGAACGGGTTGTTAGAAAAGCAAGTTCTGCCCTGTCTTACTCTGGGACTCCCTCGAGCTCTCTTGCCCTTCTGCCTCCTACCGTGGGAGGATGTAGTGGGGGTGCCCTCGCCAGAGCCGGCACCATGCTCTTGCACTTCCCAGATTCCAGAACATTCGCCACACACATTTCTGTTCGTTATAAATGAACCAGTCTGGGTTGCTCTGTGACAGCAACGTAAAACAGACTAGGACACCAACCTAAGTTAGTAATCAGTAACAAAGTTTGGATAGCAACATAATACTCTTCATAACAGGCTAAAAATATTATGTGACTTCTGGCTTTACCATTAGCCCTGTAACTGTCCAAGTTTATGAACCAAGCAACATTCCCAGGTGGATTTTTATATTTGCAAAATTATAACCATAAACTTAGACTAATTTTTAAAAATAAAGTACTGTCATATGTCGCTTAACAACAGGGATACATTCTGAAACACGCGTTGTCAGGCAATTCTGTCACTGTGCAAACATCACAGGGCACACTTACGCACACCGAGGCGGTGCAGCCTGCTACACACCTGGGCGTAGCCGACTGCCGCTGGGCTACAAGCCTGTGCAGCACGTTGCCTGCTGGATACTGCAGGCACCCTAACACAGTGGTGAGTACTTATGCATCTGAACATATTTGAACACAGACGATGTGCAGTAAAAATAGCGGCATCATAATTTTAGGAGACTGCTGTCACATACGCAGTCCGGCATTGGCTGGAATTTGTGTGGTGCGTGAGTGTACGTAAGAACTTGCAGATTCTAAGCGGCTGTTGACCTCCCTGCTACCACCGCGTCAGGTGGTGAGAGACGGCACGCACCTCCCTCAGCTGCACACGCCGTGAGCAGTGGATCTCTGCAGCCAACTAAACAGAGTTAAACAGGGACTCTGAGGCTGCCCGGGGCAGGAGCAGGTACAGCCGAACCTGTCGCCGCTTCTCGCTGGTTCCTGTTCTCTAGTAAGCGCGAGGAGCTGGTAACCCTCCCCACGCCACGGTCCTGCCCGAGTTGAGAAAATGGCCAAACTGCTGATCTGCCGTCATGCCCTGACACTCGGGTTTACCTGCAGGGATATGATGATAGGCACCGGTGTTTGCCCAGGGTTCCTGGCTCATGACTCCACTGCCCTTGTTACAGTCCTTTGTCAAAACGTCGGGGCACTTGAGCAGCCTCCGAAAACAGAACCCGTCTCTCGGAGCGTCCCCTGCCCTCCTTTCACCTGCCCAAGGCAGGATTCTAATCTGTCCTGCCGTCCCGATTACGGTCACCGGAGTCCCATTTCAGAAGAGGTCCTGCCCGACACGCTGGAGGAGCCAATGCCGCTCGGAGAGGCCAGGAGAAAGGGAGCGGGCGGGACTCGCTAAGCTCCTCCGCTGCGGCTGCGCGCATCACTGCAGGCCCTCTCTGTGCAGTCCCGTTTCTGCGCGCGGCCCCTCCTGCCTGTCCAACGACGTCTCCACAAAAGGCCCAAGAGACAGGGCTCGGAGAGCTTCTGGATGGCTTCGCACGGCAGGCTGACAGGAGGGGAGCAAGAAGTCACCCGCATGCCAGGAGGGTGGCACCCCAACTCCACCGTGCTCGGGACCCTCCCAGTCCTCACCCTCTGTCTGTCTTCATCTGGCTTTTCACGTGTATCTCTAAAATACCTGTGTAATAAGCTGGTAAACCTGAGTGTTTCTCTGAGTCCTGTGAGCCGCTCTAGCAAACCAGTGGAACCCAGAGAGGGGCTGGCGGGAACCCCAACTCGAAGTGGTCAGGCAGAAGTTCCAGAGCCCCCCACTTGAACTGCTGTCAGGAGAGGGGCGCTGTCCTGGGGGATGGAGCCCTCGGCCTGCAGGATCTGACCCCGTCTCCCGGGGGACAGAGTAGACCTGAATCAGAGGACACCCAGCTGGTGTCCACCGCAGAGCTGCTCGCCTGGCAGTGGCGAGAAACCCACACACTTGGCCACAGAAACCTTCTGTGTCGATTATTGTCATGGAGTAAGAGGATAGAAAAAGCACTTTTGAGTTTGAGTGGTTTTTCCACAGACCTACCCTCCTGCAAAACTCATTGGAATAATCTATTAAATACATGCAATCATGTAAAGGAAGACTGACAAAAATTGGGCCCCTCCAGTTTCTGGAATCAAACTCAGCTGCAAAAATCCACAACTTCACCCACAGACAGAAAGCAGGGTCAGTGTCCATGTGTCTCTGAACAGTGTCTCTCCAGCACCCCAGGCGGCTTTTCCCCACGGCCCAGCCTGATTCTTCCTCAGTGCTCTGTTATCTGCTTGGTGCTGACCGAGAGTTTGGTCAGAGAAACCTCAGCACAATCCAACGGCCTGTAAGAGTCATGCATTCGGCACCGATGAAGGCTCGTCTGGAACGCACACCTCTGGGCTTGCATTCATAGCCGGTTTAAAAGCCTCACCCAGCAAAACAGCCTTTTACTTTATGGCCTTGCCTCATTTTTGACTCAAAACTGTTGCTTATATTATATTATTAACTGAACTTTGCTTCGAATAAGCTGTAGTGAAGGCCAAAAACTCATTTTTTTCCTGAAATATTTTTTAACGTGCCAGAATAGATGGGATAATTCAAATGCAAGTTCCACGCCAGTCATCTCGCCTGCGGCTGGTTGACCTGGTCCAGCTGGTAACCCTTCCTGTTTGGGTTGCTGACTCTCCTACCTTCCCCCGTAGCTAAATAGGGCATCACAGAGATGACCTCATGGACTTAAAGGGGGGTCAGAGAGAGGGGCACGTGCACACGTAACCGGGTTAGCCTTCTGCTTGGCTGAATTCTCCTACTCAAAAGAAGGGATGCTAACTCCATAATCCTTGGGCCATGGAAAGTCCTCTTAAATAAATTCAAAATTCTATGCAGTAATCGCAAGACCCATGACTGATACCTTTGTGTATGAATCTATCCCCTTCTTAGCCTGTTGTGTGACTCCGCACAGCACTCAACTCCTGATGAGGCTGCCCCTTGGGCGCACGGAAAGACCAGCCAGGTGAGTGGGGTGGCCGCAGCCGTAGGTGGGCTCCTGACCCCTCAGGCTCTGCGCTCACTCAGTCCCTCTCCCCACAGGTTTTGCTTCCTCTCACCCACAGAAAGGGTGCTGAGACACTTACCCAGAGAGGCCCAGGAAGGAGCCTGCCAGATGTCATTCAACTGCCAGTAAAGAGCCCCCATGGTGTGCCCCTGCTCCTTCACTATCTCGCTGCGACTGCGGAGGTAGAATTCCGTCTCCGTTTTGACACACTGGGCCTGCATCACCTGAGTCGGGGAAACATTCACACACAGGGGTTGTTGTTTGATGTAGGCAGCCTAGATCTGAGACAATTATAGGTGTGAGTTTTTTAAAACACAAATCTGATAAATTAAGGAATGTGATTAGCATCAGGAATACCATGATCATGCTAGATTTGTAACTGGCCCCTTAGCACGACGGAAACTGCTGTCTGTAGCGGCAGGTTTGTCCGGGAGGCTTGGCGTTTGATTTATTGTAACAATGAGTGACAAAGGAAATATGACCATGTAAAAGGTAGCCTCGGCAATGAAGAAAACCAAAGATTATTATTCCAGAGCAAAGCTCTATGTAGTCAAACATTAAGTTTCTTCAATGATGGATTTTGCTAATACATTCATAGCTATTTAAAAAACTTTTGGCCGGGCGTGGTGGCTCACGCCTGTAATCCTAGCTCTCTGGGAGGCCGAGGCGGGCGGATTGTTTGAGCTCAGGAGTTCGAAACCAGCCTGAGCAAGAGCAAGACCCCGTCTCTATTAAAATTAGAAAGAAATTAATTGGACAACTAAAAATATATACAAAAAAAAATTAGCCGGGCATGGTGGCACATGCCTGTAGTCCCAGCTACTCAGGAGGCTGAGGCAGGAGGATTGCTTGAGCCCAGGAGTTTGAGGTTGCTGTGAGCTAGGCTGACGCCACGGCACTCTAGCCCGGGCAACACAGTGAGACTCTGTCTCAAAAAAAAAAAACAAAAAACAAAACTTTTATCAGAAAAAATTCTGTAGGAAAAATAACATTATTATTATGAATCTGATATTATCCAATCTTTAACCCTTTTTTTCTAATCACAATTGTTTTTATATCATGATTTTTGATAATGTAACATTTCTCATAAATGCAAATCCTTCATTATAGCAGAACAGATGGTAAATTGTAAGAATGAGACAGGAAAATTCAGTTCTTATTAAACAGGCACTAAAGAACTTCATGCAAGTGTCATCATCATTGAAAAATCAGTCCCTTTTGCTGCTGCTGTTCCGACACTGTGCGTATCACGTGCTCCTCGCTTGGAGCTGTACTTAGGAGGGTCTCATGCATGGGTCGCTGAGGAGGCCCTGACGAGATGGCCAGACATGCAAGGATTTCAGCTGGAGAACAGGCTGGCCTTGGAGTAGGGCTGGGGTTGTCACGGAG
Organism: Propithecus coquereli; assembly: GCF_000956105.1. Lineage (NCBI taxonomy): Eukaryota > Metazoa > Chordata > Mammalia > Primates > Indriidae > Propithecus > Propithecus coquereli. The sequence goes on along the minus strand of NW_012150563.1, from coordinate 640,877 downwards.
GAAGAAAAAGAAGGGTGTATATACGGCCGCTAAAAGACCAGGCCCAGGTGCCTCCTGTAAAAGTGGAAAAGCTGAGGTAAAGGTAGAACCTTTAGATAAAGTGGCTGAGCAACGAGGAAGTCACAGATGAGGTTACAACATACATGAGTCACAGCCATAAAATTCGAGAAGGGAAGCAAGGAGAGATCGTCATCATTCAGTAAATATTTAAGAAGTCCCTGCAGTATGTGTTACATGCTGGCCATGGCGGGTGCCCCTCTCCGCAAAAAACCACACCACCCTGCCTCCCGGAGCTCGTGCAGAAACGCTGTCATCAAAGAACCGCACAGATAAGCGTCAACTTCAAGCAGTAACAGTGCTAAGGAGAGGAGTGCAGTGCTACGAGCTCATGGAGCAGGGAGTGGGCCTAGGTGAGGAGTGAGGATTGGCCTGAAGGAAGAGGAAAGGGGAAATCAGAGAGGGCAGAACCTTCCAGCCAGAAAGGACGAGGAGGCGCGGTGAGAGGAGACTGCTGGGCGGGCTCAGCACTGAAGGAAGGCCCAGGGGGCCAGGAGCGATGCAAGAGAAGCTGGTGACAAACTCAGGGCTGGCACCTTGGAAGGCCACGTCAGGCACGTCAAAGGTGTCCGTGTGCATCCTAAAGGCAACCGGAAGTCACAAAAAGCTTTTCAGCTTCAGGATGATGTGACCAGCTTTGCATTTTCAAAAGGTGACTGGGACTGCTGAGTGGGGAGTGGATTGAAGGGGCTACAGTGGATTTAGGGAGACCATTCGGGAGCTATTAAAATCTGCCAGGCAGCAGACGACGCTAGCTCTGAGCAGATGAAGAACCGCCCTCTGGTTCAGGAACCCGACCACTAGGACCGCGGCAACGACAGCTGGAAAGCTGCTCCGCAGAGAGCGAGAGTCTCAAAACCAGAGGCAGCGCTGCCGCTCAAACGGCCACAGGCTACAGCCTCAACGTGTCTGTCTGAAAACTAAGTCGGAAGGAATGAAACAGGAAAACAGACCGAAGAACTCTTCTCTACGGCAGTCAGCTCATCCCAACCAGACTCGGGATCTCCGACCAAGCTCCCTGTAGAAGTACCAGTCTTGTTTGAACCAACCCAGGGAAGAAAGAGACGTATCTACTTCTAGGCCCAGATAGGGAGGCACAGAGTAACTCAACTCCTTGAGTAAGAACTCACATTTTGTTGACTTGTACCAAGTAAATGTCGTAGAGCAACTTCTAGAAAGTTCAGTGAAGATGAGGCAGCCAAGAAGCGAAATCTCAGTAGAGACAGATCGGGGGTCTGTACTGATTTTCAACCCATGCCCCCTAGAGAGTATCACCTCACATCAGCCTGGGAAGTTACCTGCTTATTTGTTTTAAAGATGTCATAATATCTGAACTCATGTAAATCACCCTGAGCCTCCCAATCAGGCCCCCATCAACCGAGCCAAAGGTGGTCTCTGGGCACAAATCAAGCCAGGAACGGCCCGTGCCAACGCAGCACACACCCCCAACGCTGCGAGGAACTGGAAATTCCTTCCTGCATGGTCAGCCACTGCTGTAGGGACTGTGTGTGATGGGCTCGCTGGAGAAGAGGTGGAGGGAGTCCCGCTGCGCCGATGAGGAAGAAGAGGGGAGTAAGGACTCTGGTCACCACACACGGCAGGGCCACCGGCCCAGCCCTGACAGGCCGGGGACAGGCAGCGAACGGCAACCACCATGACACCGCTCTGGCTGCCAGCCCGCAGTGCCAAAACTCCCAGGGCACGAAATAGCCCCAAAGTTGGGCCGTTCCTGATATACGAAAGAGGCCAGAGAACCTGCAACTTTCTGACATGACCCCTCAGGAACTCGGTTCAGCTCCGACTCATGAGTAGAATGGAAGGAGGGGTCATTCAAGCAGTTTGGGGCTGGAGGCACCTTCCCTGGATCCAGATTGATAAAGCAGGGTGAGTAGGAGAAAAGCAGAACCTGGAATTCTGGTGTGGGAACGAAATACCAGTGTATACCAGAGTCGTCACTAAGTCATCTCCTCAGGCAAAAACGAAAACTTCCAGGACAAACTCATAACCTGTCAGTAAGTCGTGCCTGTGCTTAGTTGGATCTAATCCGAGAGGCAACTACACGTTTTACTGATGGCCTCGGTAGAGGAACCTGTATTTTCTTTCTCTTTATGGTAAATTTCATCTACTTTTCAGGGAAAAAACAATCTGATGAGCACCAAATTATCTACATAGCTCTAAATTCTTTTGCAATCTTTGTTAACATACATTGTAATTCATATGCATTTATTATTTATTATCTTCCAGGTTTTTTCTTTAAATACAAGAGCTAAGCACATTTTCTGTTCATAGTAATTTTTCCCTCTGTGTTTTTTTTTTGTTTATTTGTCTGGTAATAGTATGTGACAAAGCTCAAAGTCCCTGTTGCATATTTCCACATTACGTTCTAGTCAAGCAAGCAGAGCTGCTGGAAACTGGTAGCCCCCAGGCTGAACTTGGCCCCACACTGGATGGAACTGGCCCACACAGTGGATGCTTTTTGCTTCTTGTTGATGTGGTTGTCGCTGATTGTCTTAAGTCAGGGCCAGTAGGCTTCATTTTGCCAGAATCCCAATTAATCATCCTCTTGTCTATTTAAATTACTTGCCTGGCCCCCATAAACATTCCAGATTTCAGTCTCTAAACCATACCAATTTTCAGAACCTGGAAGATATAAGTATTTATTTCTGTATTTCCATTCTAACAGTAATCTCTTCACTGTAACTTATCTTTTCTGGTTTAATAGGTAAAAATTATTAATCCCTTAACATTTTCGAACTTTAAAAAATGTTTAAAAAGCAAAAGGACTCCTAGCCCTCACTAGCAAAGAAAGGAAAAGAGCACTAGGTTAGCTCTATCGGGTAGCCTGTCCTACCTGAAACGGGCAGGGAGGAGGACGACCGAGACTTGAGCGCCGCGGCCTCCAGCACAGCACGGTGCACGCCGCATACAGACGGCGCCACCTGCGGCACGTGGATCTGAGTCCATCCCAGCCAGGGGGTGCCAGTCAAGGCCAACGAATGACGCCTTTGTTCATAAAAGTGCAGAAGGCTATCGCCCCCTACACGTTTTAAAGAGGGGTTGTGCAATCCCAGTTCCCTGGAAAATCTCCAGAACTGTCCCCTGCCCTTTAAAAACTGTCCCTATATTTACACACCCACGCGTCCTTTCCTAAAGAGGGCAGTCTTTCCACATAAGACGGATAACTGCTTAGTTATTTCCTAGGTTACTCGGCATCACTGTTAGTAGACAAATATTATTTTAGTTTTAAAAATATGCCTATTCTCAGCAGCGTGCTCAACTGCACTTACGAAATCAGTCTCCTAGAGGGACAGAGAGCATGGTGAAAAGAAACTGGACGAAGAAACCAAGACCTACGTCCCAATTCCAGCTTGGCCGCTGGCGGTTGCTAGCTGTCTTCCAAATCCCATCTCCCCTCCTCCAGGGTGATGGAGTTTTCCAGCTGAGCTACATTTTCTAGAAACACACCCCCACCATTGAAAGTAGGAGTAGCCATGTGACTAAGTTCCCCCAATATCTATATATTTTATTTACTTAAATTATCCTGACAATAAAATCTTCCAATAAAGCCATTTTGAAACTGAGATATAATTCACTGACCATACAATTCGCCCCTTTTTTAGAGGTTATAATTCACTGGTTTTTAGTATAGTCAGGGTTGTGCAACCCTCGTTACTATCTAATTCCACAATATTTCCCTCACCTAAAAAGCAACACCATACTAATTAGCAGTCACTCCCCATTCTCCCCTCTCCCCAGTTTCCGGGAACCACGAACCTACTTCCTGTCGCTGTGGATCTGCCTATTCAGGACATTTCATGGAAACGGAATGACACAATATGTGGCTTTGGTGACTGGCTTCCTTCCCATTTTTCAAGGTGATTTGTTTTCAACAAACGGTACTGGAATAACTGGATATCCACATGCAAAAGAATAAATTGGGACCCCTACTTCATACCATATACAAAAATTAATTCAAAATGGATCGAAGATCTAAATATAAGAGCTCAAACTAAAAAACTCTTAGATATAAAACATATAGATCTTACGACTTTTGATCTCACTTATATGTAGAATCTACGAAAGTCAAACGAAAGTCAAAGGTTCCTCCAAGCATACATCACTACCTCATTCCTTTTTATGTCTGAGTAATATTTCATTGCATGGATACGCTACATTTTGTTTATTCATTCGTCAGGTGATAAACATTTCAGTTGTTTCCACCTTTTGGCTACTATGAAAAATGCTATGAACATCTGTGCACAAGTTTTTGTGTGAACATGTTTCAATTTTCTTGAGTATTTATATGTAAGAATAGAACTGTTGGACCATATGGTAACTCTATGTCTAACTTTTTGAGGAAATGACAAACTGTTTTCCACAGCTGCTGAACCATTTTGTATTCCCATCAGCAACATATCCGGGTTCAAATTTCTCCTCATTCTTGCCAATACTTGTTATTTTTCTTTAAAAAAAAATTGTAGATATCCTAGTGGTGGTATCTCGCTGTGGTTTTGATTTGCATTTTCCTACTGACTAATGATCCTGAGCATATTTTAATGTGTTTATTGGCCATTTTCTTTAAAGAAATGTCTATTTAAAGCCTTTACCAATTGTTTGAGTTGTTTGTCTTTTTCATTATTGAGTTCTAAGAGCTCTTTATATATTCTGGATACTAGATTCCTTTCAGATATATGATTAGTAAATTTTTTTCTCCCATTCTGTGGATTATCTTTTTGCTTCCCTGATAGTGTCCTTTGCCATACGAAGTTTTTATTTGATGAAGTACAATTTATCTATTTTTCTTTGGTTGCTTGTTCTTTAGGTATCAAATTTAAGAAACTGTTGCCCAATCAAAACTCATAAGATTTACACCCATGTTCTATATCTAAGAGTTGTATAGTTTTAGCTCTTACATTTAGATCTTGGATCCATTTTGAGTTAACTTTTGTCTATGGTATGAGGTAGTGGTCCCAATTTATTCTTTTGCATGTGGATATCCAGTTATTCCAGCACCATTTGTTGAAAACACTATTATTTCCCCTCATTTTCTTGTCTTAACTACTGGGAAGGTAAATTAGTTCAGCCATTATGGAAAACAGTATAGAGGCTCCTCAAAAAATTAGAAGTAGGCCGAGCGTGGTGGCTCACGCCTGTAATCCTAGCACTCTGGAAGGCCGAGGCGGGCGGATTGTTTGAGCTCAGGAGTTCGAAACCAGCCTGAGCAAGAGTGAGACCCCGTCTCTACTAAAA